>NW_023270447.1:22538131-22581281 GCF_011800145.1 Mirounga leonina
TTTATTTATTTATTTATTTATTTATTTATTTATTTATTTATTTATTTATTTGCGAGAGAGAATGAGATAGAGAGAGCATGAGAGGGGGGAGGGTCAGAGGGAGAAGCAGACTCCCCGCCGAGCAGGGAGCCCGATGCGGGACTCGATCCCAGGACTCCAGGATCATGACCCGAGCCAAAGGCAGTCACTTAACCAACTGAGCCACCCAGGCGCCCCTGAAATACATTTCTTAAGTGATAAGACTTGAAAGTCAAAATCACTCCTTGACCCATGGGGTGCAGAATGGATGTGTTAGCAGGCATCAAACAACATTCATCTCATTGTACATCGGCATCAGAACTCTTGAATGACCAGGTGCATTGTCAGTGAGCAGAAATATTTTGAAAGGTATCTTTTTTTCTGAGCAGTAGGTCTCAACAGTGAGCTTAAAATATCCAGTAGACTCTGTTGTAAACAGATGTGCTGTCATCCAGGCTGTTGTTCCATTTCTAGAACATAGAGTAGATTTAGCATAATTCTTATGGGTCCTAGGATTTTTAAAATGATAAGTGAGCCTTGGCTTCAACTTAAAGTCACCAGCTTCAATAGCTCCTAACAACAGAGACAGCCAGTTCTTTGAACTCCAAAGCCAGGCATTGACCTCTCTCTCCTCTCTAGCTAAGAAAGTCCTAGATGGTGTCTTCTTCCAGTAGAAAGCTGTTGCACCTACATTGAAAGTCTGTTGTTGAGTGTAGCCACCGTCATGAATTCTCATAGCTAGATCTTCTGGAGAACTTGCTGCAACTTCTCCGTCAGCACCTGCTGCTTCACCTTGTGCTTTATGTTATAGAGAGAGCTTCTTCAAACTCAGGAACCAGCCTCAGGTACCAACCTCAGGAACCAGCCTCAGGAACCAGCCTCAGGAACCAACCTCAGGAACCAGCCTCAGGAACCAACCTCAGGAACCAACCTCTGCTACCTTCCAACTTTACTTTTTTAAAGCTTTTATTTATTTATTTGAGAGAGAGAGAGCGTGTGAGCACAAGCAGAGGGAGGGGCAGAGGGCGAGGGAGAAGCAGACACCCACTGAGTGTGGAGCCCCGACATCGGGCTCCATGTGGGGCTGCATCCCAGGACCCTGGGATCATGACCTGAGTCGAAGGCAGATGCTTAACTTCCTGAGCCACCCAGGTGCCCCAGCTTCCAACTTTTCTCCTGCAGCTTCCTTGCCTCTCTCAGCCTTCATAGAATTGAAGAGGGTTAGAGGGTTAGGGCCTTGCTCTGGATTAGGCTTTGACTTAAGGGAATGTTGTGGCTGGTTTGATCTTCCATCTAGACCACTACAATTTTCTCCATATTAGCAAGAAGGTTATTTTATTTTTTAACATTTATGTGTCCTCTGGAGTAGCACTTTTAATTTCCTTCAAGAACTTTTTCTTTGCATTCAAAACCTTGGCTAACTGCTTGGCACAGGAGGCCTAGCTTTAAGCCTACCTTGGATTTCAACATGCCTTCCTCGCTAAGCTTAATCATTTCTAGCTTTTGATTTATTTATTTATTTATTTTTATAAAGATTTTTATTTATTTATTCATGAGAGACAGAGAGAGAGGCAGAGGGAGAAGCAGGCTCCCAAGGAGCAGAGAGCCCGATGCGGGACTCGATCCCAGGACCCTGGGATCATGACCTGAGCTGAAGGCAGACGCTTAACCATCTGAGCCACCCAGGCGCCCCTAGCTTTTGATTTAAAGTGAGGCTCTGCCTTTCACTTGAACACTATTAAATGGTCTAATTTCAATCCGGGCTGTGTCTCAAGGAAATAGGGAGGCCTGAGGAGAGGGATAAGGACAGGGGAATGGCTTGTTTGTGGAGAAGTCAGAACAAACACAACATTTACTAATCAAGTTCCACATTTTATGTGAGTGCACTTTGTGGTGCCCCAAGACAATTATAACAGTAACATCAAAAGTCACTGATCACAAATCCACAGTTGCCAGAGGGGAGGGTGATAGTGGGACAAGCAAAATGGGTGAAGGGGAGTGAGAGATACAGGCTTCCAGTTATGGAATGAAGAAGTCACGGGAATAAAAGGCACAGCATAGAGAATAGAGTCCATGTTACTGGAATAGTGCTGTCTGGGGACAGATGGGAGCTACTCTTGCTGTGAGCACAGCATAACGTACAGACTTGTCACATCACTATGTTGGACACCTGAAATGAACAACATTGTGTGTCAACTATACTCAAATAAAAACATTTTATAAAAAGTAAAAAAAAAAATCACTGATTACATATCACCAAAACAAATATAATAATGATGAAAAGGTTTGAAATATTGCAAGACTTACCAAAATATGACGCGGAGACAAGATGGGAGTAAATGCTGTTGGCACGGACAGACTTATTCAATGCAGGGTTGCCACAAAACTGTATTTTGTGCAACTGTATGTTGCACAAAAAATGCAATACCTGCGAAGCATAATAAAGCAAAGTACAGCCAGAGAAGGTATGCCCGTAGACTGGTGAGCAGCCCCCCACCCCCAACCTCCTGGGGCCAAAGACTATGGGACGAAGAGGAGCCTTGGTTCTAGGTGGACACTGCAAAGTGTATAGTAGTGGGATTTGTCTTCACCAGCCATCCTCATCCGGGATTGTTCCTGAAAGAATTGTCTGTGTGTACAAACTGAAAGAACGCTTGAACTCGGGGAGCTTGCTTTGAGAGGCCCTCAGTTGAGGCTTATCATGCCCCTAGAGCTCTGATTTCCATCTCTGTCTGAGGGAGCAGTGAACCTGGCAGGGGGTACTGTAGATAGCATTGAAAAAGGGGGTGGATTAGGGGTTAACGAGAAGCACAAGTGTTCCTGTCACCATGTGTTGCCGAGGTAGCGGGCCCCCATGAGTTGTAGAGGTGAGGGAAAAAGCTCTATCATGTAACAGCTAAGACTTTGCGTCACGAACAACTTTATTGCCTCCAATTAAATTAAATTAATTAAAACAGCATTCCCGGGTGCCTGGGTGGCTCAGTTGGTTAAGCGACTGCCTTCGGCTCAGGTCATGATCCTGGAGTCCCGGGATCGAGTCCCACATCGGGCTCCCTGCTCAGCAGGGAGTCTGCTTCTCCCTCTCCTGCTCCCCCCTCTTGTGCTCTTTCTCTCTCTCACTCTCTCTCTCAAATAAATAAATAAAATCTTAAAAAAAAAATTAAAAAAAAACCAGCATTCCCTACTCAGTTCTGTAGAATGTTACATCAGAGGCCAATGGTGACCTTCCAGTTTCACCAATTTACGGCCCGCTAGACCCCTGCAACACTAGCTGTGGCCACAGAGTTTTTGAGGCTGGAATAGGGGTGTGAGGTGGGTGGAGGGCCAAAGCTGTCCTGGAATGAGGCAGGAGGGAGGTCCCTGAATCCCTTCTGCCCCAGCACGTAGAAAGAACATTGATCTGTGGATATTCAGTGTCCCTAGAGATGGCTAGAACTAGGTAGGGATGGGGAATCCTTGACAAGGGAAGGCTCAGAGTCATTATATTTCAGGGTGTTAAATGAATCATTTTGTGCTCATTTATACTCCCAGGTTGATGAAAACTGTAATAATAGCAGTCATGTTACATTTAATTCCTGAATCAGGGCTTTGGTGCTTGATGTTGTCTTTGGTGACACGTCTTTGAGTGGCTTTCTGAGCACCAGTATATTTCTATCAGTGAATGGTCGATTTGAAGTTTTATCATGTTTCCTTTTTTTCTTTGGCTGCTAAAATCTGAATCAGATTTGCCACTCAGGAATAGCTATTGAGCATAATCTATCACACATTTTTTTTTTTTTTACTATTTAATCATTTTTCCTTCTTTTTTTTTTAACTTAAGGATTTATTTTATTTATTCTAGAGAGAGAAAAAGAGAGAAAGCATGAGTGGTGGGGGGAGGGGCAGAGGGAGAGAGAGAGAAATCTCGAGCAGACTCCATGCTGAGCAGGAGCCAGTTGCAGGGTTTGATCCCAGGACCCTGAGATCATGACCTGAGCTGAAATGAAGAGTCAGATGCTTGACCGACTGACTGAGCCACCCAGGTGCCCCTACTTAATCATTTTTCTTTTGTATGTTACTTTTCCCTATTATGTGGTATACATTCTCCTAGCCATCTAATCTTTCTGAAAGAAGGAAGAAGGAGCATGCACAGAAATAGAAAGAAAGGTAGGATGAAAAAGAGGTAGAGGAGAAGAGACAGGAAGGAAAGTTAACCCATTTTACAGAGAACATTTACATGGAGAAGTTAATGACATCAATAGCCCAATCTTGACTTGAGATGACTAATCCTAAATTTAACTTCAAGTATAGATCTAATCAGCAAAAAAAAGCCATTCTCTAACAAATTATGGTTTTGTAAAATACAAATAGTGATGAGCATTGTTTAAAATGAACTAGAGGGGCACCTGCGTGGCTCAATCGGTTAAGTGCCTGCCTTCAGCTCAGGTCATGATCCCAGGGTCTTGGGCTGGAGCCCCTCATCGGGCTCCCTGCTCAGCAGAGAGTCTGCTTCTCCCTCTTCCTCTGCCTTTCCCCCCTGCTTGTGCTCTCTCCCTCTCTCAAATAAATAAAAATAAAATAATAAAATAAAAATGAACTAGAGTCAACTGGAAATAATAATAATGATCGATTCTGGAATTTATTCTCAAAGAAAAGTAGACATGCATTTTCTAGGATATTGATGTGCAAAAGGAGCAATGCTTCTTAGGGCAAACACACATATAATAGGACTAAGTCTGAATCATTAGTACATCTTTTGTAGAAATTAGAATACTGGAAGCAGCTACAGGGATTGCTGAAACTCAGCTTCAGGTGTCTAGGAGTTAGGGGACACAGAATCCCTGTCCTTGAGCTCAGCTAGGTTAGCAAGTAATTGCAATTCAAAGCAATAAATGCCATAGTTGAGTTACACACACACACACACACACACACACACACACATATATATATGGATAATTAATTCTGCCTGAGGGAGTCCAGAATATCTTTGTAGAGGAGGGAGCCTTTGAGCTTGCTCTTAACAAATGAGGGTCTTCAGGCAGGCTGAACAGAGAAAACCGCACAGAAGGCAGGCAGCCATCGGAGTATGTGGTTGCCAGGGACTACCTACTGCTGCTCGAGTTTCAAACAATGTCACTAGAACATGGGACTAGGCAGAAACATCTGCACTGAACCCTGGTGCATCAGGCTTCCAAAAAGTTGCTTACAATAATAGCCCATTTTCTTTGGCCTCATAATTATTTAATATCTGCTTTGTTCTCATAAACCTGAAGCCTCCTCTATAGGCTTCCTTCTTTACATCCCTCTTCAGTTCTCTTACTCCTCACTTTTTATTGGTTGAGTAGCTCCCAGTTATAGTCAACAAACCAGAGGTTAATTTAAACTTCCTGGGGTTCATCCAAATGTGATGAGTTGGTTTCTGGGGCTTTGTCTGCTATGATTACTGTAGCTGTTAACCCTGAGACATCTATCTTTTGGAAATACTGCTGAGCAACTTTTATTTTTATTTTTTAAAGATTTTATTTATTTGACACAGAGAGAGAGAGACAGTGAGAGAGGGAACACAAGCAGGGGGAGTGGGAGAGGGAGAAGCAGCCTTCCCGCGGAGCAGGGAGCCCGATGTGGGGCTCGATCCCAGGACCCTGGGATCATGACCTGAGCCGAAGGCAGATGCTTCACTACTGAGCCACCCAGGCGCCCCACTGCTAAGCAACTTTTAGAGTTCAGATACACGTCTAAATAAATTTCTTTCATTAGAGATCAATTCTGATCTCCAGTTCTGGAGATGCTATTGGGACTTTGCTAATTGCCATTACCTTTACTGAGCTGAGCCTTCTGTGGCAGCTTCTCGCAGCCAAGTGTGGGCTAGTTTCAATTAGAAGGGGAGGTTTGGCATGGTTGGCATGTCCAGCTCAGTATTTTAGAATAATATGATTACCACTTTGATACATGGCCATAAAAGCACAGTAGTTGAAATCTATTATACACCTTGTCTGGGAGTCTTAGCTTGTTAGATACTTGAATACCTGAGTGTGTGGAAAAATCAGGCAGCTTTTTAAAGAACCAGATTTTGTAGGTATAATAGGCTATACCAGGCAATATCCATTTTTTTTTAATTTTTTACTTTTTTAAAAGATTTTATTTATTTGACAGAGAGAGACACAGTGAGAGAGGGAAACACAAGCAGGGGGGTTGGGAGAGGGAGAAGGAGGCTTCCCGCCGAGCAGGGAGCCCGATGCGGGGTTCGATACCAGGACCCAGGGATCATGACCTGCGCAGAAGGCAGATGCTTAACGACTGAGCCACCCAGACGCCCCAGGCAATATCCATTTATTATGACAGCTTACAGGAAGATTTGGCAATGGCAGTGATATTTACTCCATAGAGGCTGATAACAGCAACTGCTCTAACACACTCAGCCAGAAATCCTAATAAATTATCTACTAGGTGCCAGCCACTTTGTCCATAACATGGTAATCCTTTCAATCCTACAAGGGAGGTTTGTATTATTCTCATTCTAGAGTTGAGCAAACAGGCTCAAAGAGGTTGACCGACACAGAACCAGGAAACCAAGTGGGAGAGCCATGTTCTGCTTACCTTCCAAAGTTTCTTTTTCCCCTCTGATGGCTATGCTCTCTAAAACCAACAAGAAGTCTGCATCAGACTTACCACAAGATTCCAGTCTACTTAAGATTGTTCTCCTACCGTTTGAGCAAAAGTCAGAAATGTGATTGTGCTTCTGGGAGACTGAATTAAAGCAAGGAGCAAGCTAGTACTACAAACATTCCCAAAGGATCACAAAACACCTAAGAGAAGGTAAAACGGTAAATGTCATGTTGGAATAACTTAAGACTGATCTTGTTTTAATTTTGTAAGGTCTTTTTATCTTCCTCTTGCACTTTATTTTTAAACTGAAGGCCCTAAGAATGTATGGTTGGAAGCCCTTCAAAAGAAACAGTTTTTTTTTTTTTTTTTTAAATATACTACTGATAAGTGTAAATTGGTGAGTTTTCTGGGGGGCAAAGTGGCAGTAACAAAAGCTTTTAAAAACTGGCATATCCTCTCCACTAGCAATTCCATTTCCAAGTATTCATCTTAAGGAAGTATTAAGAACACACAAAAGATTTAGCAACATGATGTTCTTTAAAGCAGTTTATTAGTGAAAAATTGGAAACCTAAAAATCAACAATAGTTTGATAAAATGTGGCACATATGATGGAATACCATGCAGCCATTAAAAAGATGTAGAAATATATTTGACACAGCAGAATAGTTATGGTACTGTCAAGTGAAAAAAAGTTACAAAACAGTATGTACAACTTGACTCCATTTAAAAAAATGTATAAATGCACAGAGAGTCTGGAAGGCTATGCACCTAAATAACAGTTCTCCCAGAGGGTGGGATTATAGGTGATTTTTCTTTTAAACTAAATTTTCATTTTTTTCCTTTTTACCAACACATCGATGATTTGTATTATTAAAAAAGCATTAACAATTCTTAAAAAGTCCCCTGTGAAGTAGGAATGGAAGAGCATAGCAACCTGAGGCACAGGGATGTAAACGTTAGTCTGAAACCTCTTTCGTGGTTTGTCAGGGTGCTTTGATGTCAAATTGTCACTGTGTTAAGTGGAACTGTGCATGGTCGTAGTGCTTACCCTTCTTCAGACTACGGGATCCATTCCCAAGAAACCTTCCACAGCAACCGAGTCCTGGCATTCCAAGTACTATTTCCCTTGCTTATGCTAAGCATACCCTTATTATTCCATCACACGCACTTGTAATACAGCCCAGCAAGGCGCCTCTACACTTGAGAGAGCAGTGCTGGGTGACAGTGAGTAAGGCAGGGAGAATTTCTCAAGTGATGTCAGATAGTCCCTGAAGGTGGAAGGCAAGTTTTTGTTGTTCTACTGAAGTGTTTCTCAAACTTGTAAAAACAGATGGCTGGGCGCTCCCCTCCCTCCGGAGTTTAATTCAGTAGATCTTGGATAAGCCTTAGGAATTGCATTTTCCCCCCTTTCATTTGACAAATATTTATTGAGTACATACAATGTGCTAGGTCTTGTACTAAGAGTTGGAAATTTCATTGTGATAAAAGAATTATAGCCTCTACCTCAGCGAGCCTACATTCTAGACTGACAGATACATACTAATCAAATAAATTATAAAACTATCTAATTATGACAGTGCTAGAATACAGTGAAGATCAGAAGACAGTTTTTGTCTTACTACACGGAAGAACTAAGACTAGCTCTACAGCCTCTTCAGGACAAAAAATTCAGCACACGTAAAGGTAGAAAGTACTTGGAAATATGAATTAGCATTTGAAACAAGTCCCTAGGTGATGCTGATAATTGCCTGTCCTGGGGTCTCACAGAGAACCACTGCCCTACTGAATAGACTTTTTTTTTTTTTTAAGATTTTATTTATTCATTTGAAACAGAGAGATAGAGAGAGAGAGCACGAGAGCATGAGCAGGGGAGAGGCAGAAGGCAAAGGAGAAGCAGGCTCCCCGCCGAGTCAGGAGCTAGACGTGGGGCTCGATCCCGGGACCCCGGGATCATGACCTGAGCCGAAGGCAGATGCTTAACCATCTGAGCCACCCAGGCGCCTCCTGAATAGACTTCCTAATTAGGATAATGCAGGAGAAAGGGCACAACTCTCTCCTGTCCTTTTGAGGAGCCATTGCATCATCCGGAGGAAGAGTTGAGGCAAAGCTAGCTAGCTATTACGTGGCTCCTTACTCAGGCTTTAAGTGCTACATACTCAGCAACAGATTTCAAAATTTCAAGCATTTGGGGCTTAGGGAAGAGATTTTTTGAGGAATCCAGTCAACGCGTGGAGGTAAGCTGGGCCTCTCTGGGTAAACAAAACTGTTACTCCCTGTCCTGTGCTCTGTCATCTTTCCCAGTGTATCTCCGAAATGCCCTCCCACACCAGCCCCTCCATTCACATTCTGTCCCTTTGTTCTGGTGGAGAATGGCAGACCATGAGGATGGACTCTCACCCATTGGCGACCCTAGACTCAGGTTTCTTAGTTCTCCTGTTACTCAGAATGAGGCACATTCCCACTTCTGGAACCTAACGTCTGACAATACGCATTTTTCTGACTAGCACCATAAAAAACAATTTAACACCATGACCTCTTAGGTTAGATTATTTTGAGAACAAATGTAGAGATAATCCAATCATTTTTGTCTGTAAAAGAGCCTACAATTATTTCCAAGTTTATTATTTCATTCATATGTGCATCCTTCACATGTTACTATACTTTTAGGTATAGTAACAGGGGCACAGAGCTTATTTAAATAATTTTAAATTGCACCATGAATTATTAGCCTTCCCAAGCTTTTCTTCCATGCCTAAGAACCTTTATGGGCTTTTACCTGAGTAAAAATTAAAACCATGACTTCATAAGTCAAAACCAAAATAAAAAACCCACAAAAACCAAAACCAAATCCCCCTCCCCCACAACAAAACCCCTTTAAAATAAAAAAGCAACAAACATAAGAACAAGTCCACATGTTATGCTGGATATGTGGTAGACAAAGGCACAAGAAGCATTTGAACCTTAACATTATTGAAGGCTGCTGCACATTATTGGGTTATTATAATCAACATTCATTTGATGGAAAACAGGAGGTTCTGATAAAAACTCATGCTGGCTGCAGTGAGGTTAAACCTAAATCTAGGTCTGACTTAAATGGGGTGGAGGACAGGGTTGATGAGTAGAATGGAGCGTGGGTATAAAAGGTATCTCTGGTACACAGTCATAAACAAGGCCTACACTCTGGATTGGTCAGGAAGTTTACAGGCTAACAAAGGGAAACTGGTATTTATAGAATGTTTCTACTACGTGTCAAACCTATCCCTAAAAATGACTTACCATACAAGTTAACATTTGCTATAGAATCCTCACAGTAACCTTAAGGTGGCATAATTATTATCCCTATTTTACTAATAATGAAACAACAGTTTATACAATGGAGTCCAAGCTCAAAGAGCACAGGATGTGAGGAAGACTGGATTTGAACCCAGGGCCATTTCACTCCAGTACCTGTACTTTTTCCCCCTTTACTACTCTACTTCCCATAAACCTAATTTATAGCTGCTGTTTGAGTTGACCTGGATTTTTTGTATGATCTTTTAAAATCTAAACCTGGACTCATGTCACACAAAAGATGGTACTCCAGGCTGCCTGTAGAACTTCCTTTCTGGGGAAACAAAAAGCTCACTCACTCACTTGGTGATATAACTAGCTAACGGCTTGAACAGCTTTTGGGGTTAAGAGTATGGTGATTCACAGTGTGAATCAAAGTATCTTTGTACAATTATAAAACTGCCGAGGAATGTGTCTCAGCACAGAAATAAGAGGGTAACACTACTGTTAAAGTTTGACTGTGAACTGAATTATTATCAACACGTTTACAAAGCTCTTAATTAGGAGCTCTTAAACACATTTTAAAACACCTTTTGTGTTAAGTGTTCATTTTTTAAAGTACCAAAAAATATTTCAATACATTAACATTCTTAGAAGAAATGAACTACACTTTTGCACTTCCTGTGTAAGCCAGACTAAACTACTTTTATTGTCAGAATATGCTACGTTCTCTTGGCTCCAGGCCTGGCACATAATTTTTCTCTCTGCCTGGAACACTTCCTCTCCAAACCATCTCCCACTCCCCAAATCCGAATTAGGTGACTCCCAAAGTTCCCAAACACAGTACCCTGTATTTCTTCTATCATGACATGGACTCTGTTATATGGCAACTGCTTATTTTTCTGTATTCTCCACTGGTCTTTAAGGTCTGCAGGGGGAAGGACTGTGCATCTTGGGGATACAGATAATATCCCCAGTTATCAGCATAGTGCCTGGCCCTCAACAATGAATGAATAACGAATGAATGAATGAGAATGAATGCAGCAGTCCTAATATGGGAACAATCTGACTCACAGCAATGGTCCAAATAGCAATTTTCTGACTGCAAGTGTGGCACTAATGATTTCATGTGTGTTTCATAACCAGGGATCCTGATCAAGATAACCTAAGTTCATTAATAAATATTCAAAATTAGTAGGCTCAGAGTAACCAAAGATGTATTCTGTTTGTATACAATATTCCTCTTTGATGGGTGTAGTTGCACTAATCCATATTTTTGATATGGATTTGTTGTTCTGTAAGAAGAAATTCTCTCTACTGAAGTATGTTCTTAACAGATCCGATTCTGATTATGCATTAAATTGTTCCAACTGAACAATCTTAAAAAAACACTGTTTAGCGAATTGAACTTGTTCCAGATGTTTTAGAACCTTAACTGAAAATATACCAGAGTAACATGGTAATGCTTTTCAAGGACTAGTTTTTCTTAAATTTAGAAGAAATCATTCAGTAGTGTTTAATAAAAACCCCCCAACCCCCCAAAATAAACCACTGAAGATATAATATTGAAATAATTCAATTTCTGTTGGAAAACAAGGTAAACATGGTATAACTGCATTTCTGTTTATGGAAACATTCAGAAATATTATATCTTCCACAAAAGAGACTTATATCTTAGAGCTCTTTTTAAACCAAAAGCTTAAAACAAATTTTAATTTTATTCTTTGGCTATTAATTATACCTAATAAATGAGTCACTGATATCAATTCACAATAAATTTATTTTACATAAAAGAAAAAGCTTGCCAATAATGAAAAATTCAGTAGAAAACAGTTCTTCTGCTTTAAGTTGGAGCTCAAAAGTAGAAGCTGCTTATTAGTGAAACCTCAGTAGAAAGAGAATTTTGTAAGAAAACATTCTTGGCATGAAAGCACTAACATAAATTCTGTAATGAAACATTCACCATGCAATTTTATTGGCAGAAAGGCTGGTTTCTGATGGCTGGTATTTTCTTTTCAGTCTCCTAAGAACATTAACATGGAAGATACTTAAACCTGCTTTATTTAGAGTTAATTGTATATAAATACTGGTGTCATGATGGGTAATCTTTCCATAGTCCACCTATTTAATTGAGCAGTTCTAAGTAGGTAATTGGCACCCTGCCCTTCTGATTTCCCCTTTCCCCCATTAGCCAGTCTGAATCCATTCCAACGACACTGAACACAGTGATCACCTACAAAATAAAATATTTCCAGTTATTAACTATGTTACAAAATAAGCACATAGAAGAATAACCAGATTTATAACCTGTTTATTCATTACTAAAGTTCTTTAAACATTATCATCAACTTTGCTAAAAGATAAAGGATTTTATTAGAGGCAGTTTTAGAAATCTTCTAGTTACTTAGCAGTTAAAAGCTTTAAATATTTCTGTGATGTTCTATTTTGTTAAAGAATAGTCATTTTTTAAATAAAATGTTAATATAACCATCTTAAATATATGAAAGTATTCGCGATAAACTATTTCCAAATAAGTAATGAGGAATTTACAATTTATTATAATACTAGAAGGTATGTCAATCTATGATACAGGTTTTCTTATACCCATATCTTACTCACCTCATCTGCTAGAAGTGATAATTCACTACTGTTTGCAGCATCATAATCATACAGAACCCTGGCCTTCCTACTGCCACTGCACTCCTTAAGGTCAATGAGGTTGGTAGGAGAGGCGATTACTAGGCCACTTGTTGAAGTCAAGGCAGAAGAACCAATCACATTTGATGAAGCAGATGGTACGGGTGCCACAGAAGTTTGATTGTTGTTACAATAACTGGATGGAAAACTGTCGAAAAGAAAATGGCCAATTATCTATTTCCAAGTGACTAGAGCTTCTAAATACCACCACTTGGTGGCAGTGTTTACTTTCTACCAACTTCCACTTGGGCTAAAGATTTACAGCCGTCAGTAGTATTTTAATGACAAAGGTTGCTATCTAACTTGTGCCTCTTGGGCCAGTTATACTATAAAAAATTCATGTGTTAAAAAAAAAAATTCAGGTGTTTTCCAAATATAAGTCCTTGAAAGTTCTTTTCAAAGCTGTCTTCACAATTATAAAGTTAAAAAATGTTTTCCCTGAAAAAATGAGTTTATCCTTAAAACACTTCTAAAAAACCTTTACTAGTATGTTTTATTAATCTTTTCCTGCCTTTAAGAGTTGTTAAATAAAATATCAACGAAAAACTACTTCTACATTAGATACTATCACAAGAGTGAAGTTTTCTCAAGTTAATTCTTTGAGAAATATTTGAATAGCTAGCCAAACTTTCTTTTTTATAAAACTGATCCAATCACATTTTTCTATTTATTCAAATGACAAATATTTATGGGGTATCCACATGTCCAGAGTCACTACCACAAGCTGAAGATACTAAGATGAAACAGTATCATTCCCTTATGGACATACAAACAGGTGAGGACACAGACATTCAAAAAATATGTTTTGACTAATAATTATCATAATGAAGCCTCAATGGGAGAATAGGGCAAATTTCACAAGTTCATTCTGTCTTGTATTTTTTAGGGGTAAAAATAAAAGTTTTATTAGAAATTAGTAAAATCTCTTTGATTGGTGTGCTTATAAATATTTTAAAGATAATTAAAATTTTCAACTTATTTTAAAGCTACTGTTTCTCCAATACTAAGTGGAAAACAGCACAAACTGGCTGGCCTATATTCATTCTCATCCAACCATTTCTAAGGCTGAAAATTTCCTATGAAAATTCGTATTTAAATCTTAATAAATATAAAAGGCCTCATCTGGTAAGGTGAATGAAATTCATCCCTCCATAAAATACAATTTCCTTCTTCTCTATATGACCACTGGGCCATCTGGAAATCACAGTCAGCCAGCAGCATAAACAAGAGTAGTTAAATTCTAGCAGTTCTCCCCTAACCTTTATACTCAGCTGATGATTTGTTTCCTTCTGAACTGAGAAGAAAAAGAACAATCAGGAAACATCTATGCTTTTGTGATCATCTCTCCTCTTACTACAGATGAGCTGTCCACGCTTCTATGGCTAATTTCTTCACCTCTGCACAAAAAGCTCACCTTCTTTTTCCTCTCAAGGATATCACACTAGCAAGTCTTCCTTTTCTTTCCCATGCTATCATATTTCTCCATGTACTGTATCATTCTCATCAGCTTACAAATTTCTCCTATCTTAAAAAACAAAAATCTGCTAGACACACTTTCTCCTCTGGCTGCTGCTTCATTCTTCTGTTCCTCTTTACACTAGAACCTTTGAAAGACTTATCTAAACTCACCATCACAGTCCCTCTCCTTTTGTTCTTTTACATTATAGACAAGCTTTTGCCTCCACTGTTCCACTAAAACTACTCTCGTCAAGGTCAGCAATGACTTCAGTGTCCTAAATCCAATGGTCTATTAACATTCCTCATTTCACCTGACCTATCTAGTGATCAGAGTGGATTCTTTCCCTCCACTTTCCTCTATCTTCTTCACCTGACTTCCAGGCCACACTCTTGGTTTACATCTTACCTCACTGTTCATTCCGTACCACTGCTTCCTTAAGCTCTCTATGTTGGGAGTGCTTTAGGGCTCAACTCTTAGCCCTCTTCTTTTCTCTACCTATACTTACAGTCTTCCATCTGGTCTCAGATTTAAATATCCTTGATAAGCTGACCACTCTCTAATATCTACCTCTAATTTACCCCCCAAACTCCAGACCTGCATGTCCTACAACTGGGTATTCTCCACTTAGATGTCTGATAGACATTTCAAACTTCAAATGTCTAAAACTGGGCTTCTGGCATAAAACTGGGGTGATATACTATCCCAACCTGCCCCTCTTGCGGCATTCCCTATTTTAATTAACTACAGCTCCATTCTTTCAGTTGTTCAGGCCAAACACCTGCAGTAAATCTGGACTCCTTTAAGCCCCATATAAATGAAGTCTGTCAGCAAATCCTATTGGTTCTACCTTTAAAATATACCCAGGGTTTGACTGCTTCTACCACAATCACCCTGATCCAAGCCACCATCATCTCCTGACTGGATTACTGACTAAATTATTGCAATCAGTTCTAAACAGGTCTGTTAGCCTCCACCCATGCCCCCTCACATTTACCTTTAACAGAGGAGCAAGAATGATCCTGTCAAAGGCTAATCGAATTGTATCACTCCTCAGGGCAAAACCCTCCAAAGACTCCTTATCTCTGAGTAAAGGCCAAAGCCCTCTGTGTCCCAGCTTCCTGTTTCCTCAATTCATCTCCAGCCAAGCCCTCCTTACTGCCGTCTGAACATCACAGCTATGTTCCTGCTGCAGGGCTTTTCTACTTACTGTACACTCCCCTGGAGCATTGTCTCTCAGTTGCCGGCCTACCTGCTTTGCTTCCTCTCATCTTTCAAGTCTGTCTTCCCTAACTAGTGTAAACCTCTACTCCTAACCAAGGTCTTCCCTGCTTATTTTTCTCCATAGCATTTATCACCTTCTAATATACTATGTAATTTACATATTGATTTTCTACTTCCCTCTGCCCCCAAATAAAATGTAGGTTCAACGAAGACATGGATTTGGTCTGTTTTGTTTACACTGTATCCTTCATGCCTGAAATAGTGCATTTTTAAAAATTAAAGCAAATATTTCTCTGGTGGATAACACGGTTCTAAGGACAAAAAATCCTAATTTCTAATTCAGGTTTTACTCTAAAGTTAGGAACACCTTTCCTAGCATCTTTTCCTCAGTGAACTCAGTTTCCCCAATATATACATTTCTGAAGATTAAAAAAAAAAAGCTCTTGTTCCCCACATATGTGTGGTTTTTAAAGTCTCTAATCATGGAATGTTACTTTCAAATTTACTAGTGTAATTAGTCCTTGTTTACCAATGAGGTCTACCTATGTCAATTTTGGGGAATTAATGGTAAAAAGAAGAAACAAACAAAAAAACCCCAACCAAACAACAACAAAACCCTGAAAGACCATTTTCACCTTCTAAGAACTTTTATTGATACATCTTAAAAACTACAGACTTTCTGCCACTGTAGCTTGATATATTAAAACCTTCTAATTATTTAAAAATGAAATACACTTACTAATCTTGTGACTAGTGCTTTTGTTTCCTCATCTGTAAAATGTGGGTCCTTTTAGGACCCTCACTGGTGTGAGGGCTATCACATTATATATGAGGTGTCTAGAGGAGTGCCTGGGAACAACTGGAGCCCTTCCTAAGGGACTGCTCTTATTCAGTTACTATTACTACTACCATCACTCTATTATAACCATTAACATTACAACCTGGTTCTACTCTTCAGAAATAGCTTCTGAATTAGTCTGGAATTGGATGATTTATCCAGTTCTGCGTTTGAATATTTCTATATACTCTCTTAAAAAGCATAGCTTGTAACATTAAAGACCTAAAATTCCTCCCACTCTCTATCATTGGTCCTTACCAGTAATCTAATTCTTTGAGGGCTAGAACAATAGTACCCATTTCACTCTGTAATGTTTGAGCTTATCCAAAAGTGCAATAACTAGCATTTTGTTTGAATGGCAGAGTTCCAAGCATTTGTGTGGCTTTAAGCAGAATACAAGTATGAATGGTAACAACAGCAATCCCTTTACTGCACCCCCAGAGTATCAGGACAAAGTGAAAAGGAAGTACTAAGGCTTCCTGGGCTTAAAATAGTTGTAATAATGTGGGGATAAAGTGGCATTCTGCTTTCAGATAGGAATACCATTAACAAACCTTCAAATAGGGGCACCTCGGTGGCTCAGATGGTTAAGTGTCTGCCTTCGGCTCAGGTCATGATCCCGGGGTCCTGGGATTGAGCCCCGCATCGGGCTCCCTGCTCGGCAGGGAGCCTGCTTCTCCCCCTCCCTCTGCTTCTCCCCTTGCTCATGTTCTCTCTCTCTGTATCTCTGTGTCTCAAATGAATAAATAAAAAAATCTTAAAAAAAACAAAAAACAAAAACCAAACAAACCTTCAAATATACAGAAGTATAAATCTTCTATAAATCTTATTGGAATAACCAGTGGTATCAGGCTACAATTCATCTTTAAGATCTAAAATTCGTTTTGTGGATGTGCCTAATTTTGTTCTAGGTCTAGTTTTAAAGGATTAAATGCAGAAAAGAACACCAAAGTGATTTTTTAAAAAACTTATTCCTTGAAAATAACTTTTCTTAATATTTCTCCTTCAACTCTTACATATCACTCCCTTGGCTTTAATGGCTCTTCACTATATAAATCCCCAACTCCTTATCACTACTTACTTTACAAGGCATTGGTGACATGACCCTGTTTACTCTTGTAGCCGTATCTACAATTCCATTCTTAAACACTATGTATACTCCAACCAGAACAAACTACTGTCAGTTCCCTGAATTGCCACTCTCTCTTTTCTCTGGCCTTTTCATGTACGTGTTCTTCCTTTGCCTGGAATATTCATTCCTGCTCCTTTCTTCATCTAGATTATTCCCCCTACGATAATTTCATCTGTGAAACTTTGCCAGACCCACCTGAGTCACAGAGGTCCTTCACAGAAACCTGCACTTCGACCTTTCCACTTACTACCTGGCCTATCTGCCAATGGCCTTTAATTCTACCTAGACTTTAAATATCTAGGTATTTCTACCTACACCTAGCAGAGACCATGTTTGTCCTATACATCATTTTATTTCTAGTGTCACCTTAGAATGTGAGCTCTATAAGGGTAAGCAATTTTGCCTGTTCTGTTTGCTGATATAATTCTAGAGTACAGAACAGTGCCTGGTATATGACAGGTATTCAATAAACATTTGATGAATGAATGACTGAGCTATGCACATTTTGTGCTATCAATACTTTAAAGTATATTAAAATATGATTTTTAATAATTACATTATGGGCTTGAGGTCTTATAGACTATTCTAAAACTTTTTTTTTTAAAACAGTGAACAAGTAATGAGTAAGTATAAATTAGCTTATCTCTAAGGGCAAATAAGTGTCAGTGTAATCCTTCTCAACTAACTGGAAGGTATTTTAAGAGAGAAATGAACTTCAAACACTTTTAAGTTTTCTTTATATAGCATTAAAAAAGTATTCACTTAAATTATGTTCTCATCCTTGTTAAGTTCTTGGATGCTAGGAGAGCTCACAATGTTTTTGCTACCTCACGAGTCCGACACTTTCCTTAAAGAAAAAAAAAATCTGATTTTAAGCAAGCTAATAAAAGTCTTTAATCCTTCTAATCTTCATCTCTATTATTAGTTCACATGCAAAAATCTGAATTTCCTCTCTTATCAAGAGTTTCAGGTGTGAAAAGGAAATTACAACCTTCCCAGTTGTTTCTGGAGGTCTAACATGTACTGGTAACATTGTGCATAGTAAGTCATCTGGGCTTCCACAAAGTCATTCAGGCAACGGAGATGATGGGCCTGTAAAGGAAAGTTACAGTTACTTCTTAGCTCTATAATCTACTTAAAAGTGCTAAATTCCAAGGGGCAACAGACCACAACATGTACTCAGGGAGAATCACCAGTATCTAGCATTCTACTACAAGGCTTACCAAGGCTGACCTCGGTTAATAGTGTAAGAACAAACTATGTAGCCAACAAACACCAACAAATGGCTTTGATGATGGTGGGAGATCTAGGTGATGAGGTGTAAACAAAAATTTAAAATATTTCTTCATATATCTTGGCAAGGGCTATAATTTAAATTTCCTTGATAAATGACTGAAAAAGTTTTGAAGTTCAGTTTTCCCCCTCAAAGTCCCTTAGGACCATCAAAGTCTTCTGTTTCAAATGAATTTCCAGTGAATGAACACTCACATGTGTACTGCTGATTCCCTCTAGCAGAAGTCTTGTAATTTCTGCTTGACGATCAAATTCACTTTGAGTTATTCTCAATTCCTGTTCAGACTTAAATTGGAACATAGCTTTAGAATTTTATTAGAGGACTTAGCTCATTTTATGTACATTTGTTAAGATAGTTTAAAAATCCCCCAAGTAAACCCCAAATGAGAAGCTGCCAAGTCCCTGATTCTGCTTTGTGTTTAAACTGTTCCCTGTTTTCTACACCTTAGCTTTTCTACATTACCCAATTCCTTACCAGTACTTCACTCAGAAGAATCTATTAATGTCAAAGCTTAATGGCATACACATAAAAGCCTACAAACACTACTATGGGACAGTCAATATACTGTCATAACATTTTAAGAATATTGGTTTATATGTATAAAATAATATTTCAAAAAATTCTCCCGCGTGGCTCAGATGGTAAGCGTCTGCCTTCAGCTCAGGTCACGATCCCAGCATAACCCCACATTGGGGGGGGGGGGGTCCTGGCACAGCGGGGTGCCTGCTTCTCCCCGTGCTCATGCTCTCTCTCTGTTATCTCTCTGTCTCAAATAAATAAAATCCTTAAAAAAAATTGTTAAAAAAATTCTCAATTATTACTATAGCTACTTTACTTTGAAGTTAAAGATAGTCTTTAATCTCAAATGAACAAACTTCAGAGTGAAGCCATAGGATTTTAACCTCTTCTGTTTAGTTACCAAACATATCATTTGTTTCTAGGCACATAGTTCTTAGCTTCTTTCAAAGAACTTTACTGCATAAATGACTTTTTTTTTTTTCAGTTTTCTTTCCAAACTTTGCATTTTCAAACTTAAGCATCACTATTATATACAAGATATGCTAGGGTTTTTCTGCAAGTTATGGGGGACCTTTAATCAGTAGTGTGCTGGTAAACTGGCTGGGAGTGGGGTGAATGAGTTCTAATGTGCTGATTTTCATGGTACAAATACTCCAACCACAGCTCATTTCAAGCTACCAAGGTGAAGTCATTGACCTCAGAGCCGGAAAAAGGTGTATATAATAGCACACCACTACTACTAGCTTCAGCCCTCTGATACAGGTTCACTGCTGGGACAAAACAGTTCACTAAAAAATTAACAGGACCTAAAATAGTAAATAATGGCAAAAAACATCTTAAACCTTTAGCCAGAGGGTTGGTAGTAAGTGAGGAAGAGAAAAATAAAATCTCACAGCTCATGCAAAACAGTTAGCTTATCCCACACATGGAATCATCATTGGTGGAAATACCGCTAATAATGCTATCTTCTACTACCTCTCCAGAATGAATAGCCTCCCCATCCAAGTAATTAGAATATTTCCAAGACTGTAGTAAGTATAAAAATTAGGTCTAAACCTTTTCCTTGCACACCCCATCTCCCTTCTCCTTCACTTTTTGGTGGCAACAGTTAACCCAGTGAACCAGTCAAAAAGGAAGTAGCAGCAAAATACATCATCAGTTGCTTTAGTCATTCTCATCCCACTGGCAACAGAGGTGATTAGAAGTGACCACCAGATTGGATTTATGGAAATAAGTTTGAATTACTCAATAATTCAAGAGTTAAAATTAAATTTTACTTGACTGAAATCAGAATGCATGGTGCTTTGATAATAGGGCTGAAGTAAGCTTCATCCAGAAGCTAGCATTAAGTAGGAAATCAAGTCCCAGGAGAAGAAAAGAATCAATGATCCTCCTAAGTGTTAAGGAAAACCAGTTACTTCAGTATTACATTTGCATTATTTACTCTTCTGCTTGGTTGACTACAGAAAAGTTTGATTAGAAGAACCCATAGTAAATCAAAAATAAATAAACTTTAAAAGTAAACAAGACTAGTTCCACGTGGGTCTCTATGAAAGTACAATTTGATTTAATGGCCTTTAGGAGAAATGGCAGAAAAGCCTTCTATTTGGCAATATTTCTGTATAAGGTATAAGCAAGTGAACTAGGTAACAGATTAAGTAACTGGGAAGTTTGAGCATGAAGTGGAAAAAGTTATAAAATGATCTCAGAAAGTATAAGGGGTCAGTCTTCCGTGTTTGGGCAAAATATAAATTATGAAGAAAGGCACCATATTACAAAGCCTAGGAAGTCATTCTTTGCACAATTTAGACTTTGTGTTTAGAAAAGGTAAATGACAGAAGTAAATGAATCTCACTTCCTGAACAAGTTTCATTGTATGCCTGGGGTGGCTGTAGTCAAACCTCCCAAACCATCTCTACTTCTGACCCACGTAACGATCATAATTAATCTGAGAGGCAGAGGTAACTGAAATAGGTTTGGCATAGTCAATTTACTAGGAAGAGAATGATCCATATTAGAAAGATAGATAAAAAGGGTGAATTTAAAGGGTTTTTATTCTGTCCTCCAGAAGACCTCATTCCCTGACTTAATTTTACAGTTAAGACATTAAGTTCTAGGGAAGAGACTTTCTCCTGCCAGAGTATATGACAGCATAACTTGGGTTAGGGAAGCAAGAATTGTTTTAAGATGTAACTTGGAAAAAGGGCAAGAATTTGTTGATCTGTGATATCAGGTCTGGGTAACTGTAAGCTAGAAATTTTGGTCAGGCTTTTGAGGCATTTGCTGTGACAATCTTGTTCTGTCACCTATTTTTTCTATAGGCTTAAATCTTAAAATATTTGAGGAATATGAAGTTTTAAAATTATACATATTTTAAATTATAAAAATGGCAGAAGTGAGAAGTACAGAAGAAAAAAAATCTTCCCCAATCCACTTTGATATATTAAGTTTTACTTACACACCCTGCCCCCCACACACAATGTAAATATTTGTTTTATGAGTTTCTTTCCATCATATCACATATTTCCCTAACTTACAGAGACTGCAGAATCAGAAATTTTTTGGTGTATCTGTATGCTAACCAGAGTGGAAGAGACCCTGGTTTTATTGTTCAACCTATATTCTCTTCCACGTTACTCTATCCTCTTCAAGCTAGAGGTTCAGGAAAAAAATCAGAGGTGAAGGGAGACCTGAAACTAAGTTGATAAATGGATTCCACAAAGGGGGATGAAGAGTGGGCGTCAACAATTTCACACTGGATTTCCAATTCAAAGAATCAAAACCCTCATAACCTATACATGGAACAGACCTTATAGGCAGCAATCCTACAAAGTCAGAAAATAAAAAGTTAACGTTTGGAAAAAAAAAAAAAAAAAGAAGAAAAAGTCAGGGGCCACAATTACCATCTGCCCTCAATCTTCAGCCTGTCCTCATCTGCAGGTCAAATTTTGGTAGGCCTGAACATGAGGAGTAAATAAAAAATGCTTCTGAAGACCTCAAATACTGAAACAAATCTAAAGTCATAATTTATTCCTTAAATTCTTGCTTGACTATTTTATTTCCCATCCTAGAAAAGATTAGGAATGGTAACATGGAAAGAGGGACTACTAGTAGCAGTCATATGGACAGCTTTTAAAAGTGACAGTCTGACACTGAGGGAGGAGACAACATACTTCAAAAACAAACAACGGATCTAATTGTTACACGGTACAATAATGTACATTCATACCCAACTGTAAGTAAAATTAAATATATGTTATCCTGTATTTAATGGAGCAGTAAAATACTATTTTACAGTATTTTCAACTAAAGTGACAGAAGACTTAGCTCTGGTTACTGGAGAGAACAAGCTTCAGCTATCTACAAAATTCATTTGTGTGACATATGATATATTCAGTTTTTACTGAATATACAAGACATGGTGTAAACGGTAGTTTATATAACTGTCATGTAAGTAAACCAAGTATTTAAACTGCTTCTGGCAAGATTACTACTTAATGTAACATTGTATCAGAATGTGTGCAAAGCACATCTCTGTAACATTGTTGCACTGCCTTAGGGAGCTACTTCTAGCCAAACAATCTGAGCTTTCTATAGTAATTTTCAGATTTTGTAAGATATAGTAACAAAGACTATGGCCCCATGGCTGCTGTCCAATAAATATTTACTGAATGAATAACAATTAAATTGTTTCATAACTCTATAGTTTAATAATTTACTTACTTTTGTCACTTCCTCTGCCCAAATCTAGCCAGCATTAAAAATTAGAGAAAAATATAGAGCATGAAAGAAAGTTGGAATTTAACATTTTCTACAACTTAGTATAGAAAAATGTAATTATAGTAGTAACTAAATCAGTACAGCTTAATATACTGTGAAAGTATGCCTTCATATGGATCAATAGTATTAATTTTTGCATCATATACTAATTTTATAAGTTACTACGTAATAGTTTTCTAAAACTGGGAGTAAGTTGTAGTTCTCTCATCTGTAAAATGAAAGGTTTGGACTAAACAATTCCTAATTTCTCATTTAGGTCTAAAATTCTAGAATTTTAGGAAACTAAAATAAAGCAAGGATAAACAGACATTGCTATAGCCACCGGTGGGGCACAATAAACTTGAGATGTAATGAATTTAAAATGACCAGAGTTAAACACATCTTATTTTAAGTAGATGACATCAGTAGCAAAACAGATGCCTAATAAGTGAAATAAAGTTTTGCTAATTGTTTAGGATATCCTTACCTAAAATAAAACCTATGATTTATATGCGAAGTTACCAATGACTGAAATAGTCTCACACATTTTCATTCACCTACAGATAGGACAATGGAAATAAATGAATGCATTCTCTTGCTATCTAAGGAAAGCCCTAATTTAGCCAGGGCTTCATTAATTACAGCAGTTCAGAACAACAAAAATGCATTTTAAATACTCCGTACATAAACTTTCCCATTACATGAATTTTTTTGCCCCTTGTAGCTCAATGCTAATGGAATAAAGGCAGTCAGTTACCTGTGAATTTATTATTAACTGTACTGCAGTTTCCATACTACTTCTATGGAAATAATGTATCTAGGAATATGATGCCAAACACTACATCTATAAATTTTTATTGGCTAATGTTTATGAGTTTTTGGTCTATATTCAGATTTTATGAATTTCTATTTTGTTAAAAATTAAAAATTGCTAACATCTCAAAACTCAAATCCTCAAATCAAGCTCAACATATATATTGGGTACTACAGAACAATTTTCACTCCTGATTCTTGCCCAAAGCTATCACTATTCTGTAACTTTCTAAAGTAAATTAGTACTGGACAGGGAATGGGCCTGGCTACTACAGAAATATGGGGGGTGAGTGTGTCTTGGCATGAAACTGCGTAAGAAATTAATTCTATGTTGAGTTTGGGTGAAAATTAAGGTAAACATCAAAGATACTGAAAAACAAAGTTTGTAAACTTTACACTTTTCTCTAAGTTAAGTAAATTTTGTTAATTTTCTTTGCCAAAAGTGAAAATACAAAGTGCCAGTTAAATTAATGTCTTTTATTAGGTATAAAAGGCACTATATATTTATATATAAATTCATATTCTAAAATATGAATTTGGCATAGCTAATATATTTGGCAATTAGAACACAAAATTTCTATTCTTCAAGTTCCAATATTACTTCAGCTAGTATTCCCTGTATTTTTTGTTGGACTAATGAATTCATGGCTTTGACTACTTTAGACTTTTACAGCAGATAATAGCAAGAGAAGGCACTTTACTCAAGACGTAGAAAACACAGTAGGCCAACAAACCTTCAGCCATTTTACATGCAGGAAGTTGAGCATGTAAGAGAAATTTACCATATTGTTATCTCCTTCAAGGCGAGCTGAGTTTAGTTGCTTAAGTGCATAGGTAAGAGACAAAGAACACATTATACCAATGAACACAGTGAAACAATTACTTCTTCACAATAAAGGACACACAAACAAGTATTAAGAGAGCTGAAAAAATGGTTTTCTACTTAAAAAGACATCTATGTTGTTCTACAGAATTTCACAATAGTGGTGCCTATTCAACTTTTCCAAAAGATTCAGATTTTTAAAGACAAAAAACATGGTTGATGCTTGATTTTAAATTAGAATCATTTAGGAAAAACACATCACTTTAAAGACTGCCAGTTACCTACAATTTTTATTAAATTTTCACCTATGAAAGCCCTTCTGCCTACCCACAACTTTCCTATTCAAAGATCATTTCTATTTTATGAATGTATGATGCCTTCAACCATGTTCTCTTTCAGTCATCCTCAGCCAGGTCTTGGCATACCCTGAAGAAATATGAAAGGTATGTCAATCCTTATATTTTTAATAATATTAAATTATTAATATTATTTTATTAAGCTTTAATAAGCTTTAAATTCTCATATGTGTACATTAAGGTTAAGTTACATGATGGTGCTCAGTTTACAGATTAAAGATTTAGACATATGTGGAAATGCTTAATTGGGCAGAGGGACATTCACAATACTGTGTTATTGAAGATGTATTTTCCACACTTGTTATACCCAAAACTGAGGTTTAAACCTCTAAATATTAGAGAGCTTTGAAACTAGATGATTTTTTTCTTTCCATTAACAGAAGTCCGGAATAATTAAAAAAAAAATTATATAAGACTAAAGCTGGGTTAATTTAAATGCAGAAATTTTATTTGTCTTTGCTTCTTTGACAAGTTTTATACTATTTTCAAAATTGTGTTTTTGTTCATTGTGAAACATTCAAGTAGGTTTTCTTTCTGTTCAATTGGTGTATTTTTGAGAAATGCCTTTGATGTTGCTTTACCATTTTTCAATATGCTAACTAATAAAATACAAGTTAATAAAGTAGCAATATTGGATACAGGCATAAATATTTTCCTGACTTGGCTAAGTCATCAAAAAGTTCAATCTAGTATACTAGATTGTGAACTGAGGGCAGTAGAGATTTTGCATTATTTATCTCTGAATTCCTCAGCAAAGCGCCTTGTACAAAATAAGCATTCAATAAATATAGACTTTAAAAAGAGGTAACAAGAAACAAGTAAATGAATTATTAAAAAAAAAAAAAAGTGCTGATATGCACAGGTCCCAAACCTTACTTGCAGAGAAATAACTACTCACAAAACAATCCATGGAAATTTATAAAGTGAATTCAAAGAAATTCTGGGATTAGAGTCAACTAGGAATGAGGAAATGTGTCAAAGAAAAAAAAAAACAAACACAAACTCACAGTGGTTTCTATTTTTCTGTATTCTTCAAGTAAACAGAAAAGAAATACAGAAAGAAAAAAAAAAACCCACCAAAGATCACAAAATAATAGGCTTTATGTAATAATAAAGTAAGAGGACTTCTCCCTTCTAAAGTATTTCAGACTTACTACTATAAAGTTTGAAGAAAAACGAGTTGGTTATCTAGGGGAAAAGAACACAACTATAATCAGGAAATGTGAATTTCTACCTAAACTAATATTTTAAATATTTGGCTATAGTTAACTTTGTTTTATGCAATATATAAATTCTAGAAAAGCTGTGTATAAATGAAATTGTTCAATAAAGTCATTTGTGTAATTTTTCATTTTTATTTTAAATGTAAATTCTCATGGAAAAAATCTGTCCTCAACAATACTCAGCACAGAAAAACTGTCAAGATCTTTTCCAGATATATCAAAAGGAAACATCTTTCAAAATTTGTCTACTATTATATTTAGTTCTTACACATTTTAATAGCAATGGTAAAATAATTTAGAATAACCAAAGGACCTTATACAGTGTTAAAGCTCTAAGTTTTCTGGAATTTTTCCAGATAAAAAAGATTATCATTATTCTGTAATAGTGCTTGTGAAAGAAAGTTTTGTACTGACACTTGATGACAGTATTCTCATTCCACAATCATTATTGGGCGCATACAGGCATTTTGAATAAAGAGATTTTGACTTATTTCCAAATGATCCTTATTTATCTTAACATTTTTTTCCTGATTATGAAATTAGTATCTTAAAAATCAATTCAGGGGCGCCTGGGCGGCTCAGTTAAGCGTCTGCCTTCGGCTCAGGTCATGATCCCGGGGTCCTGGGTTCAAGCCCCCATTGGGCTCCCTGCTCAGCAGGGAGTCTGCTTCTCCCTCTCCCACTCCCCCCGCTTGTGTTCCCTCTCTCGCTGTCTCTCTGTCAAATAAATAAATAAAATCTTTAAAAAAAAATCAATTTATATTTTACCACATAAATCTATTATTAGCAACTAGAAACTAATCCTAATTTAGAATCTCTTGTCACCTACAGTGTTCATTTTGAAGTTCTGATTCTGTGAAAAGCCTGTTTTGGGAAGTTAGGGTGTTCTTGATGATGACATCATGATAAATCCTGAGGTGAAATAGCCAGAGAATTTCGATTTAATGTCTTGTCAAAGCAAGCTCTTCTTCAGCAGTAATTAATACAGACTCTCCAAAAGGGGAACTGTTTAGAAGAAGATATTTCTAGAAGAAATTTATTCTGCTCATATAGTGTTGGGGTACTTTCACAAGACATCACTGTTTAATCCCAATTTTACCAGTTTTAAATTTCACTATAAAACAAGTCTCAACCTCTTCTTTCCCCAAACAAGGGAGCCACAGTTGTCTTCCACCAGCACTGTGGCCTATGTTCCTTAAGGCAATGATTCTTGATAATGACAGTGGTAGTGAGTTGGGAACAGAAGGCAGGGGGAATGTCATGCTTCTTGACAAAACATATCCCTTAGTATAAGTTAAGAATTAACCTGTTAGCCTCCTCTAATAAATTCAGACTTGTTTATATTATACTATCTGATTAATGTCTTCCATCTTTGGAATGGAAATATAAGCAGTATAAATAATAGATTAAATAAGCTTATAAATAAAACCTTTTAAGAAACTTATAAATACATGTGTATGAATCATTAAATTACTATATTTAATATTTAACCAACTCCATTTAAAATGAAGACTATTCTGAGGTTGATTTTATGAAAAATATATCAGAACTTATGTATCCAAATGGGTTTCCTCCCCTTCAAAATAGTCACCTGGGCGTCCATGCTGCAACTGTTTGAATGGTTTTGGAATTATTCTTGGTGACGCCTTTAGTCAGTTTGACTCACATGTGGAAAGGGTGTCAAGTTTAATTTTTAGGTCACACATTAGCAATCTCAAACTTGACTTATTCTCATCTTAATTACTATCTGTTTTTCTATTTCAAATATAATAAACCTATCTCCAAAAGGATATTTGCCATCATCACTGAGGATATTTAAAGAACATGACAGAACTTTAGGAGCTCTTATAATTTTTATTTTTTAGCAACAGGTGTATCACTGAAATAATACTGCCTGTTGATATGACTACTGTGCACTGATTTGGATGCATTAAGTTCTGATAAGTTTGTTTAAACACAAAAACAATACCCTAAAATCATATTCTACTCTTAGTAATAGACTGTAGCTTGCATGGTATAGGAGTAAAATACTTTACAAATTTTAAATTTATCAACCTAAGATTTTTTCTATGCAAAAAAACACTACTTACTGACGCTCTAGTTTCTGCAGCTTTTGCCTTTTTTAGTCTGGTTTTTGCAGCATCCAAATCCAGCCTTTTATTTTGTAATAGTTTCCTTTCTTTCTATAAAAATAGAAAAGAAAAAAAATAAAGGCTAAAGATGCTAAAATCCAGTAAGAGCATACACATTTAAAGTACCAGTCTCCATTAAATACATGAATCATCTGATAAACAAAGATCAATGATTACAAAATTGGCTATGAAGTAACACTTGACTCCTTTTTCTTATGGTTTTCAATTTTAAAATAATGGAGACATTCTAGATGCTGGGGAAATCTGGGAAAGATGGCAGGTGATGGCAGAAACAAAGAAATGCATATTTTAATATTTTGCAGTTTTGCCATCTAGGGAATGTTTTGCTCTATCATCTTGGCTGTCACAACTGGGGGGTGGGGAGATGTTACTAGGTAGAAACCAGGATGCTGCTAAATATCCTACAATGCAGTACAGCTTCTACAACAAAGAACTCTTCTACCGAAAATGTCAGTAATGCCCAGGTTGATAAACTGTTTCAAACAGATTATCTAGGAAGTGCCAAGGTAAAGGAGGTATGGGCCTAGGTCAAAGTTCCTTGACACCCTAAGTGATCTACCTCAAGGACTGGGCAGGCTCACTTAATGTGCCAGAGCACTGAAAGCAACTCTATTACTACAAAAGGAAATTTCAAATTTATAGAATAATGAATAAACATTAGTATGGTATCTTAGAATTCCTCATGGGAACTTCACCATAACAGGTAAGTTTATAAAAATCCACTGCTTGCTTTATTAATTCTCAGACAGATTTCATATATCACATTTCATCCTACTGACAATCTAATATTTTTTAAATTGTATTTCAACTTGGTGGTTTTTCCTTTGTCTCGGGCAAAATACTTTTTACCCAGAGACAAATTCATTGTACACATACTGAGTTTCTAGAATATTTTATAGTAAGAAATCTGCAAATTAAAGTTTATAGTAGTATTTACAATAAAGAACAATCTTGCAAAAATCTTAGGCAAAAAAAATCCATCTAGATCTTCACTCTCCATTGCTTAAAAAAAACCTAAAAAATAATATTAGGCTTGGGAAAGTTACATTTATTTCTTCAGCAATAAAACACAGCTGTGTGAGGAGAAGATAACAAGACTTCTAGGGATGCAAACAACAGAAAGTTGAACAGCCAGAAATACAGTAATTAGGTTATTGGCTCCCAGTTTAAATGAATAGCTAACATGGCTATACTATGGAGGTATTTTGTGCCATATTTTTATAATCATTCCAGGAATTTCTCTACAAATTTTAGTGCTGGTAATGAACAACAATTGATGTAATCTAAATAACACTGCAGGGACACAAAAATGGAAGTTCTTTATTTTGGTTAGCTTTGTGTTCTGCTGAATATGTACCTAGCTAGATTATTTAAATTTTCTAATCTGCTACATCTACACAGTCCGTAAGAGGGCAAATTATTCATTAAAAAGTGTAATTATATATATAAATTATTTTACTAAAAAAAAGGGAACATTTTCCAACTCACAGCAATTGTTTTGTAATCTCCTTCTATAAAGTTTCTTAAAGGAGTGAGAAAATTTAAAGCTGATGTTTGAATCAGCTCTCTGTCTGCTGTTCCAATTCGTTTTTGTGTTTCTCCACATTTAATAAGGGCATTACCTGCAAAGGAAAAAAGTGTTTTTTTTTTTTTTACCATCTTCTGGTAATGTCAGAAAATAAAATCAGCAATCTGATCTGCTTTAAAGTTAGTTGTCACTTGTTTACTTAAAAAATCAAAGAGAATTAGCTGTCATTAGTTTTATTTTAAAAGTAAATTTAAGATTATAAATATCTAAATGAAAATGACAGGTTCAAGAAGTCCTTATCGTATCACAGTTAACTGTACCAATTCAACCAATGGAACAAAAGAGGATAAATACACTAAAAAGTATTTATGATCACAGCTCAAACAGTGGAGATATGTTTAGAAAAGCATAATGCTTAAAATATTTTCACAAGTAGATCAAGACAAAATTTGTCTACTATTTCTATATTATGCATGGGCCTCAAGTATCTTTAAATAATAACTGTGTATTTGTATCTTAAGTTAAAGAAAAATCCATGTTTTGCAACACATATACCTTAATGTTTAAATAGGACAAGCTCAGTGGAAAATAGAGCAAAAAGAAAGGGAACCACAAGACCAAGGTTCTACTTCGAGTTCTACCTCTAATCTTCAATTCTGTGGATCTTAAATCCTCCATGTTAGAATGAGACTAGATTTGCTTGGCAAGGAAGATAATATAACATAGTCGTTAAGAGCTCCATGTCTGGATACAGATCTCTCTTTGAGTTACTTGCTATATGATCATAGATGAATTATGTAATCTAAGACTCAGTTTCCTTGTCTTCAAAATGGAGATTATAGAATTTATAAGTAGGCTGTAAGTGAAGACTTATGGAAATAATACATTTATTGTGTATGTTTAGCCCAATGCCTGAAATACTCAATTGTTAGTTATTATCAATTATGATTAAATAGATTCACAAAGCCCAATTCCAGTAATCAAGGTACAGTCAATAGAACTACTACAGGTGAAAACAGATTAAGCATATTAAAAAAGGAAAAAATTTATAAGGCTTTTGAATGTTTGTGCCCCACTAGGCCTTCAGCTTGGTGAAGGAAAGGGCTAGGTGTCCTTCATGTACCTTTATGACCTCCAGCATCTAACTGCTTCTGGCACAAGCAGGCACAAAAAATCTGTTTAATGTGTAAAATTTTTCTAAAATTAATAGTTAAAATTTAGAAATAAAACTATAGAAATTTTAATCATTTTCAGACTTCTCAAAGAAGTACCTTTTGAAGACCACAATGTAAAAGTTTCAGTTGTACATCTAACAGTCAATGGATTAACGCCATTCATTATACAGTATTTAGGTTATTTCCTTCTGACATAAAGGTAACTATTAAAACATTAAGTTCAGGGGTGTCTGGGTGGCTCAGGCATTAAGCGTCTGCCTTCGGCTCAGGTCATGATCCCAGGGTCCTGGGATCGAGCCCCGCATCGGGCTCCCTGCTCGGTGGGAAGCCTGCTTCTCCCTCTCCCACTCCCCCTGCTTGTGTTCCCTCTCTTGCTGTGTCTCTGTAAAATAAATTAATAAAATCTTTAAAAAAAAAAACAAACAAAAAACCAAAAAACTTTAAGTTCATTTTGTTCCAGAGTTTACGAACTATTTTATAAATCAGTACTACACATAGAAAATCATTTAATTTACCTACATTTCATACTCACATAAGGACCAATTTCCTGCAGAAGTCTTAATAAAGAGAATTACTTGCCATGAACAATAGGAAAAGAAGCTATAGGAATCTGAAATAGTCTTATATTCGGAGAAAATTATATTTGGGGGATAATGAGCTTCAGAGTTATACACTGAAAAAGTCAGTATAGCAACTAAAAAAGCTGGCATAACTATAAAACATGATTATAGAAAATCTGAACTAGCTGAGGAAAATAGAATGAAATGTAATCCAAACATCCAAAGATAACCACTGTTAACATTTTTGTGGTAGTGACATTACTGTGTAATGAAAGCATTAGTGGTATGTTCAAACACTATGTGCCAGGCATTTTATTACAAAAATAAATAAGCCCTCAAGAAAGCTTAAAAAAAATCATCTAGGGGAGACATATAAACAAAAATTACAATATATCAAAAGAAGTACTATAACGGAGGTTGCAAGATTCAATGGGAGCACAACTGAAGAATTCAGTTAACTTTTAGATCTAAAATGATAAATGTGAATTCTCAGAATATATACTTAAATATATTAAGTTGAACCATTCATATTTACTGGTCATCTCTATTTCTTACTTTATCCAAAACTTAAACATAAAAAATTTGAAGTTAAAATTGATTCTACTAATATTAGGTAGATGTTAATGATGTCTCTAAGTAGTAAAAATCTAAAAGTAAAGCTAGTTTTTAGCAGATCTTTTTGCCTTTTGCTTACCATAAGCTGTTCCTGGGCCAAACTCAGTCCCTGCATCAATCATATATTGTCCCAAAAGTTCTGGGTTGTTTATACGACTTGGAGCTTTTCTATCCAGTTTCTCATAAACAAATTCTTCTATCCTGGCATCTAGGAGAAAGGTTTAAAATTATCAATGATTTCAAAAAACCACAACTATTTAAAAAATTGTTTTTTTTCCCTACTACCCGTTTATCATCCTGTAAAATAAGATGAAGTTGGCATGCTTTTAAGTACATATCTTAATACATAATTATTAATTTTTATGTTAGAATATTATATAGCTCTATGAAACTTATACTTTAGAAATCTGATAAAATATTTTGGCACAAAAATATTTACTTAAAGTGAAACTATCATATGATGAGATTCTAAAAGCACTGGTATTCACTTAATATCTAATGACGTTGCCTTTGCCCCATTCATAAATCTGATTTTTAACCTTGAATATATGTTCAATTTCAAAACCAGGGATTTCCAGCTATGAAAAAATGGATATAAAGTACCTATTAGAAGCAAAGAGTCACATACTTTTGATACCTTCATCATACTTTTTTTTTTTAAGATTCTATTTATTTGACAGAGAGAGACACAGTGAGAGAGGGAACACAAGCAGGGGGGTGGGAGAGGGAGAAGCAGGCTTCCCGCAGATCAGGGAGCCAGACGCCGGGCTGGATCCCAGGACCCTGGGATCATGACCTGAGTGAAGGCAGACGCTTAACGACTGAGCCACTCAGGCGCCCCCCTTTATCGTACTTTTGCGTGCCCACATGGTCTCTCTCCTTCCTAGAGTCTAAATATAGGCATGGAAATTAAGGAATAGAACCACCTAGGTTTGGACCAGTCACAGACAGAGATCAGCAATATGATGTCTTGGCTTAATTTTATTTAATTTTGTTTAAAATACAAGATATACAGATACCCCTCACCATGTATTCACTCAAAAGATTTCGTTAAAATATGAGACAGGTTAAAAGAAACAGCAGAATGCTAGTATACATGGAAAGGAAAAAAATAATCAGTAAAATCTGAATAAATGCCTGGTTAGTGCAATATACAAAATATTCACACTTACACGGCTGCCTAATAGGTATATGAGAGACAAATGAGAAAAAGATCAGTTTCCAGAAACAATGATTAACTATAAATCAAATTTATAGTCTAAAGAGAAGCTAAAAAAAAAAAAAAAGGTTCCTTCTAAGCATCTCAGATAATTACTCTACAAGTGGAAGTTTCACACAGTGCACTGGAAACTTAAAAAGTGAACTGAACCAGTAACAGAAACACTTGAGGAATCAGCATAAGCATTGATTATAATACATAAAATAGGCTATTGGAATAATACTCATTTATGTGGTAGACTCTGGAGCACCATCAGAAGTTTTTACGCAGGACTTTTAAAACCTTTAAATTAGTTCAAACCAAATAGAGTCAGTTCAAAACACAACCATTTAAAAGATGTTAACTACATTTCAGAATTTCATTATCTGACGATGAGAGTGATTCTTAGCTTTGGTGCATTTCTACCTATTTGGTCAAAAGTTTAAAGTTGAATCCTATGTTGACTTCAGTTAATAAACATTTGGCATACTTTAAGTAAATGTTCATTTCAATAGGGCAGCAATAGACCATAATAAAATCTTAAAAGAATATGTGGGCAATACTGCTATAATGCAATATATATTTTTGAAAAACCCTAGGTTCCAGAAAATCATACTGTAAAAATTATAGGGCTTACAGGAAAAAGAGGTTTGGGTCTGACCACTCATAATCTATGTAACTTTATAATCAGAGCACAAACAAAAAAATCCAATTTTGTTTACTACTTTAGACTTAAAACACTAATTAAAATTGTATTATATGAGGGCGCCTGGGTGGCTCAGTTGGTTGAGCGACTGCCTTCGGCTCAGGTCATGATCCTGGAGTCCCGGGATCGAGTCCGCATCAGGCTCCCTGCTCCGCGGGGAGCCTGCTTCTCCCTCTGACCCTCCCCCCTCTCATGCGCTCTCTGTCTCTCTCATTCTCTCTGTCTCAGATAAATAAATAAAATCTTTAAAAAAAAAAAATTGTATTATATGAGCCATTGTAACTTTATACTAATGAAATTCCCGTTTATCAGTTGTGTATGAGTTTGCCATTCAGAAAAACATGTAGAACAGACTACTTATGTGAAGAACTCTGGATAGAGCAAGGAACATAAGGAAAAATGTCTACTACTTTTTTAAGGTGCCCTGGTATATAATTTAAGTAGTCTTAAATGAGTAAGAAATACCACATGGTGCCCAAAGACAACAGGCCTCACTCAAAGTGTAAAAGGCCTATTTCAAAAGGTTACCATGATGGTACAGAATTACTAATGTTTTGTATAGTGCTTCAGGTTCATGGAATAGGAACAAAGTTTAAAGCTTGGAACTTAAGCTAGTATCTAAAAGTGAGCTTATGGCATTTCACAACATGGTCACAACACTGGGGAAAATGGGAAGGAAAGCATTTGCTGCTGCCTTTGTTCTTCAGTTTTGATGTGTAAAGCTCAGGGTGAAAAGACTGGGTGTTGATGCACCAGATTCTAGTTCAATTTCCACTTCTAATTAGCTATTCTACACTGTATAAAATGCTAACTTGTGATTTGCAATTAATAATTGTGCACCTTATTTGATAAATTACTGAGATGGGTGATCTGAAAAACCTTATAGTTGTCTAAAAATCAAATGGAATAATTTATGTAAAAATATCAAACAACATAAACATAAATAATTGGTAACTATGTAAGTTTCCATAATTGGTAACTATGTAAGTTTCCATATAATTTTCCCTTAATTATTTGGGGACAATTCTCCTATTTTCACAGCCCTTTCTAACTCTTAAAATTAAAAGCTACTCCTGGGGCGCCAGGCTGGCTCAGTCCATTAAGTGCTGACTCTTGACTTTGGCTCAGGTCATGATCTCAGTTTTGTGAGATCGAGCCCCACACTGGGTTCCACACTGAGCTTAGGATTCTCTCTCTCCCTCACCCTCAAGGAGTGGGGGGAAGGGGGCACTCGTATGTTCTTTCTCTCTCTCAAAAACAAAATTCACTCCCTGAAATTATCAAAAGGATTCTACAAAGGCATGGAAAACACAATTAATCAATTTGTTAGAGGGTACACAAAGAAGTGTTTATCACCCTCTTCTTCACCAAAAGCGCGCACGCGCACACACACACAAAACCCATACACCTGAAAGCCACAAACCAAAAACTGTTTTCCAGTAGCCATCAAAACCTTTTTTTTTTTACATCAAAAAAACCTACTAATGGTATCTTTTAATCAGATTAGTCAATAAGGTAGACAAAGGTAAAAAGTTTCTTACTTGGATTTGGCTGTAATAACACTTCAGTTTGTTTCATTATTTTTTCTGTCCATATTTTGGTACATTCAGCTTTGCTAAGAAGGTTCTCTAAGTGAGCATCCAGTTCTGTCTTCTCCGCCTGGCCAAGCTTTTCTTCTGTGAACTGTTATTAATTATAAAAAAAATTAAATATACCTCAAATACATTTTAGGAACCTATATCAATAATTAAAAACTCAAACCCAGACAATCCCGAACATACAAATAATTGTAAACCATTGCCTTGAATGTTTTTGCCCCTATGGCAGTTTATCCATACCTCTTTTGTGGCACTTATGCTGACCTTCTCTCTTTTTTTTTTTTTTTTTTTAAAGATTTTATTTATTTATTTGAGAGAGCGAGAATGAGAGAGAGAGAGAGAGAGAGAGCACATGAGGGAGGAAGGGTCAGAGGGAGAAGCAGACTCCCTGCTGAGCAGGGAGCCCAATGTGGGACTCGGTCCCGGGACTCCAGGATCATGACCTGAGCTGAAGGCAGTCGCTTAACCAACTGAGCCACCCAGGCGCCCCTATGCTGACCTTCTCTTAAGATTATATCCTTAGTTCTGCTAAAATGGAGTGAACTCTACAGATAATCTATATACTGCCTGGTATATAAAGTATATAAATATTTCTTACATCTAAAGGTAGGATAGTATAGTGATAAGGAGTAAGAACTTTGAGTCAGTTGGTGCTGAATTCAAATCCTGACAGCACTGCTTAATTTTGTGACCTGAACAGGCTTTTGAATATTTTCTTCTTAGGTATCTTCTATTATTAAAGGGAGATGATACATAACATAGTGCTTTGAGAATTAATTAAGAGTACATATGCAAATCACTTTGTTCAGTGCCTGGTAATTATTATTTTGAATTTAAAAAAGGGCTGCTTATGTTTAATGTGGCTTTGTATTAATGGCACTTTAATCACACCTAGTTAGATAGGCTCTTATGGGATGTTCTGGGAAACCATCATTTGTTTCTTCAGGGTATATTCCAACAATTGATTTATAGACTAACTTTTGGAACATATACTATTCCTACCATGGAGGAGCATTTTTTAAAGATCATAATATGTAGTTAAATATACTCAGCATATCAATTTTTATGACCTTGAGTGTGTTGGTTTTTGAGGAAAGGCAGCAATGCCCATACAAGAACAAAGAGATAAAAAGTTTTCCATGTAGATTTTATGGAGACTTTTGAAGACTTTTAAATACTAGAAGTGATGACTCAGGCTGTTTATCATGTATATTTTTCCTCTAGAATATGTGGCTTTCTCCCATCATAACAGAGGCGTATCACTAGCACTAATTCTATACTCATTAGTCATGACTCATTTCTGGCTAACAGAATATAATGTTTACCTTGCTTTTTTCTTCCCTTTCATTTCTTAAAATATCTTCTGCTGCTCCATTTTTCTGAGTTTTATTATCTGTTTCTTTTAGCACCCTTCTTATTGGTCGAATACTTTCTGTTGACTATCAGTTAACAATTTTAGCTAAAAAGTCCTCTAGAATGTTATTCTTAAGAGTCTGGTTACAACCCCCCATTGAAGGTCTTGTTCAGGGGCTAGAAATAAATGCTTCAATAGCTTTTGTAAAGCCTTAGGTCTTTTTGAGACTGGCCTGTAGCCAAGCCCTCACCCAGTGGGTGGAACGGGGAATAGCACTTCCAAAGCTACTGCCTAAGACCACAGTCTTGCAGTGTACTGTAACTGAGGATGGGAATAGGAGATGCATTAGACAAAAGATCAAAACCCTGATGCCAAGGTCAGCTGGGTAACTACTGCAATTTCAGTTTTGAGAGAGAACTGTGGTATTCTCTACAGATCCCTGAAAATTTGAGGCTATAGACCTCTAAAGAGGGATAGATTAGAATTTCACATGTTCAAAGTCTACCTCTAATAGTTAAATAGATTCTCTCTCAGGTAAAGCAACCAATAGAAGGAAAAGAAAAGGGGGAATATACCCATGTGAACATCACCTATAAAGGATAATCTACCAGTAGAGAAAAATTCTTAACTTAGCACCTTAATAAGAAAGTATATTTGTTTGTTTATTTGAGCCCTACTTATGTGAAGAGTATTTGTTTATTTGATTCACTCCCTGAACACATATTTATTAAGCACCTTCATATGTGCCAGGCACTATTCTAAGCACAAGGGTTTCAGCAGCCAGAAAAAACAGGTTTCTGCTCTTAGGAAGCTCCCATTTTAATGGGGCAGACAACAAACAATAATTTGATAATAAGAATATAAAGATAAAAAGACAGTGGACAGAGGACTGAGTAGGTGGTCCTATTATTTCTTGAGTGAAGTGAACATTTAACTGAATGAATTAATGAATTTGAGTACAGAGGAAGGAAGAATTCAATCTGCAGGGAGAGGGGAAAACAGGAGAATCAGGGAAGGCTTCAAGGGGAGAGGGATATGCAACCTGGGCCTGGAAGCGGGGAAGAGGAGTTTTCAGTGTGAGATGTGGGTGGTTAGAAGAACAGCTTCTCTGAGCAGGTAACAATTGACCTGAGAGCGAACAATAAGAAATGAGGGATTTCTAAGGGAAGGGTAGAGAGTCCTCTGATGATTTATCTTCCAGTTGCACTTCTAGAAGATTCATTAGCACCACCTTTATACATGTTAATTTTTTATAGAACTCCTTATATTTAACAACCAAGAACAGATTAAAACAATAATCCATAGACTCATAATTTAAAAATCAGTATTTAGTAGGTCAGTTTTTGTGCAAGGCACTCTGCTAAGAACTAGAAGACATGGTTGCTGTTAAAGGAGAGCTAAATGAAAACTATTATCTAAACAATATAAACTTACAGGCCTATTTTCTTCAGAACATAAAATTATGTTAAACTTTATCTAACAGTGGCTGGGTGATGGACACTGGGGAGGGTATGTACTACGGTGAGCACTGTGAATTGGTATAAGACTGATGAATCACAGACCTGTACCCCTGAAACAAATAATACATTATATGTTAATAAAAAAATTAAAAAAAAAAACTTTAACAGATGTTTTAGAAACATTGGAATTAGAGGTACAGGCTAGAAATTACTTAAAAATGTCTATAAATAGCAATTTATAAACAGTAGTTTATCAGTAAGTTTATCTAACACAAGTTAGGTTTCAGGGCAAGTTTTCTCCCAATAATATTTCGGAAAGTTAATGAGAAAGTTAATTATTTGGAAAATAAAATATTTCAAACTTCAGGTCAGAAGGCCCATTTGCTTAATTATTTAATTACTTTCTCTATGACTCTCATCATACTACCTTATAGTATCTTTCATTAAATACTTTGCTTTTTAGTGAAAAGACAGAATGTATAACAGCGCCAAGCTCAGTATTTGCAACATGTCATTTTTTAGGAGTCTGAGCAAGAAATAAAATAAACTGACTTATAATGTAAGATCCCATAAACACTGTAAGGAGGTTTTTAGTATATTAGTTCAGAAGGGCAAAAAACAAAACCCAAAAATAAAAAGAATGCTTAAGAATGAGTGAGATAAAGTCTGATTATAGAAAACCAGTTTAGAGAACAGCAGTTCTGTAGGAAAGCCCACGTGAGCAGTGTATTAAGTACCAGTAATAAAGTCTGATATTTACTTGCATTTTCTGAGAGTAAAAACAGTTGCTATTCTTTTACTCTACCTAATTCTGTGCTTTGAATTCCAGTATGTTATATATGGTCTTGTTTTATCTTTTGTTTTTAACATTTTCTTTTCTCAGTAAGATGATTTATAAGAACTTTTTTTTAAACTTCTGTATTTTTAACAGTGTCAGGGCGTAGTATAAATTAGAAAATGCCATATACTAAGCTGTGCATTTTATATCAAACACTCCAAAAAACCCCCTTTATAATATGTAGGTAAGAATCAAAACTTTATTGATGAACATTTTGCTTAAGGTGTCAGTGTCGTGTTTCAATTTCACATGTTTATTAAAATCATAGTCTCATTCCACTATAAGACTTCCAGTAAATACTTGCTGATTTCAAGAAATTAATATTTTCTATTACCATTATACAAATATATTTCAGTTCTTCCTTGCCCGTGTCTTTGTTCACAGCACCCTGGTCAGATGGATCTTATAGCCCACCTCAGCTTCCTACATGTATTCAGTAATTATCAAATTAAGGATAACTTTAATCCTATCTGGAATGAACAAAAAAGGTGGGGGTACAAAAAAACATTGCTAACGTTATCATATATTTAAGTTGAAATTATACATTTAAATTTTATTAAATACATAACTGTAAAAGACATAGTATCTCCCATGATTTTATTGTGGGGGTTTAAGGATTTTTTTCCATCATTAATCAGAAGGTATGACATATTAAGTTAACAATACAGTATCATTTAATACATACATTTTTCTCTAATACATATTAATAAAGCATCTACTATAGAATATGATGAGTTATATCAACTAGATTTAGGTTTAAATTGTTAATCAAAATACTTATGGGGTATATATTTTCTTCTATTATATGTGAGATGTAGAAGCAGCACATGACATGGTTCTTGCCATCAAGGATTTTATGGTCTTAAGAAACAAAATGATAATAATGGTATGCTTCTGAGAAAGACAAAAGATCTTTTCTTTCTTTAAAAAATTAAAAATCCTTCTCTTAAATACCAAAAATTTAAAATTTTACTCTTAAAACTTTTAGTTTTCAACATCTTTAAGTCCAAAATCATTAGTTTGTAGTCTTTTTTTTTTTTTTTTTTTTTAAAGGAGAGAGAGCACAAGCAGAGGGAGAAGCAGACTCCCCGCTGAGCAAGGAGTCTGATGTGGGACTCAGTCCCAGGACCCTGAGATCATGACCTGAGCCCAAGGCAGACGCTTAACCGACTGAGCCACCCAGGAGTCCCTAGTTTGTAGTCTCCTAACAGCTGTTAAAAACTATAGTTGATTTTAAGCATTTTAATGAATGTTTAGTAGTTTTAATAAAAATCTTTGTGAAAACAACCTATAATGAAAGTCAGAATGTCACAGAAATCAAAATCCAATGTTCTCCATGACATAATTTGATGTACAGTTCTTTCATAATTATTTCCTTAGTAATACAGTAAAATGACAAGAGAACAGAAAGCTTAATCCCCTCTCTTTATATATTTTCTCTAAACACTGCTTTAAGGAAAGAACTGTCTTTGAGTCAGCCACATTACGCCAGGCACTGTGATCTTTTCTTTATTACAGGATAGGCATATAGCCTACAGTATAAAACATGGAGCCTGGATTCTATACCATGCTTTACCACAAAGAGAAAAGGACAACAAGTAAAAAGGCTTTGTGACGAAAGACATCTATTTAGTATGACCTCTCATCATCAATTCTTTGGGTGAAGTAATATTTTAAAAGTCATCTAAACTTCTTGGGGGAAAAATGTATAACACAAATTCTGATTATAATGTGTTAGTAAACTGTAAAGTAGATACTTCTCAACTTATTCTCAATTTTGGCTGCTCTTTGGAATTACCTGGGGAGTTTTCAAAAACAATGATGCCAAATCCAACCCCAAAGATTCCACTTTAACCAGACTGGCGTGTAGCCTGTAAAGATTCCTCAGGTAATTTTAAGTGCAGCTAAGACTGAGAACTACTGTTCTAAGCTCGTAGATGATTATTTTAACATCAGGTTAACAAACCATCTTCTATCTAGTAGTTTACTAAATTAACATCAATAACACCAAAGGATATGAAGTTTTGGGTAACAGTAAATATGCAAAGTTTTTACGTAATGAGAAAATGTACGGACTTTGAATGTGACATGTTTTGTTTATAGAATTTGAGAGACATGGTGAAGTTGTTACAGTTTAAATTCCATAAAGGAAACAGGATTTCAAAAGGGCTTGGACCAATGTTTGGACAAGTTGGAATTCCATCCAGATAGGATCTAACAGGAGTTAGTTGAGGGCAGCAGCATATTCATCTTTACCTCTCCAGGTTAGACACACCATCATTTGCTAAATTAAATCAGAGATGAAAGCCAAGCTTGCAACTAAATATTAAAGACTTTTTCCCCCCTCAGAAAACAGCTGGCATTCATGAAGTTCATAGTATAACTTCAGTAGTTAGGTTCAAGTTAGAAAATTAAAACGAAACTCCTAAGTAATTAAAGTTGAAATTTTTTTTGGAAAGCATATGGTCTTATTTTAAAGATGGTGAGCAAACTTTTGCTTCAGTATCAATTCTGAAGTAAAAATGTGTCCACTTGAAACATTTATCAAATGAAGTAACAGAATAGTACTTCAAAAAATGGGTATTTACTACAAAGAAAAAATAATTATGACAAAATGGGGCTAGACTATGAAGTCTTTGAGGGCAGCAACTAGGTCTCATTCATCTTTGTACTTCAGTGCCAAGCACCTAGGAGGTACTCAATAAATACAGATTGAATTAAACAGTTTAATATTTTAGACTGGCATTAGTCAACTTCAAGTTCAGCAGATATAATGTTAGAAAAATACTAATAAAAAGAACAAAATTATTTAACATGCTAAATGATTCAAAGAGTAAACTTTGCATATGGATACCCTGCCTGGTTGAAATGATAGAAAAAATTTAAAAGAACAATGTTGGATACTGTGAGAGGGGAATAAGAAACAGAGTTGATACAAACTTTATATTAAAGATGGGAAAGCCATAGAGAAACAGAATTTTATAGCTCCGAGGGACCTTACATAACAGTTCATTAGAAGAAAAATGCCACATGATCGTACCGAATTGAAAAATGCCACAGGAGTTCACTTCAAGCTCTTGTGGTCTGAGATGGACTTTAAGTTTTATCTTGAGGGAAGGAAAGACTACACAAAGAGGGAGGGGGTAGAGGACATTCATGATGAGTTTAACTGTATGAACAAAAAGTCTACAGTTAGAAAAGTACAAGGTATTTTGGAAATTAATTTGGAAAATTATTGATAGCAATACAGTGTTTATATATGAGTGAGAGAAAAGACAAGGCTGGAAAGGGGTATGTAATGCTCAACTAAGGAGTCTGGACCAAAAAGACAGATACTATAATGTCTTTTTTTTTTAAAGATTTTATTTATTTATTTGACAGAGACACAGCGAGAGAGGGAACACAAGCAGGGGGAGTGGGAGAGGGAGAAGCAGGCTTCCCTCAGAGCAGGGAGCCCGACGCGGGGCTCGATCCCAGGACCCTGGGATCATGACCTGAGCCGAAGGCAGACGCTTAACGACTGAGCCACCCAGGCGCCCCAAGAATAAATGTCTTTTAAGACAGTATTAAAGTAACAATTTATGGAGGGCAAATTACCTGATGCTTTTGTATTCTATTATTTTGAGGGAGTTAAGAATAATAAAAGCACCCAAACAGACTGTTAAGGAATGAATATATCTATTCATCATATATTTTTACCTCAACATTCTTTCAAAGTTGTAAGGCATATAAACAGATTTTATGAGTGAGAATAGAGTGATGAAACCCATTTGTATGTTTAATAGTTTTTCTTTTTTTTTTTTAAAGATTTTATTTATTTGACAGAGAGAGACACAGCGAGAGAGGGAACACAAGCAGAGGGAGTGGGAGAGGGAGAAGCAGGCCTCCCGCCGAGCAGGGAGCCCGATGTGGGGCTCGATCCCAGGACCCTGGGATCATGACCTGAGCCGAAGGCAG
>NW_023270447.1:22581291-22885685 GCF_011800145.1 Mirounga leonina
TGAGCCGAAGGCAGACGCTTAACGACTGAGCCACCCAGGCGCCCCAATAGTTTTTCTTTTTTAAAACAGGGAGTGTTTACTTGTTAACGTAATAACATAAAAATTTTTAAGTAAAATGAAAAAAGATATGGCAGTTGGCCACCCAAAGAATGGTCTATTCCTTAAGGTATAATTTGATTTGAATAGAAATTATTATTTAGAAATGTGAAAGCTAAATTCCATTCCTACTGTTCTTATTGCTTATAATGAGTAACTGGCATAGTTCTTACCCTATTCTTAGCGTGAAACTTGGCACTTGACACTATACTGATGTCAACGCAATTTAGCCTGGGAATTCAGTTATTGACTAAATACTAAAATGACAAAGCAATGTTTTTGTTGAAAATTACCAAACAACATTCCAAATTTCACGTGTTACATTTTGGAATTATTTTTTTTCCTTACATAATGGAAAAAAAAAAAAACCCAACAGTACTGTGCAAAATGTCAAAACATTCAAAAGTCTGATAGTATAATGAAACTCAGCTTCGTAACTGTCAACATTCCGTCAATGTTTCAACTACTCCCCTTTTCTCTCTTCTGGAATATTTTAAAGCAATCCTCAGACATGATATAGTTTATACATAAATATTTCGAAATCTATTTCTAACAGATACAGACTTAATATAAAAAGACATACTGAAGTCTGTTCCTCCTGAAATTTTTCCCTTCTTCAGTAAATGGCTCAAGCCAAAACCTTATAGCCATCCGTAACTCATCTTTCCTCCTTCCTACCCTAGAGCCAATCTGGGAAGCAATACTGAACAGATTCTGAACCTTCCCTGCTATCACTTTCACCTAAGTTATATCACTTTTTGCCTATCCTATGGCTACAGCTCCCTAACTGATGTCCTTAGTACCCCAGAACCTCAGTCTTTGCACTTGTTCCTTCTGCCTAAATTGCTTTTCCTCCAAAAAACTGGAACTGTCACTTCCTTGAGGTCTTTTGGAATTTGATCCTATTGGAAAGGCTTGCCATGATCATTATGTCTATACAACATGGCAAAAACTGCCACCCCCGCCATTTACTTATTACCTCTGGCCTTTTTCTCCATCACCTGATGTATTTACTGTTAGATTATAAGCTCCAGGAGGGCAGATATTTTGTTAATTTATTCACTGCTGTATCACCAGTGTCCAAAACAGTGTAAGGCAGACACGGAGTAGGCATGAAAGTATTTAATACCGAAAATTATTTGATAGCTCAAGAGATTAGGGCAGACTTTAAAAACTAAAGAATCTGAAACAATGAGTAATTAAAATTCATCTAGGGTACTCTTTTGAGAACTTTGCTAGATTTTTTATATCAAGTCTATTGACAATTTAAATCAAATTCTAGTACATGTGTCTGTCCTATTTAAGCACCGTGGATTATGTACCTGAAAACATACCTGTCTTTAAAAGTGTCATTATAATGTCAAATCTCCACTCAGCAAACAAAATCATTGGGAATCAGCAATAAAACACCAAAGGCCTCTTTTCAGTTAACTTTAAGTCTCACAAATCAAATTCATTTCAGACCTTCAGGCACTCATTCTTCTTGCTCCCCATCTTTGAGCTATTAAAAGTAGGTTAATTTAAATCAAGAAATTATTTTAACCATACAGCTCAATGTCTTTACAATATAGCTTATATTTTCATGGAGAATAGGGAGATGAGGGTTAAGGCAGCTAGCTTATTACTCACTATGCAGATTATGGAACTGAGAATCAAGACCTAGAAGGAATTTCCCATGCTGTAAGTGCTATCTGCTTAAGTATTATTGAAATGCTCAGACTGTAGTACTAGATGATCTTTAAGGTCTCTCTAGCCTGTAACATTCTGTTATTCTTTTTTTTTTTTTTTTAAAGATTTTATTTATTTGATAGAGAGAGACACAGCGAGAGAGGGAACACAAGCAGGGGGAGTGGGAGAGGGAGAAGCAGGCTTCCCACTAAGCAAGGAGCCCGATGTGGGGCTTGATCCCAGGACCCTGGGATCATGACCTGAGCCGAAGGCAGACGCTTAACCGACTGAGCCACCCAGGCGCCCCACATTCTGTTATTCTATATCTACAATGCCTACCCTGGAAGAGAGAAGCAGCTTGCAATGTAGATCAGACAGCACCTGGCTATTTACTAGCCATGCAAGTTAATCAAGTTTCTTAACCTCTCTAAGGCTACTTCCTTATATATAAAAGGAGTTAATAATATCTATCTGGCAAAATTACAGAAAGGATAGTAGTTAATCTGTCAAATGCCTTGCAAACGTTTGACGGTCTTTTCACAATATAGGCTGCTATTACCTTGCTCTAGTTCTACCATTCTTTTGCCAAGAGCAGTGCAATGTAAGATCAACTATACCAATAAAATTGCGGTAAAGGAGACAAGTATAGTAAAGGCAGGACAACTGATTTACATTTCAGTATCAGTTCGGTATGCATATCAGAAAACTATTTTTGTTTTCTCTTTACAAAAGAGAATGTTGTTGCTACTGTGACTATGCCATTAACACCAGATTGTTTATAACTCTTGTTGTGGTGAAATTTACATCTGCTCATAGCTTTAACTGAGTTGGCATAATGTGGGTGATGACTGTGGAAAACCGTCCAAGTTCCCTAGACTGTACTTCTTTGTGGAATGCCGCGAGAGCGCTACGTTTCCCCCTTAAAGTGTATTTGAAACACAAAACTCTGACAACAGGCAGAACACGAGTCGCCCCCTCCCCCCTCTCCAAGCCCTACTGCCGGCGCTTCCCATTTTGAGCTGAGTGGGAACCCCCAAACTCCAGGCCTCCCAAGGCCTTGGCGGAGAAGGACGCCAACGGGTGATCTCCATTTCACCGCGGACTGCCTAAGCCCAGCGACCGTCCTTTCAGGGAGAGAGAGAGAGGGGGCTGGAAGGAACTGTGTTGGCAGCTCTTTGGGTTCGGGGGCAGGAAAAAGAAACTTCCCTCTTGGACTCCGCGGGGAGAGTGAGGGAGACGAAAGGAAAGGGTGGGGGTGGTGCAAGAAAGGTCTGCGTCTCGGTTGCCGCGCGGGACTCGCAGGGCCCTCGCCCGCCCCAGGAGGGCGGCCACGCCAGCACCGTCGTCGTGGGGCCAGAGAGGCGGGCGGTGCTGTGTCTCGGCCCGCGGCCGAACTCGAGGTGTCCTTCAGGGCCGGGGGAGCTCCCGGCAGCGTCCCCACCCCGCCTCGCTTCCGGGGAAGCGGCGGTTGAACTGGAGGTGGGAAGAAAACGGCCGCCGGCCCCGGAGGGGCACCAGGCCGCGCCCATCAGCCAGGCCTCCGGCCGCAGGCCCGCCAGCCAGTCGGTGCAGCCGGGTGCGGAGAGCGCCGCCGCCTCGGGCGGCCCCTCCTTGGCCCTCTCGGGCGCCGCCGGCCCTGCCCCCACGCCCTACCGCGGTACCTGCACTGCGCGACTGAGGAAGGTTCCCGCGTCGGCCGCCAGCTTCTTCACGTTGAAGTCCATGATGTTCATCCTGGGCGGCAGCCGGGCGGAGCTGCCGGCTGACCTAGCGGGGAGGCGGCGCGGCCGGGCTGGGGCGCCGGGCGAGAGTGGCGGGGGCAGACGTGGTAGGTGGAGGGAGGCGGCGCCAGCTCCGCCGCCGCAGCTGTCGTTTCCGTGAAGGGGAAGCGAGAGGGTGGGGCGAAGGGAGAGAACGAGCGCTTCGGGGCGGGCCGCGCGCCCAGGCGGCGGCGGCGGCGGCCGAGACGCAGGGCCTGCTCCGCCGGGAGTGGGGCGTTAGCGTCGGCACTAGCCGCGGTGGGCGTGTCGGACACTGGCCGACTGGTAATCCGCCGTGTGGGGTGGGGTCTCGGACGGAGGGAGCCGGCGCGGGCCGCGGGGTGGAGCCTTTTCAGAGGTTATCGCGGGAGCAGCGACCCCTTCTGGATCGCCGCGGCGCAGTCGCTGGGCGCGCCGGAAGCTCGGCCAGCCGCCCAGTAGGGAGGGTCACGTTACCCCCGAGAAGGGAGCCTCGGGGTCGTAGAGCTGCTGTAGGTTTGCATTTAAGCCCCTGAAAACTAAAAGCAGACACAACCCAAATCCCCCTTTTTGTTTTAAGAGAAAATTTGAAAATGGTAGTATAGAATTACACCATCTGTGAAATTAGAACCAACAGCTCCCTGTCATCTTGTAGCACAAGCGCCCCGCTTATCCCGGACGCCTGGTGGCACTCGGCGAACGTTTGCTATTAGAATAGGGTTGAACTTACAGTTCCCACCGAGTCTGTTGCTCATTCAGCATTACTGAGAATCTTCTGTGTACCAGGACTGAATCAGGTGCTGAGATACCATGCTGAACAAGACTGTCCCTGGCCTCAAGGAGCTCTCAGTTCGGTTACTTGACAGCCTTCGGGGACATCTCCACCCCCACCTCAAGCTCTGTTAACTATTTGCTGCTGAAGGGACTTTGTGACTGTTTCAAGGCAGCAGGCCCACGCTGGATTACGGGAGGGACATGAGATGCCTACTGTGTGCAAAGTGCGGTGACGGGGGACACACAGTGCCGGGTGGAGGACGCAAAGAAGTATAAAATGGTGAGTGAGATAGAATAACTCTTCACCCTTAACATTCAGCCTGGGGAATTTTAATAAATGAGAATATGATGTGAAATCTGTTCAAGAGCCCATGATTCCAAGTAACTTCCTAAGCATCTTTCATGATGCCAACCTATGTTTGAATTACGTTAAAACAGGACATAGCACAGAGGGAGAGACAGTATTTCAAGAATAAGAAAACACTCCATGTTATTTTTTGTCACTGTCCTTTCGTTACATTAGGGCTGGGAAAATGCAGGCCCAGCAGGCAATGAAATGAGCTCATGTTTGTGCTTTAATGTTTTACTGAAGCGGTCACAGAAGCAGTAGCTGTTGTTAAAGGCTGAAAGATTCGTTCCTAAAGACAAAAAGAATAGCCGATACGTATAAATGTTTGTGTTCTTTTATTTTTTTGTGGTGGTGACAGAAACAACCACTTCTTTCTAAGGTAACTCCAAAAGAATGAGTCTCCAAGACCAAAACTACTCCGTGTATCTTTCATCTCAACCTGTTTTCCCAGAAATATGAAAAAAGGAAATATGTAATCAGGAATCTTGTTTTTCATTTATTGTCCATTTTAGATTTTTATGTGGAAAAGCACTTTCTCTCTTTCTGGACATCTGTCTTCACAATAAGTGTATTTGCTGTAATCTATGTTCATTCCATTTTAGGATCACAAAACTGTGCCCACCATTAATAGAAAAAACTCTGAATCCTCTTCCTCAAACATGTAGATCTTCCTAACTTGAAAAAAAAAAAAAACTTCTAACTTGTTGAGTCCTTTAGAGCTATAATACTGTTTCTCTGGTTTCACTGACAAAATCATAAGACTCGTGTATTGCCTCTATTCTCTTACTATCCATTTCCTGCCTGTTTCAATGCAGTTGACTTCCATTGCTATAACTACACCTAAATAGCATTCTTGAGGTTGCCAGTTATCTTCTTGATAAACTCATTGGCTTTTTCTCAGACTTCCACAGGACTCTATTCTCCACCTTCCCAATGATGCACACCTTTATAGGCCCTTATTATTTCCTGGTTTGCCCTCTACCTCCTGGACTTGTCCATTCTATTCTGCTGGCACTTCTGATGGCTTTACTGTAGGTATTCCTTAAGTTCAATGTTTAGCACTTTTTTTTAGTTCTCTTTTCTTTGATTAGTTTCTTAATCATGACTTCAATTATACCACTTCATTCTTTCATGCATTCATTCAGTAAATATTTTTTGGACATCTACTGTGTGCCACATGGTAATATTCTTGTGGCTGGCAGGCAACAAGACAGAACAGCCCTTGCTCTCATGGGATTTTATAACTAATCTGGTAAGACAGAAGTTGAATAAGTAAAGTGTGATGAAATGCCAAGGAGGAATCCAGAGTGCTTTTAAATGTTCATTTCCAGCCTGTACCTAGTAACCTGAATTCTAATTTGGAGGTTTGGTCTTCCTGTAAGCGTTCTAGATCACCTTTTAATGCTTTCTTTTTCTGTCCCCTATACTAACTTCTTATTCCAATACAAAGTATTATGAAAGCAATATTTTTAAGATCATACAAAGTGCTGAATACCTGAAATCTTCCCCCAAATTTTTAGCTTAAAAAAAATAAAACCTTTATAAAAATGGTTTTGTAGGTAGTATGATATGCATTTTAATTTTTTTTTTGTTTTTTTTTGTTGGTGGCTGACAAGGTGTTCATTACCTCATGTCTAGACCAATGACATCTAAAGTGGTGGAATATGTACTTCATTGGGGTATGCAATATGACCCACTGGAGTGCAGAAAAAATATTATAAGTTTGGTTTGTATTTTATCTAACAAATAGGAAAAATTTGTTTCATTAATTTTTTCAAAAGTATGGATTGACCCTGGTGTCCTTACTTTGCACTTTAACATTTAGACACATGTCACAGATAGTAAATGAGATATCCTAAGGGAAGAATGGGAATTTCACAACTTCAAGAGTTGAAATTAGTAATTTCCTTTAATTATTTGCATCAGCATATGGTAACATAATACAGTGTGGCTGGTTAAGTGTATTTATAGATGATATTATCGATCCAGTTTTAACTAAATAAACCTCCACAAAAATGGGCAAGTAGCCTAAAGAGTTTTCCCCACCCTCTTATACTGTTGGTGGGAATGCAAACTGGTGCAGCAAGTCTGGAAAATAGTATGGAGGTTCCTCAAAAAGTTAAAAATAAAACTACCCTATGACCCAGCAACTGCACTACTAGGTATTTATCCAAAGGATTCAAAACTACAGATTCAAAGGGGTACATGCACCCTGAATATTTGGGAAGATTTTATTTATTTGAGGGCGGGAGAGAGAGAGAGAGAGAGAGCGAGCGAGCATGGCGCACCAGTGCTAAGGGCAGAAGGGGAGGGAGAGGGACAAGCAGACTCCACAGTGAGCCTGATGCAGGGCTCGGTCTCATAACCCTGAGATCATGACCTGAGCTGAAACCAAGAGCTGGTTGCCCAACCAGCTGAGCCACCGAGGTGCCCCCACCCTGATGTTTATAGCAGCATTATCAATAATAACTAAACTGTAGGAAGAGCCCAGATGTCCCATTGACTAATGAATGGATGAAGATGTGAGATAGATATATATATATATATACACATATACACACAGTGGAATATTATGCAGCCTTCATAAAGAATGAAATCTTGGGGCACCTGGGTGGCTCAGTCGTTAAGTGTCTGCCTTCGGCTCAGGTCATGATCCCAGGATCCTGGGATCAAGCCCCGCATCGGGCTCCCTGCTCCATGGGAAGCCTGCTTCTCCCTCTCCCATTCCCCCTGCTTGTGTTCCCTCTCTCACTCTCTGTGTCAAATAAATAAAATCTTAAAAAAAAAAAAAAGAAATCTTGCCATTTGCAGTGATGTGGGTAGAGCTAGAGTGTATTAAGCTAAGCTAAAAGTAAGTCAGTCAGAGAAAGACAAATACCATATGTGGAATTTAAGAAACAAAACAGATGAACATATGGGAAGAAAAAAAAAAGTGGGAAGCAAACCACAAGAGTCTCTTAATGATGGAGAACAAAGTTGACGGAGGGAGGTGGGTGGAGGATGGGCTAAATGGGTGATGGGGATTAAGGAGGGCACTTGTTATGATGAACACTGGGTTTTATATGTAAGTGATGAATCACTAAATTCTATTCCTGAAACCAATATTACACTATATATTACCTAACTAGACTTTAAATAAAAATTTGAAAAGGGAAAGAAAGAATTTCCCCAAAGAAACCATCATTACAGGTAAGTAAACAAGAAATGCCAGAGTCGAATATATCAGGAAGGCTGTTGAAATATGGATTAAAAGATGATTAAAACTTGGTTCCAACTTTCAAGGAACTCATAATCTAGTGGAGGAAACAGATTTGTAAAGTAAAACACAATGTGAAAACGTTATACAAGTTTGTATGTAAGATTGGGCAAGAGGGGCACCTGGGTGGCTCAGTTGGTTGAGCATGAGATTCACGGTTTTGGCTCAGCTCATGATCTCAGGGTCGTGAGATCAAGCCCTGCCCTGTGTCAGGCTCTGCGCTCAGCGGGGAGTTTGCTTGGAATTCTCTCTCCCTTCGCCCCTCCCCCCTCCACTTCCATGTGCGCTCTCTCTCTCTTAAATAAATAAATAAATCTTAAAAAAAATTAAGAAAAAGATGGGGGAGAGTGAGAGGAACGGGGTATTAGCTAACAGGATAATAGAGGTGATAATTAAGACTTGTGGCTGGCTTTTGATTGATTTCATCTGGAAGATTGAAGTTTGAGGGTGAGGAGAGATGATCAGACTTTTAATTTAGAACATTTTTGGGTAGTGTGGATAATGAACTGGGGAAGGGCAAAGACAGATAGGAAGACCAATTAAGATTCTGTTACCATAACTCACCCTGTACTCTGCTGTCTTGATATTTTAAATTTAGAAATCTCATTTTGACCCAAATTCCCTCATTTGATCTCTCTCATTCCTTTGCTCATTTAGTGTGTTCTTACTATCATCAAAGCCTGCAGGCCCATGCCTCATTATTGTTCTTCCGATTTTTAACTCTCACCAGCACTCTCAGTTCCCTCTATCCTTCTGACCCATCAACCTACATTCCCAAATGAATGTTTTCTCTGTTCATGCTCTCAAACTGCCAAGCATTTTTAGGGAAAATGACACAACCTTGTAGATGGATGCTACTACCAATGCATGATTGCCCATTTCCATTGAACCTTTATACCTTTATAATTGCTTAGAAGTGCTTTTACTTCTTCCTAATGAACTCCTCATACTTCTGCAGACCCTACTGTGTAACTTTGCCACTTCCTTTAAGATGCCTGCTTTATTCTCATATGTCCTTATTCTCAGCCTTTGATACTTTTTCTTAACAGAGAAACTATAAAAAAAACTCTCATCAAGCTATATGGCAGGAGTTCCTTCAATCAAATTCCCATATTTCCACCTTTTGTCCTTTCCACCCACCCTGCACACCCATCGTTATTGCCAAATGCTTCAAAGGAAGAGGTATCCCAGGTATTCTCTTCTGAGTCAAGGAACTGCTCGCTTAATCTTGGCTGTGCATTGGCATCACCTGGAAAGTTTAAGCAACCACCGATGTCTCAGCCCCACCCCCAGAGTGTGGACCAGGCATTGGGATGTTTAGAAGCTCCTCCAGGTGATTCTAATGTGTGCCCTAGGTTGAGAATGAACCCATCATCCTCTGAAAACTTGCTCCCCAGTCTCTGCTTATAGGCAGATTCCCTTTCTCTCTTTTTTAAAAAATTATTTCATTTATTTATTTATTCATGAGAGACAGAGAGAGAGAGGGAGAGGGAGAAGCAGGTTTCCCGTGGAGCAGGGAGCCTGATGCGGGACTTGATCCCAGGACTCTGGGATCATGACCTGAGCTAAAGGCAGACACTTAATGGCTGAACCACCCAGGTGCCCCAGATTCCCTTTCTCTTACTGGATTGGGTCCCTCAAGGGCAGCAGCCATTTCTTATTCATTCTTATAGTTTTATGGTCTACATTCCTGGCAACATAGTGGATTCTCAATTTGTTAAATGAATGAAGTAATCAAATGAAGATGTATACAGTTCTTTTGTGGCCCCTCCTCTCCAATCTAAATGTCCAGCTACAGATTGAATATTTCCAGTGCTGAGCCTGTTTAGTTTGCTTTTTTTTGTTTCTTTTTTTAAAGATTTTATTTATTTATTTAAGAGACAGAGTGAGCGAGAGAGAGAGAGAAAGAGCACACGAGCAGGGGCAGAGGGAGAGGGAAAAGCAGGCTCCCCTGGTGAGCAGGGGGCCCACATGGGGCTCCATCCCAGGATCCCGGGATTATGACCTGAGCCGAAGGCAGTCTCTTAGCCGACTGAGCCACCCAGGTGTCCCTAGTTTGCTTTTCTTAAAAGTTGGTTTTCTTCTTGGGTTTCCTGTAATGGTAAATTGAATTATATGCACCAAATCACCTAAGCTAAAAATCTGAGTCCCCTGTGATTATTTACTCTTATTTCTCACACGCAATTGATCAAGTCCTGACAATTTTTTCGCTGAACTATTTCTCATCTTCATCTTCCTTTTTTTTTTAAATTGAGGTATAATTGACATACCACATTATATTAGTTTCAAGTGTACAACATAATGATTCACTATGTTGAATCAGTTACAAAAATTTTTTTTCTTGTGACAACTTTTAAGAACTATTCTCTTTGCAACTTTCAAATATACAATATAGTATTTTTAACTATAGTCACCATGTTGTACATTACATCCCCATTACTTATTTATTTTATAACTTGAAGTTTGTATCTTTTGGCCCCTTTCACCTGTTTCTTCCCCCGAGCTCCCTATGGCAACCACCAATCAGTTCTCTGTATCTGTGAACTTGGGTTTGTAGTTATTATTGTTGTTTTAGATTTCACAGATAAGTGATATCATATGGTATTTGTCTTTCTCTGTCTATTTCACTTAGCATACTAAGTCCACCCATGTTTTCACAAATAGCAAGATTTTATTCTCTTTATGGCTGAATAATACTCCACTGTATATGTTTACATTTACCACATATCATATTTTCTTTATCCATTCATCCACTGATGGACACTTAGGTTATTTCCATATCTTGGCTCTTATAAATAATACTATAATGAAGGAATATGGGGGTGCAGAAATCTTTTTGAGTTAGTGCTTTCAGTTTTTTTAGGTAAATGCCCAGGAGTGGAATTGCTGTATCACATAAAGTTCTTTTTTTAATTTTTGGAGAATCTCCATACTGTTTTCCAGGTAGCTGCACCAATTTACATTTGCACCATCAGTGCATAATGATTCTCTTTTCTCCATATCCTCGCCAACACTTATTTCCTGACTTTTGAAAATAGCCATTCTAGGGGCGCCTGGGTGGCTCCAGTCGTTAAGCATCTGCCTTCAGCTCAGGTCATGATCCCAGGGTCCTGGGATCGAGCCCCGCGTCGGGCTCCCTGCTCGGCAGGAAGCCTGCCTCTCACTCTCCCACTCCCCCTGCTTGTGTTCCCTCTCTCACTGTCTCTCTGTGTCAAATAAATAAATAAAATCTTAAAAAAAAAAAAAAAAGAAAATAGCCATTCTAACAGGTGTGAAGTGGTGGTTTTGGTTTGCATTTCCCTGATGATTAATGATGTTGAGCATATTTTCATGTACCTGTTGGCCATCCGAATATGTTCTTTGGAAAAATGTCTCCTCAGATTTTCTGCCCACTTTTTAATTGGATTTTTTTTTTTGCTATTGAATTGTATGACTTCTTTATGTATTTTGGATTTTAACCCCTTATCAGACATATGACTTGCAAATATTTTCTCCCATTCAGTAGGTTGCCTTTACATTTTGTTGTTTTCCTTGCTATGTAGAAGCTTTTTAAGTTTGATATAGTCCCACTTGTTTATTTTTGCTTTTGTTGCTTTTGGTGTCAGGTTAAAAAAAATCATCACCAAGATCTATGTCAAGGAGTTTACTGCCTATGTTTTCTTCTGGGAGTTTTATGGTTTCAGTTTATGGTTTATACATAAGTCTTTAATCCATTTGAGTTAATTTTTGTGTGTGGTGTAATATAGCAGTCCAGTTTCATTCTATTGCATGTGGCTGTCCAATTTTACTATCACCATTTATTGAAAAGACTATCCTTTCCCCATTGTTCTTGGCTTCTTTGTCATAAATTAATAGAACATATATGTGTGGGTTTATTTCTAAGCTGTCTATTCTGTTCTGTTGATCTATGTGTTTGTTTTTTGACAGTACTATATTGTTTTGATTACTATAGCTTTGTAATACAGTTTGAAATCAGCATTGCCTCCAGCTTTGTTCTTCCTTATCAAGATTGCTTTGACTATTCTTTTTGTAATTGATTTTTAGTTTCATACTATTGTGTTCAGAAAAGATACTTGATATAATTTCAGTTTTCATAAACTTATTAAGACTTATTTTTTGGCCTAATATATGATCCATCCTGGAGAATGTTCCATGTCTACTTGAGAAGAATGTGTGTTCTGTTGTTTTGGGGTGGAATGTTCTATATAAATCTGTTAAGTTCTTCCAGTCTAATGTGTCATTTAAGGCCAATATTTCTTATTGATTTTCTGTCTGGATTATCTATCCACTGATGTAAATGGGGTAATATAGTCTCCAACTATATTGTATTGCTGTCTGTTTCTCCTTTTAGGTCTATTTGTATTTGCTTTATATATTTAGGTGCGCCTATATATATACTGGATGCATGAATATTTATAAATATTAAATTCTCTTGTTGGATTGCCCCTTTGTCATTATGTAATGCCCTTTGTCTCCTATTATAGTCTTTATTTTAAAATCTAGTTTGTCTGATATAAATATAGCTATCCCAGTTTGTTTGTTTGTTTGTTTGTTTGTTTTTTGGTTTTCATTTGCATAGAATCCCTTTTCATCCTTTCACTTCCAGTCTTTATGTGTCCTTACATTGGAAGTCTTTTGTAGGCAGCATAAAAAATGGGTCTTGTTTTCTTACCATTTAGCGATTCTATGTCTTGTAGTTGGAGAATTTACTCCATTTACATTTAAAGTAATTATTGATAGTTATGTACTTAAGACATTTTGTTAATTGTTTTGGGCTGTTTTGTAGTTCCCTTTTGTTCCTTTTTTCTTCTTTTGCTCTCTTACTCATAGTTTGATGATATGCTTAGATTCCTTTATCTTTTGTGTATCTACTATAGGATTTTCCTTTGTGGTTACATGAGGCTTACATATAACAACTTCTATCTATAGCAGTCTATTTTAAGTTGATAACAACTTAAGTTTGATTGCATTCTAAAGTTTTACATTTTTACTGTACTTCCCTATCCCCTTGTTTTATGTATTTGATGTCACATTTTACATCCTCTTATCCTGTGTATGCCTTAACTAATTATTATAGTTATAGTTATTTTTACTTTTTTCTTTTTATAAGTGTTTAATCCATTACCTTTACCATATATTTACCTTTCCTGTGAGATGTAGTCTTTCATATGTTTTCTTGTTACTAATTAGCACCTTTTCTTTTCAGCTTGAAGAAATCCATCTGCCATTTTATGTAAAGCCAGTTTAGTGATGATGTACTTTTTAAGCTTTTGCTTGTCTAGAAAACTCTTTATCTGTTCTTCAGTTCTGAATGATAACTGTTCATGTATTCATGGTTGGAAGTTTTTTTCTTTCAGTACTTTGAATCATGCCACTCCCTTCTGGCCTGCAAAGTTTTTAACAACAACAACAACAAAAATCTGCTTGTAGTTATATGGGGGAGGGGTCCTCTTGTACATAACAAGTTGTTTTTCTCTTGTGGCTTTTAAGATTCTCTCTTTGTGTTTGACTTTTGACATTTTAATTATAACGTCTTTTAGTGTGGGTCTCCTTGGATTCATCTTATTTGGGACTTTCTGGGCTTCCTGGATCTGGATATCTGGTTAGTTCTCCAGGTTAAAGAAGTTTTCAGGCATTATTTCTTCAAATAATTTTTCACCCCTTTCTCTCTCTCTCCTCTTTCTGGAATCCCTATAATAAGTATTCTAGTCTGTTTGATGTTGTTCCATAAGTCCCATAAGCTATCTTCCTTTCTTTTTTTTTTTTTTTTCATTATATTTTCTTTTTGCTGTTCTGGTTGGGTGAAGTCCATGGTCCTGTCTTCAGACTAACTGAACCTTTTTCTTCCTTCATCTAGCCTGCTGTTGAACCCCTCTAGCCTGTTTTTCAGTTCAGTTATTGTAGTCTTAAGCTCTGTGACTTTCGTTTGGTACTTTCTTGTATTTTCTTTTTTTTAAAAATATTTTATTTATTTATTTGACAGAGAGAGATACAGCGAGAGAGGGAACACAAGCAGGGGGAGTGGGAGAGGGAGAAGCAGGCTTCCCGCCGAGCAGGGAGCCCGATGTGGGGCTCGATCCCAGGACCCTGGGACCATGACCTGAGCCAAAGGCAGCTGCTTAACTGACTGAGCCATCCAGGCGCACTGGTACTTTCTTTTCTTTTTTTTTTTTTTCTTAAAGATTTTATTTATTTATTTGAGAGAGAGAGAGAATGAGATAGAGAGAGCATGAGAGGGAGGAGGGTCAGAGGGAGAGGCAGACCCCCCGCTGAGCAGGAAGCCCAACGTGGGACTCGATCCCGGGACTCCAGGATCATGCCCTGAGCCGAAGGCAGTCGCTTAACCAACTGAGCCACCCAGACGCCCACACTGGTACTTTCTTATATTTTCTATCTCTTTGTTGAAGTTCTCACTGTGTTCATTCATTCTTCTCCCAAGTTTGGTGAGCATCTTTATGACCATTCCTTTGAACTCTTTATCAGATAAATCATTTACCCCTGCTTCATTAAGGTTTTTTCTGAAATTTTATCTTGTTCTTTTGTTTGGAATATATTCTTCTGTTAATTCAGCCAGGCCATCTGGAGGTGTCCTCTGGGCATTAGTCACAAAAATTGGCACTCCAGACAAGTATATGAGGTTTTTTTTCTGGGAGATGCTGGCAAGCTGTAGCAAGGTAGAGGGAGAGTGCAAAGATGGCATCCATTGGCTTAGTTCCATGAGAATAGTTCCATAGGCTCCTAGGTGTGTGCCACACCTAAAGCCTGTCCTTCAGGCTGAAACTCCAGGATAAGCAAATAAACCTCTTTCATAGAAGGACTGGGGATGTGCTTCAGTCTGTTGAATGTGCAGTGCCTTGGGGGTGTTATCCTGCCAAGAACTATCTCTCTGATTATTACAGCCCCATGAGGCCCAGGAATACAAGCTCCCTTGGGCTCCAGAGCCAGGCAATCAAGGAGCATCCCCTTGATTTTACACCGGACATGTGTAAAAACTACCTTTTGGGAGTTACTGGTGTGCTAGTGTATGACAGGGTAGTGTGAAGATGGTGCTCATTAGCTCTAGCAAGGGAGAGAAAGAATGTAAATATGGTACCCACTAGAAAGAGAAAAAAGAAAGAGATTGTGCCTGGCTAGAGCAAGGCAGTGGGAGAGTGTGACAATGATGTCCACCAGTCTCTGTCCTCAGAGAGGGTTTTAGCAAGCTCTTATGTGTATGTGTCAAATTAGATGTCTGCCCCTCAGGCTAATGCTTTCATATAAGCAGGTGAGCTGCTTTCACATGAAGTCTGAGTGCTATCAGCTACTTCTGAGCTGGGCTCTGGGGTGGGTGAGTCCAAGCTTGTGAGCCCTTTGAGAGCCATTTCTTAGATTGCCACAGTCTTGTGGTATGAACCCCATTGGTTTTCAAAGCTACATGTTTTGGGGGCTCATCTCTCAGGTGCAGATCTTAAAAGTTGAGATGTTGGATATGGGTTCAAACCTTTTGCTCCTCAAGGACAAGCTCCAGGTTTTGAATTTCCTTCCGGAGTATAGGTCTCCACACTTCAGGAGAGGTTTATGGTAATTTATGGCAAGATTGTGTCCAAGCCTCTTTTACCTGCTTTGTTGTGGCTTTTTTCTTGTTTCCCCAATGTGTAGTTGTTGTTCAGCCAGCCTTTTTAAGTTTTCTTCAGAGGAAATTATTCCATAAATAGCTATAGATTTGGTATGTCTGGGGGAAGAGGTGAGTTAAGAATCTTCTTACATCACCATATTGAACTGGAACCCATCTTCTTATTTTTTAAAAATAATTGTTTTATATTGAAACAATTTCAGACCAACAAAAAAATTGCAAGAATAGTACAAAAATTTTCTGTATATCCTTTGCCAGAAAGCTCTTTCAAGTTTTGCCAGTTATTCCAATAATATCTTTATAGCAAAAACATCCAAGCCACGATCAGGTGTTGCACCCAGTTGTCATGGTACTCCATCCTCCTTGAATCTGGATCAGTTCTTCATCTTTTTTCTTTTTTTTTTTTTTTGACACTGTATCCCTACCTCTTTCTTTCTGAAGAGTTAATCACTGTTCTTAAGTTGGCTTGATTACTATTGATTGTGTTTTGTATTTTCACTGATTATATTTGAAACTGTAAATGATACTAGTTTATATTTTAAACTACATAAATGGTATACAGACGCATCCTTTTGTGAAACTGTAAATGATACTAGTTTGTATTTTAAACTACATAAATGGTATACAGATGCATTCTGTTCTTTGTCATGTCTGTTGACTCACTGCTTGTAGGCTGATGATTCCTTTTCTGTCTTGAAAAAATGAATTCGTTTTTAGTGTTTTTTGTTTTTTTTTAACCAACTGAGCCACCCAGGCGCCCTTTTGTTTTTTTTTAAATGTTGCTTCTATCACAGATTCTTATGGTTATCACTGGCCAGAGACCAATTTTTATATGAATTTTTTTCTGGACTTAGAGGTTCCAAGATTATTTAGATATTGTAAATTTGAAAACCTAACCAGCTGGAGCACAAATCATGATTACAAATACTCTTGGGAGACCATTTTTCCCCTATTTTCAGAGTTCATGCCATGACAGAAAAGGTTCCTTGTCCTCTTGGTGTGCTAAGGGGTGAATTTTGTCCAATTTACCTTTCCACTGAGGGTACAGAACTTACCAGAGTTTAACTTATGTATGTAGGGAGAGAGTATGAGGAAGGGCTTGTATTTTCCAATTTCTGCTTTCAGCAAGGGGCTCAAAATCTTATCTTTGGTTACTACATGGGTTTAAATATTCCAGCACTTTCCTCACCCAACCCTTCCCTCCTCAAGACAGGGTCATATTGTGTGCTCCAGGCTCTGGTGTTCAGTTCCTTCTTTATTTCTGCCACTTAAGTATTTCCCTGTATTTTTTCTAAGCTCTATTTTTTTGTATCTCACCCAGCAAGTATAATGGAAGAGTTTTCACGTTATCTAGTATGCTGGTATTAGTTAGAGATTGATTGTGATCAGCTCAGTTAACAGAAACCTGGGTACAGTGATTTACCGGAATAGGGATTTATTTTATCACTTACTAAGAAGCTCAGGGGTAGGCAGCTTTTTGTGTTTCTATTTTGCTATTCTTAGCATGTAGCTTTCATCCTGTTTTCACAAGATGGCTTCTGTATTTCTGGGCATTACATATATCTTCAAGGCAGAAAAAAGGAAGAAAGGTGAGGCAGAAGGTACTTGCCAACTGAGGCCGTTTTTGTTTTTTTTTTTTAATCAAGAAAATACCTTTTTCACAAGCCCCCATCTTGTAAACTTTAATTTACATGTTATTGGCCAGACCTGGGTCATTTGGTTCCTTGTTGCAATGTGTCCTGTTTAAAAATACTAATATTTAACAAAACACATTATTATCCTGAACAAAACAGCAGTGCTCTTGGCAAGAAAGAAGGTGAAAATAGTTATAGAACAATTATCAATATTGGCCATGCTACTGAAGGGCAAGAACTGAAAGTCTCCTGTGCTCTTTCTACTACACTGCAACTTCCTTTCAGTTTTTAGAATTATAAACACACTCAGCAACAAAACTTGTAGATCTCAGTGCAAAATGAAAGTATGAAGCCCCTTGTTGAAGGAGCAGAAGGAAAGTGCCATTAAAAGGTACTAAAACAAGAAACTTTTTCCGTTCTTCTGTGGTCTCTTTCTCAACTTTCATAGTGTTTTTTTGTTTTTTATTTGCTATTTAATGTCATTCTGAACAAAGAAAAACTAAAAATTTAAGTTTTTAGCATGAATTTACCATACATTTTCATATTTACAATGCCAGTTTAAAAATGCAAATAGAGCATTTAACATGTATGCATAATTATCAAAATGACACAATTTGTATTTCATAGTCTGTACATACATTTGTATTTCATTCTTACCAAAATAGTGGGAATGCTGCACAAATCTAATTCAATTTCTAAAATTTTGTTTCTTGATATATGCACATTCTACCATTATTCTCTACCTTTGGCTTCCTGGTGAGTGAGGAAAGACTGAAAGGAAGAGGAACTATGGATTGCCCTTTCCTTCTGTCATCCTTTGCAGTACCTTCAGTGGTTGGCAGCTTCCATGCACACTTGCTTTGTACTCTGGTTGGTCAGTAGGAATTTTTTCTTCATGGAGTATTGAGAACACTGTGTGAGTAGGGCAGCAAGGACCTGCAGTGGACATGTGTATCTGAAAGTATTGATATGGAAAGATCTCCAAGGTGTATTTAAAAAAAAAAAAAAGAAAAGCAAGGTGCACAACAACTTATGAGTCCTTTTGTGTAAATAGAAAAGGAATGTGTATGCTATTTTTATATAAGTACATTGTATATGCGTTAACTTTTTAAGTAAAAACAATGTAAAGAGACTATAGTGGTTATCTTTGGGGGGAAGGTACAGTAGGGTAAGGAGTGAGAAGGGTTTGAGGTTTTCATTTTTCATTTTGTATCTTTACTGCTTGGATTTTCAATCTGTGCGTGTGTGTGTGTATAACATTTCATAATTTTATTTTTTGGATTTTAGAGTAGAAATTTTATTGATTTAATAAATATGATTCCTACTCATTAGAAATATTCAATAGCAGGGGCACCTGGGTGTCTCAGTCGGTTAAGTGTCTGCCTTTGGCTCAGGTCAGGATCCCAGGGTCCTGGGATCGAGCCCCACATTGGGTTTCCTGCTCAGCGGGAAGTTTGCTTTTCCCTCTCCCTTTGCCCCTCCCCACCCTACTCATGCTCTCTCTGTCTTGCTCTCTCTCTCTCTCTCAAATAAAATTTTTTAAAAAATGAGTAGCTAAACCTTATTTATTTCTTCTACATGAGAGATATTAGATCCTTAAAGATCCCTCTTGGAGTTATTAGAGTCATTTTGTGTGAGTTTTTTTTCCTTCTTTTTAAAAAACTATTTGTTTCAGCCTTAGATATTATCTGTTAAATTATTATATTAGAGGTGAGATAATGGGAACGCACATTTTTTTTTTTTTTTTTTTACTTTTCCTTTGTTGCCCTACAACCTTAGATAGCTTTATTATTTTTACTTTCAGTCAGGAGTTAAGCAGAGAGTCAGCATTAATGTCCAGTATTATTGGAGGTTGTAGGAAAACAAATACCCTCATACACTGTTGGAGGAAGTATTCACTGATAAAGACATTTGAAATGATAATTTGCATATTTCTCAAAATTTACAATATATAAGCTCTTTGACTCAGAAATTCTATTTATAGGAGTCTATCCAAAGACATGTTTATACAAAGATAAGCATACAAATATTATTTTGTAATACTGTTTTCTTCCCCAAATTTTTATTTAAATTCTAGTTAGTTAACATATAGTGTAATATTGGTTTCAGGAGTAGAATTTAGTGATTCATCATTTACATGTAACATGTAATTTAGTGATTCATTATTTACATGTAACACCCATGCCCATGTTTTCACTGGGAGGACTGAATACTTATTCCACTATAACAAGTGCCCTCCTTAATACCCATCACCCATTTAGCCCATCCCACACCTCCCTTCCTCCATCAACCCTGTTTGTTCTAGATACTTAAGAGTATCTTATGGTTTGCTTCCCTCTCTCTCTCTTTTTTTCCCTCCTTCTCCTATGTTTATCTGTCTTGTTTCCTAAATTCTACATATGAGTGAAATCATATGGTATTTGTCTTTCTCAGACTGACTTATTTCACTTAGCATAATGTTTTTAATTTGTTTTTAATACTAAAAAGTTGGAAACAACTTAAATGTTAATCTGTAATGAAATGGTTTTATGACTTGTAATGTATTCATAATATGAAATACTATACAGTTGTTAAAAGAATCATGGAGACAAATGTACTAAAATGGAAAAAATCTCTGAGCTATATCCTTAAGGGGAAAAAGCAAGTCATATAACATACCTATAGTGTGATTCCATTTATTTATTCATACACCTACATAGGTACAGAATGGTACACATAGAAAAAGAGACGAAGAGTGGGAAGGGCCTGGAAAGATAAAGGGGTAGTTTCACATTTAATCTTATATACTTAAAAACTGCTCTAGTGTTTTCCAACAGAAATGTATACATTATATAAAAGATAGGGAGGGAAAAAAAGAAAGAAAAACCCCAGAATTCCAGTCTCTTCTCAAGAATTTACTATGTTAGGGGTGCCTGGGTGGCTCAGTCGTTAAGCGTCTGCCTTCGGCTCAGGTCATGATCCCAGGGTCCTGGGATCAAGCCCCCTGCTCCGTGGGAAGCCTGCTTCTTCCTTTCTCAGTTCCCCTGCTTGTGTTCCCTCTCTCTCTGTGTCTTTCTCTGTCAAATAAATAAATCTTTAACCAAAAAAAAGAATTTATTATGTGAGAACAAGAAATCTAATTTTGTTGGTATTTCATGTTTAAGAATTAATATAATTAAATCTGCATTACATTTCAAACGAAATATTTTGATGCAATCCACATGGCCATAGATATAGTCAACAAGTCAAAACTTTCCCTCACCTCAAAATGACATAATTTCTTTCCTACTATGTTTAGGATCTTGGAATAATTTAGCTCACCACACCCTTTAATCCTGAATAAAATGCTAGGTTACTAGCAATGTTACTTTCTTTCAAAGCGTTTGTAGAAATATCTTGCGCTTTATGCCCATGTTTTCACTGGGAGGACTGAATACTTATTCCACTATAAAATAAGGCCTAATTATAATTTTATTTTGTACTTTAGTGATATTTCTTTGTGACTTGGGATGAAGATAAAAAAGGAAGAGTAAAATAACAAGTTGGCGCACATTATTGTAATTTAGGTTAATATGACTCATACTAATAAGCTTCCTGTCCTTAAAGGTATATATCAGTTATTAACTGATGCTTTGAGGTATGGGAGGAAGGAGACACTATTATCAAAGTGGTATAAGTTTAAATTCTTAAGCTCTCAAGGAAAATTTCGAAAGGACCCACTTACCTGTTGCTTACCAATCAGATCAACTAGGAAACACCTATTACGAGCAACCCCTATGATAAATTCAATGTATACCAACCAATAAAAGATTGTCCCTTCTGTCAAAGGACAGCCACACATATGATATTATGGAAAGTCAAATATAAGAAAGTCTCGCTTTGAAGGCATTCACGTGGTCGGTGGAGTTATGGATATTCAGAAGTCTTGCTAGGAAGTACAGAACATGATCCTTGTGCTCTGGGAGCATATAATCTGGTTTTATTCACATGCAAAGAAAACCTGCATTGTGAGGCTGTGTATTGCCAACTATTAATTGAGAAGAATAGAGAAGTGCTATGGAAAATCACAGAAGGATCACATTATTACTTCACTATACATAAAGTAGTCAGGTAAACTTCAGAGCATGAGACATGAGATATCTAATAATGTCTGGAAGGCAATTAGAAATATGTGATTAGGGACGCCTGGGTGGCTCAGTCGGTGAAGTGTCTGCCTTTGGCTCAGGTCATGATCCCAGGGTTTTGGGATAGAGTCCTGCACAGGACTCCTTGCTCAGCAGGAAGTCTGCTTGTCCCTCAGCCTGCCGCCCCTCCCTCTGCTTGTGTGTGCTCTCTCTCTTTCTCTGACCAAAAAAAGGAAAGAAAAGAAAAAAGAAATACTAAAAAAAAAAAAAAGAAATATGTAATTAAAGCTTGGGAAAGAACATTGGGTTAAAGATACAGACTCTAGAGTCATCTGCATAGATGTAATAGATAAGGTTTCCATCCAGAGATATACAGAGTGAGAAGGAATATTAAAACCTAAAGAAAATGGTAAGAGTGTGTGAAAATAAGGACAGATTAAAAAAAAATAGAACATCCAGAAATTTAAAATACATTTAAAATAAAAATTTTATGAACTGATTAATAACTGATTAGATACAGATGAAGAGATATTAGTAGATGGAAGATAGTTCTTAGGAAATTATACAGAAGGCAGCATGGAGAAACAGGGAATGAAAACTATGAATTAAGAAAGCTGAGGAGAGAGTGAGGAAGTTATTATCCCACAAAATTTCCAGAAAGCAAGATAAAAAGGAGAGAGACAAATTGATGAAATAATGGTTGATAATTTCCCAGAATTGATGAAATAATGTCTCAAAGTCAATAATCAGGAGTCTCAAGCTGAATAAATAAGTACACCCTAGGCATGTTACAGTGAAATTGTAGTGCAGCAAAGATAAAACATAGAAAGGAATCATATAAAAGGCAGATTACCTATGAAAAAATAACTATTAGATTAGCAACAGAGCAGCAACAAATTTCCCAAGGACAATAGTGGAAGCCAGAATTTAATTAAACAGTATCTTTATTTTTTTTTGTTTTTTGTTTTTTTTTAATATTTTATTAAACAGTATCTTCAAAGAGCTGAGGAAAAACCAATAAACTTAGAATTTAATATGCAACTAAACCATCACCTAAGAGTGCCAAATAATGACACTTCTCAGACAAAGACTGAGAAAATTTACCTCTCCCAGACTGTCACTGAAAGACTAAAATAGTCATGTCAATGCTATACACTGTTTAAAGATGTGCTCATATATATTATGTACATATAATACATGTGCAGTACAGTAAGTGGTGAAAGCATAAAAACAAGAACAGGAATGAGAAACATCTAGATCAAAATAGTGATTATTGGGGTGCCTGGGTGGGTCAGCATCTGCCTTTGGCTCAGGTCATGATCCCGGGGTCCTGGGATCCAGCCCTGAATCAGGCTCTCTGCTCAGCAGGGAGCCTGCTTCTCCCACTTCCTCTGCTCTTCCTTACCCCCCACCATGCCTTATGCTCTCTCCAGCACACTCTCACTCTCTCAAATAAATAAATAAAATCTTTGAAAAAAAAAAATAGTAATTATCTGTTGGAGAAGGGAAAAGAATTGGAGTTTCACTTGTATTTCTTAAGCTAGTATATATGTGGGCATTCATTATATTATTATTTTTTGTGGTTTTTAAGAGAGAGAGAAAGCTAGAGAGCTTGAGTGGGGGAGGGGCAAAGGGAGAGGGAGACAGAGAATCTTGTGCTCAGCAGTGTGGAGCCCAACGTGGGACTCAGTCTCTCGATCCTGAGATCATGACCTGAGCTGAAATCAAGAGTTGGACGCTTAACTGACTGAGCCACCCGGGCACCCCTCATTTTATTACTTTTAAGACTTTTTTGTTTTCTATTTGAAATATATTTAAAAAGGCAGGAGAGAGTTTTAAGAAAGAATGATCTACAGTATCAAATATTGCACCAGAAAATGAGACCAGGAAATTCCACAGTTTTGTATTCTAAAAGGCCACTGAATATGCTCCAAAGAATTGTTTTTCTAGAGAAGGGAGAATGGAGACATCCTTTCCAGCCTGCCTACTACATCAGCTCCTACACTTTTCGCCTTCTCTCCTGTTAAAATAGAAGAGATATCCTTCTGCCCACTGAAGATCAGTCCTTTCTCTGTGCATTCTGGATCCCACCTCTCCCACCTTATCAAGACTCATATGTTTATCCCTTGTCTTTCCTATTATTTTTGTTCTCTCTCTTTCTACAAGTTCCCTACCAGCATTTAAACATGTTTAAGTCTCTCCTATTTTTAAACTCCTCCCAAATTGCCACAAAACCAAATACTGCCTCTATTCACTTTCACAACATTATTCCAACCACTGCCCTTATTTATCACCTTCCCATGTCGGCCAAACATCTTAAAAGAATTACCTCCAGCTAGTGTCTCAATGTCTGTTCCTCCCATTTACCTCTGAAACCTCTCTAAATGTAGCTCCTCCCCACCTATCCAACAAAAATTACTCTCCTAAAGGTCATCAGTGATTTCTCGGTCTTGTTCTTTTACCATTACTTGGTATTCTGCACCACTTCCTTCTCATTCACCATCATAATAAATTCAGTATTTAGTATTTACCATATTTCAGGCACTGTGTTAAGTACTTTGTGTGCATTATTTGCCTCTTCAAACCTCTCTTCCTTTGGCTTCCATGACATAATACTCCTCTGATTTTCCTTCTACTTCTCAAGTAGGTATTCTTCAGTTTCTTTGCTCATCTTCATCTCTCTGGCCTTTAATAAATGAAGTTCTTCGAAGGCATCATCCTTATTCCTCTACTCTTCTCACTTTATACAACAGATAATTGCCTCCATTCATATACATCAATCTATACAAAGATGACTCCCAATTTTATTTTCATTTCATCCATTAATATTTCAACATGTAAATCTTTAAAAGATAATCACTCTTTTTTTTTTTTTTGGTAAAATATAACCATGAAACCATTATTGTACCTAAAACAAAACTAACTGTAATTCCTTAATATTAGCAAATACCCAGGGGAGGGGAGTGGGGGGATGGGTTAGCCTGGTGATGGGTATTAAAGAGGGCACCTATTGAATGGAGCACTGGGTGTTATATGCAAACAATGAATCATGGAACATTACATCAAAAACTAATGATGTAATGTATGGTGATTAACATAACATAATAAAATTAAAAAAAAGAACGTGTAGGTAGAAATTTATTTAAAAAATATTAAGTAGCCCTTCTTAGCCACTCACATTTTAACACTTTCTAGTCTAAGTTCCCTCTATGTTTCAGAATAGGGCCTGGCTGAGCATAGAGTAAGTCCTCAGTAAATGTCAGGTAAATAAATTGTTGCGAGTGATTTAAAAAAAAAAATTAGCAAATACCCAGTCAGTGAGCAACTTTCCAAGTTTCTTAGAAATATCATAAAATTTTCTATTTTTAAAAATTCAGGTCTAATCGAGCTTTTCTCTTCAGTGGTTTCTTAATATTCTCAGAATAAAGAAGAAAATCTGTAACCTGTCCTACAGATTCTACATGATTTTTTTTTTCCTGACTTATCTAGTCAGCCAGATCAATAGTATCAAATCTGGAAATCTAAAATGTTGTTTCACATCCAGTATCTTGAGTTGACATACAGCTGATAATATTAAGTCAAAAAGGGAACTGAAACCCTCTTGGTGAAATGTGCATCTTTCGGAGTTTGTTTTGACCAAAAGGAGGGAGTTGAGAAATACTGATGGGGGAAGTGATGCAGGCCTAGCTCATCTAAGGCAAATGCAAGGGCCTTAGTAGACATTATCCTCGGACAGCCTGCCGTGTGTGCTCCACAACAAACTCCCAGGGTTTGGGGGAAATCGAACACAACTGAAACTCTTTTCTGTGTTACCCTTGGATAGTGTTCACAAGCACAGACTGCCTAGACTGACCTCTTGCTGCTAGCTAATTAGTTTACCTCTAAAGATGTGCAAACAAGACTTGGTCTTCCTAAACTGTCTGAGTTTTGTTTTGTTTTGTTTTTTCCTCATAAATACAGTTCTTTGTTTTTCCTTGACAATAATCAAATGACTGTCTCCCTCTATGTGAAAGATTTTGTTTGCAGACAAATGTCTCTGAGTTATTCTTTGGTAATAAAGCCTTGGTCTTACTCTCAAATCTGTTCTTTCTTCACTCTTTCTCACCTCAGTTGTTCCAGATGAAAATATGGAGTGTTTTAAGTGATTTCTTGATCCTCAACCCTAGCTCCTTTCCAGTTTCCAATTCATCACCCAGATCTGAATCTACTTTCAAAATACATCTTGATAGCAACCACTGTAGACTGAGCCCAAATCATCTATCATTTGGACTATTGAAATTCTCTCCCAATTGGTTCTAATTGTTCTTCCTACATTCACATTCATCTCCTTCCATTTCATTTCCCCATTGGAGCCAGAGTGTTTTGTGTGTGTTTTTTTTTTAAAGATTTTATTTATTTTTGAGAGAGAGCAAGAGAGAGCACAAGTGGGGGGGGTGAGGAAGAGGGAGAGGGAAAAGCAGACTCCCTGCTGAGCATGGAGCTTGATGCAGGGCTCGATGCAGGGCTCGATCCCAGGTCCCTGAGATCATGACCTGAGCTGAAGGCAGACACTTAACTGGCTGAGCACCTAGGCATTCCGCCAGTGTGTTTTTTAAAAACCTTATTGCTTATCACATATTTCTCCCTGCTTAAATACTTCAGATGGCTTCCATTATATATGATAAAATGATAAATCATGAATCCTTAACCAGGCCTACTCTTTCACAAGGCCTGTTTGATTTGGCCTCCATAGACCTTTCTAAGTTGATCTAGTACTGTGTGTTTCCCTTACAACTATAGTCACACTGCCCTTCTTTCAATTCTTTTGGCAGCAAATATTTTCCTACCTCAGGACCTTGACACATGCTATTCTTTCTGTCTTAAATCCCCATTGCTACTTTAGAAATTGGCTTACATATCACTTCCTCAAAGGAGGCCTTTCCTAAACTTCTTACTAAGTTAAGGATTCTCTTCTAAAGTCCTTCATTGCTCTAAACACAATTTATGATTTTAATAATTTATATAATGATTTAATAGCTTATTCCTTACTAGTCTGTGGACTCCAAAAGGACAAGGATCGTTTCAATTTTTAAAAAATTCTGTATAATAAGTGCTTAGCATATAGCAGGCACTAAATACTTATTTTGAACAAATGAATGAGGTAAGATACCAGACAGCATTTAGTACAGTGCCTGACAATAAGGCAATGCCCAAGTTGATTTTCCTTTTTTTTTTTTTGGAGATTTTATTTATTTATTTGACAGAGAGAGACACAGCGAGAGAGGGAACACAAGCAGGCAGAGTGGGAGAGGGAGAAGCAGCTTCCCGTGGAGCAGGGAGCCCAATGCAGGGCTCGATCCCAGGACCCTGAGATCATGACCTGAACCGAAGGCGGATGCTTAACGACTGAGCCACCCAGGCACCCCTTCCTTTTTTATTTGAAATATTTACATCACATATTGGTCTTTAATGGAATATTATTAGTTTTTTTTTTCAAGTTATATATTTTAAATCTTTTGGATGGCTACAATCATTCCACTAGATGTCAGACTAGCCTAAAAAATTAATTTCTATAAAATTAAAGTACTATGTATGCTTCCAATGTTCAGTTGAGCTGTTAGATGATTCCCATGTTTTTAATTTAATGAAGAGAGCGAATGTTTTTGTAGATACCTTTGAAATTGAGATTGTTAATGCTCCATGGTTGTATATTGAGTACCAAGAATGTAATTCTCCTATGCTGTAGAAGGTTATAGAGATTTTGGGTTCTTTATCTAAGGATTGAACTCTATCAGTAATAAAATATTTATAAAATATAATAATAAGTTATTTTTATAATATTTATCTAGCACTAACTACATGCCAGATGCTTTGATAAATGCTTATATGTTTTATCTCATTTAATCTCAATTAATTAACAAATTAGGTCAGTAACTAAAAGTATCTCAGTTAATAAAACCAATCCTATGATATAAAAAGTATTATCAATGCCATTTCAAGAACTTGAGTTTGAAGAGGTTAAGTAGCTGTTCTTAAAAACTCTAAGAATGGCATAATATATCATCATTACTTGTTTATAAAAATAAGTGTTTATAGAAATAAAGATATTTTAACAATAGGTACTTGCCAACATTCATTGCCACTTAGAACTCAAGATTTAGTTTATGTGACATAAATAAATGATGTTGTTTAGTGGAAGAGATTAGGATTAGAAAGAGATTACGGAGTGGAAAGAGCATAGATTTGGAATTAGACAGACCTTGGTTTGCATCTCAGTATTAACATTTAGTTTTAGTCTGGTCTTGGGCAGATTATTTCATATCTTTGAACCTTAGTTCCCCTATCAGTTAAGTGGGGATATAATATAATGCCTGCCTTACAGTGCTAAAGTAAAGTTTAAATAGGAAAGTATATGAAAGCTCCTACTATTTGCCGTGTAATAAGTTATAGTTAAATAAATTATAATTTTTTATTACTTTTGGTATAAATGTCTCAATCTGAGAATAATAGATATTAATTTTGTGGATACTATGAGTAAAAAAAATCCCTCATATTTTGGTCAATGTAGATGAATGTAGCAATGTCTAGTAAAATAGCAATATCAAAGTAATACCCGAATGACTTAAAATTTATTTACATACAAAGATTAATTATTTAACTTTCAAAATTATTGAGAATAATTTCCATTGAGGAGTAAGAATTAAGATTGTATATTTTGTAGGGGTGCTGGGTGGCTCAGTCAGCCAGCTGATTCTTGGTTTCAGTTCAGGTCATGATCTCAGGGTTGTGGGATCGAGCCCTGCGTTGGGCTCCATGCTTAACGGGGAATCTCTCTCTCCCTCTCCCTCTGTTCCTACCCCCCTCATGTGTGTGCTCTCTTTCTCAAATATATGACTAAATCTTTTTTAAAAAAGATGTATATCTTGTAGTTAGTCAACATTTTTCAAGTACATTTAGTGGTTGGGTATGATAATAAAAGAGGTAGAGAGAGAAATGAGATTCACTATTTTTTATCCATGTTTATTACTACTTACCATTTGTTAATACTAATTTATTACTCCTTAGATTTCTCATTAATAGCCTACCAAATCATCTTTCCATTTCAGTCTCCTTTACACAAGTTTGAAAGATGAACACTCCTAAAAGTACAGCTCAAACCATATCATAACTTGCTCAAGCATCTGCAGTTTCTATTGCCTACCAAAGAAAGTATGCACTAATCTTGGTTAGAGTTATGTTGTAGACTGTTTCCCTCATTTTTACTGTATGGTATGTTCTCATATCCAGAGCTGGATCAAGGTATGTGGGCACACAAACTACTGTCCTTAATTCAACTTTATATTTTAAAAAATATTCATAAATTTATTTCATGGGGCTGGAGTGAAATAGATTTTTCTTTTACACTTTAAGAAAATTTTAAAATTCAGGAAAATACAAAGAACAGTATAACAATACTTTTATTCCTCTGATATAGAATTAAACTTTGTAATTTTTTTTATCATATCTTAGATTTTTCTTAAAAGGGTTTCTAAATTGTAACTGTTTAAGCTTAAGCCTTAGGGAACTAAACCAACACCTCCAGTTCAGTTCACCTTTCTAATTCTGCTGAAGCTTCCTCTATGAAGAGTTCAATGTATCTTCTGCCTAAACAATTTTTAAAATACTTTTACTTATCTATACTTACCAACAAATATAGTATATGTTGTGTGGTTTTAATTTATGTACATGATACCATATTGTACCTATCATTTGTAACTTTCCTTAATATATATTTGAAATCTCTTAAATATAGATTGGAAATAGATATTTTTTTTAGCTGTTGTATAGGCCCATCTCATTAGTACACCACATTTTAATTGTCTAGTCTCCACCGCTGGACACTTAGATTGTTTCCTGTTTTCACTGTTAAAAACCATGCTGTAGTGAATGTCTTCATGTATCCTGGAGCACAAATATAAGAGTTTCTTTAGGGTATCTCCTGTAAGTGTGTACATATTTTTTTTTACTTTACCAAATACAGCCAGATTGCTGTCAGCAGAAAGTCTTTATTTCCTCCCATTTTCATCAAAAAATATTATTGGGTGGAAATAGTATTTTTTTTTTTTAAATCTGTACTTCTCTAATTACTTTCTGGATTCACACTCTTTTCTTAAGGTGGTTGGCCTTTTAATTTGCCTTCTCTATGAATTGACTGTTCATATCCTTTGCCCATACTTTGTTGTTGTTGAATTGTTGATATTTTCCCTGACCCCCTTTTTTTGAGCCTGAAAATATCTGCTTCCTAATATCATAAACTTTGGTGCCTTTAAGTTGTTTTTTTCATTAAGCTATCTTAAAGTTATATGTAATCAAAATTCAAAGAACTAAACTTTTTTTTTTAACATTTTATTTATTTATTTGTGAGAGAGAGAGCGAGCACAAGCAGGGGGAGTGGCAGGCAGAAGAAGAGGGAGAAGCAGGCTCCCTGCTGAGCAGGGAGCCCGATGCGGGACTTGATCCCAGGACCCTGGGATCATGTCCTGAGCCAAAGGCAGATGCTCAAACAACTTGAGCCACCCAGGTGCCCAGAACTAAACTCTTAATATTGAATATTTTCATACATGGATGTGATGTGTTTCTTCATTTATTCAGATCTTTAAAAATTTTCTTTAGTAAAGTTTTATAGTTTTCTATGAAACAGGCTTCTGCATTTTTGGTTAGATTTTTTTCCTTAGGTATTTTATAGTTTTGTTCATATTGTGAATGAGAATTTAAAAATTACTATTTCTAATTTATTTGCTTAAAATAGGAACATTACTGAATTTCATACATTGAATTCTCATAGTCATATAGTTTTGGTTGCATCTCTCAGGATTTTCTATGAAGAGGATTATGGTTTTCCAATAATGACAATTTTGTTGCTTGTGGTACTCATAGTAATCATTATATTGTCTTTTTACATTGGTTAGTGTCTCTAGCATAATACTGACTAGGAACAATGGTAGCAGGTGTCTTCGTACATTCCTGATGTTAATGGGAATGCTTCTTATGTTTCCTAAAAATCATGATGCTTGGTATAGAATTGTCTAGATACTTGACGTTCCTTTCAGAAACCAGTTCTTTGTTCAAGTTTTTTTTTTTATTATTATGTTATCTTAATCACCATACAGTGCATCATTAGTTTTTGATGTAGTGTTCCATGATTCATTATTTGCATATAACACCTAGTGCTCATTACAACACATGCCCTCTTTAATATCCATCAGCAGGCTATCCCCTCTCCCTACCCCTCTCCTCTCTGAAACCCTCAGATTGTTTCCTGGAGTCCATAGTCTGTCATGGTTCATCTCCCCCTCTGATTCCACCCCCCCCTTCAGTTTTCCCTTCCTTCCCCTAATGTTCTCCATGCTATTCCTTATGTACCACATATGAGTGAAACCATATGACAATTGTCTTTCTCTGCTTGACTTATTTCACTTAGCATAATCTCCTCCAGTTCCATCCATGTCGATGCAAATGGTGGATATCCATCTTTCCTGATGGTTGAGTAATATTCCATTGTATATATGAACCACATCTTCTTTATCCATTCATCTGTTGAAGGGCATCTTGGCTCCTTCCACAGTTTGGCTATTGTGGACATTGCTGCTATGAACATTGGGTGCATGTGACCCTTCTTTTCACTACATTTGTATCTTTGGGGTAAATACCCAGTAGTGCAATTGCTGGGTCATAGGGGGTAGCTCTATTTTTAACTTTTTGACGAACTTCCATGCTGTTTTCCAAAGTGGCTGTACCACCTTCCATTCCCACCAACAGTGTAAGAGGGATCACCCTTCTCCACATCCTCGCCAACATTTGTTGTTTCCTGCCTTGTTAATTTTTGCCATTCTAACTGGTGTAATGTGGTATCTCAGTGTTTTGATTTGAATTCCCCTGATGGCTAATGATGTTGAACATTTTTTCATGTGTCTATTAGCCATTTGTATATCTTCTTTGGAGAAGTGTCTGTTCATGTCCTCTGCCCATTTTTTGACTCGATTATTTGTTTTTTGGGTGTTGAGTTTGAGAAGTTCTTTATAGATCTTGGATACCAGCCCTTTATCTGTAATGTCATTTGCAAATATCTTCTCCCATTCTGTGGGTTGCCTCTTTGTTTTGTTGACTGTTTCCTTTGCTATGCAGCTTTTTATCTTGATGAAGTCCCACAAGTTCATTTTTGCTTTTGTTTCCCTTGCCTTTGGAGATGTGTCATGAAAGAATTTGCTGTGGCCAATGTCAAAGAGGTTACTGCCTATGTTCTCCTCTAGGATTTTGATGGATTCGTGTCTCACATTGATGTCTTTCATCCATTTTGAGTTTATCTTTGTGTATAGTATAAGAGAATGGTCGAGTTTCATTCTTCTATATATAGCTGTCTAATTTTCCCAGCACCATTTATTGAAGAGACTGTCTTTTTTCCATTGGATGTTTTTACCTGATTTTCAAAGATTAGTTGACCATAGAGTTGAGGGTCCATTTCTGGTGACTCTATTCTGTTCCACTGGTCTATGTGTCTGTTTTTGTGCCAAAACCATGCTGTCTTGGTGATCACAGCTTTGTAATATAGCATGAAATCAGGCAACATGATGCCCCCAGCTTTGTTTTTCTTTTTCAACATTTCTTTGGCAATTGGGGGTCTTTTCTGATTCCATACAAATTTTAGGATTGTTTGTTCCAGCTCTTTGAAAAATGCCAATGGTATTTTAGTAGGGATGACATTGAAAGTTAGATTGCTCTGGGCAGCATAGACATTTTAACAATGTTTATTCTTCCAATCCATGAGCATGGAATGTTTTTCCATCTTTTTGTGTCTTCCTCAATTTCTTTCATAAGTGTTCTGTAGTTTCTAGAGTATAGATCCTTTACCTCTTTGGTTAGGTTTATTTCTAGGTATCTTATGGTTTTTGGTGCTATTGTAAGTGGAATCGATTGCCTAATTTCTCTTACTACAGTTACATTGTTAGTGTATAGAAAAGTAACTGATTTCTGTGCATTGATTTTATATCCTGCCACATTACTGAATTGCTGTATGAGTTCTAGTAATTTGGGGGTGGAGTCTTGCGTTTTCCACATAAAGTATCATGTCATCTGTGAAGAAAGAGAGTTTGACTTCTTTTTTGCCAATTTGAATACCTTTTATTTCTTTTTATTGTCTGATTGCTGATGCTAGGACTTCTAGTACTATGTTGAACAATAGTGACGAGAGTGGGCATCCTTGTCGTGTTCCTGGGAAAAGCTCTTAGCTTTTCCCCATTGAGAATGATATTCTCTGTGAGCTTTTTATAGATGTTTTTTATGAAATTGAGGAATGTTCTCTCTATCCCTAAACTCTGAAGAGTTTAAATCAGGAAAGGATGCTGTATTTTGTCAAATGCTTTTTCAGCATCAATTGAGAGGATCATATGGTTCTTTTCTTTTATTAATGTAGTGTATCATATTGATTGATTTGTGAGTGTTGAACCACGCTTGCATCCCAGGAATAAATCTCACCTGGTCGTGATGGATAATCCTTTTAATGTACTCTTGGATCCTATTGCCTAGGATCTTATTGTGTATTTTGGCATCCATGTTCATCAGGGATATTGGTCTGTAATTCTCCTTTTTGATGGGGTCTTTGCCTGGTTTTGGGATCAAGGTAATGCTGGCCTCATAGAACGAGTTTGGAAATTTTCCTTCTATTTTTTGAAACAGCTTCAGAAGAATAGGTATTATATCTTCTTTAAATGTTTGGTAGAATTCCCCTGGGAATCCATCTAGCCCTGGACTTGTTTTTTGGGAGGTTTTGATTACTGCTTCAATTTCGTTACTGGTTTTTGGTCTATTCAGATTGTGAATTTCTTCCTGTTTCAGTCATGGTAATTTGTAAGTTTCTAGGATGGCATCCATTTCTTCCAGGTTGCGTAATTTATTGGCATATAGTTGCTGAGAATAATTTCTAATAATTGTTTCTATTTCCTTGGTGTTAGTCATGATCTCTTCCCTTTCATTCATAATTTTATTAATTTGCGTCCTTTCTCTTTTCTTTTGGATAAGTCTGCCCAGAGCTTTATCAATCTTATTAATTCTTTCAAAGAACCAGCTTCTAGTTTTGTTGATCTGCTCTAATGTTTTTCTGATTTCTATTTCATTGATCTCTGCTCTAATCTTTATTATTTCTCTTCTCCTGCTTGATTTATGTTTTATTTGCTGTTCTTTCTCCAGTTCCTTTAAGTGTAAGGTTAGCTTGTTCATTTGGGACTTTTCTATTTTTTTGAGAGAGGCTTGGATGACTATGTATTTCCCCCTTAGGACCACCTTTGCAGTATCCCATAGGTTTTGGACCGATGTGTTTTCGTTCTCATTGGTTTCCATGAATTGTGTAACTTCTTTAATTTCCTGGTTGACCCAAACATTCTTTAGCAGGATGGTTTTTAACTTCCAAGTGTTTGAATTCCTTTCAAATTTTTTCTTGTGATTGAGTTCCAGTTTCAAAGCATTGTGGTCTGAAAATATTCAGGGAATAATCTCAGTCTTTTGGTATCAGTTGAGACCTGATTTGTGACCCAGTATGTGGTCTATTCTGGAGCAAGTTTCGTGTGCATTCTAGAAGAATGTCTATTCTGTTGTTTTAGGGTGGAATGTTCTGTATATATCTCTGAAGTCCATCTGGTCCAGTGTGTCATTCAAAGCTCTTATTTCTTTGTTGATCTTCTGCTTAGATGATCTGTCTATTGCTGAGAGTGGGGTGTTGAGGTCTCCTCCTATTAAAGTATTATTATCAATATGATTCTTTTTCTTTTGGTTAACAGTTGGCTTATGTGGTTGGCTGCTCCCAGGTTGGGGGCATAGATATTTACAATTGTTAGATCTTCTTGTTGGATAGACCCTTTAAACATGATATAGTGTCCCTCTGCATCTTTTACTACAGTCTTTAGCTTAAAATCTAATTTGTCTGAGATGAGAGTTGCTACCCCAGCTTGAGGTCTTTTGGCATGAAAAATGGTCCTCCATCACCTCACTTTCAGTCTGGATGTATCTTTAGGTTCCCAATGAGTCTCTTTTGGACAGCATATGAATGGGTCATGTCTTTTTATCCAGTCTGCAATCCTGTGCTGTTTCATGGGAGCGTTTAGCTGTTCACGTTGAGAGTGACTGATTTTAGTGCCATCATGTTGCCTGTGAAGTCCCTGTTTCTGTAGAATGTCTCTGTAAATTTCTGATCTATATTACTGTTGGGGTCTTTCTTCTTTTATAGAATCCCCCTTCATACTTCTCGCAGGACCAGCTTGATGGTCACATATTCTTTCCATTTCTGCCGGTCCTAGAAGCTCCTCGTCTCTCCATCCATTCTTTATGACAGCCTTGTGGATAAAGTATCCTTGGCTGCATGTTCTTCTCATTTAGTACCCTGAATATGTCTTGCCAGCCCTTTCTGGCTTGCCAGGTCTCTGTGGACAGGTCTGACATTATTCTGATGTTCCTCCCTCTGTACGTAAGAAATCTCTTCCCCCTAGCTGCTTTCAGGATTGCTTCCTTGGTTCTAAGATTTGCAAGTTTTACTATTATATGTCAGGGCATTGGTCTGTTCTCATGGATCTTGGGAGGGGTCCTCTCTGCCTCTTGGACATGAATTCTTGTTTCCTTTCCCAGATTAGGGAACTTCTCAGCTACAATTTGCTCAAATATATCTTCTAGTCCTCTCTCTCCACCCACTCAGGGATCCCAATAATTCTGGCATTGAAACGTTTCATGGCATCATTAATCTCTCTCAGTCTGATCTCTTGGGCTTTTAGTTGTTTATCCCAAGCCTCCTCAGCTTCCTTCTTTTCTATCATCTTATCTTCTAGCCCACTAATTCATTCTTCTGCCTCATTTACCCTGGCTGTCAGGGTATCCAGTTTAAACTTTATCTCATTCATAGCATTTTTAAGTTTGTCCTGATTAGATCTCATTTTTGCCCTTAGAGATTTTATATTATCACTAATATTTTTCTGAAGCCTAGATATCAACTTCATGATGGCTACTCTGAAGTTTATCTCTGACATCTTGCTTATACCCATATTCATTAGGTCTGTGGCAGAGGTCATAGTCTCTGATTCTTTTCTTTGTTGGGGGTTCCTCCTCTTAGTCATTCTGTTGAGGGGTGGTTGAGGGAATGTACAGAGTCCACAGTATTAACTATGACCCAAGCAAGATGCACCTGTCTTTATAGGGACCCTAGGGTTGTCGTCCTCTTGTTCTTCCAGCCTGTCTTCTGGAGGAGGGGCCTGCCGTGCTGTTACTCATGCAACCCTGCTTGGGCAGAGTTGTCCTGCCCCCTGTGGGGGGACTGGGTGGGCTCAGTGGAAACCGGTTTTTTGAGCTTTTGTTCTCTGGCAGCTTTCTGCGTTTCTTCTAAGAATCAGAGCAGAAAGGACTGCACCCAAACCTCTGACCCAGAGCAGAGAACTCTTAAGTCTGCTCTTCAATGAGCTCTCCAGGACACACAGTCTCCGTTTCTGTCTGCGCTGCTAAAAACCGTAGCCTCCCACAGTAATGCAGGCCCCCAGCAATTCTCCCAGAGGTCGATCCCAGGGCCAGAGCATGTCTCTGCCCTTTGTGCTTCTAAAAGCCGCCCCAGTTCCCACAGTGTACCCACAGCTCCTGGATTCTGTCTGGGGGCTGCACTAAAGTCCTTTCCCCACCGCTACCAGTCTGCGAGTCTCCAAGTTTTTCTTTTTTAAAAATCATGAAGAGGTGGTGGAATATATCAAATGCCTTTTCTGCATCTATGGAGATAGTCAGAATTTTTCTTCCTTTAATCCATTAATATGGTGAGTTGCTTTGATAGGGTTTCTTTTTTGTTATTATTATGAGCTTTACTTTTTTATTATTATTAGTTTCTTCATTTCATTTGGAACTCAAGCATAGAATTCAATTAATAATTCTTCTTAATTGAGGATACCCCATCATCATTGGTGGATGGCTCCTCCATTGTATCATTTTACTTATTTTTATTCCACTATCCACAACCCTATTCCATTTCTCTTACCCTGAAAGCCTTTTGCTTTAAGGTGTTTATAATATATCCTGATAAAATAAAATGTTATTTTTTGTGTACATCTTTGTGTTAATTTATAAAAATGGTATTGTCTTATAGATCGTACTTTGTTTTGACTCTTTTCACTCAACACTATATGTTTAAGATCTATTTTGTTACTGTATATGCATCTACTATATTATTTCTAAGTGTAGTATAGTATTTCAGGTTCTGTATCCATTGCATGTATTTATCTATTCTTCTAGGGATGGACACCTAAAGTAACTTTCAACTTTCTGTAACCACAAAATAATACTGTGGTAAATATCCTCATGTAAGTTGCCTTTTGATTTGTGTGCTAGTTTTTTTGATGTTTATACCCAGGTGTGTGATTGTTGGAACATGGGATAATGTGTATATGGAATTCATTAAGTACCATCAGATTATTTTCCATAATACTGCTTCAGTTACACTCCTTCAGTAGAGGATGAGAAATCTTATTTCCTTACTTTCATACCTACAACTGGTGTTATCTGATTTTTAATATTTATTAATCTGATGGATGTTAAGGTGTCTCTCAATATTGTTACAGTTGGTATTTCTCTGATTCTACTGCATTTCTCTGATTGCTACACTTATTTGTCATTGAACTTTCTTTAAATGATTTGCTTACTTATGTCCTCTGCCTATTTTTCTATTGAGGTTTCCCGTCTTTTTGTTATTCATTTGCAGCTGTTCCTATACGTGCCATGTATTGAGCTAGTTTTCCTAACACTATCTGGAAAGTAGTTGTGGTGTGACCTTACTTTTCTGATGGCTCTAAAAAGAATTGTTGATTTTCAGTTATTTAGCTTTTTTCTTTTTGTGAGGATGGGATGATGACCCCTAAGCTCTTTACATGTGAGACCAGTGCTGTTGATTTTTATAAATTGACCTTGTATCTGGTAACTTTGCAGAACTTTCCTACTAGTTTTAATTATTTGTTAATCCTATTAGATTTTCTATGTCACCTACAGATAATTCCAGTTTTATATATGTTTCTTTCCAATTATTGTATTTTCTATTCTGTTTTTTTTTTTTCCTTTCTGCATAGGAATCTTTCCTAAGTGACTACTAAAGTTCTATGAATCTTTCTTAGTATAGTGGCCATATAGATAAGAACAAGTTATCTCCTGACCCTTCGAGACTTTCATAGTTAACAAAAATTTTTTAATGATTTATGGACTCTTAAGTGATTTATTTTCTTAGGAATTTAGAATTTTCCCTCTCTGGTGTCTAATTTCATATCCATACTTGAAGATGTAATGCCTCTTTTTATATTTAAACGATCAGGATTTAGACATTAAGGTTCACAGTGTCAGGTTAGTAAAGTTTCAAAGGTTTCATTTTTAATGAAGAATGGTTGAATTATAATATACTTTTATGCATGTATCAAGATGATAATTTTTCTTTTTAATACATTAATGTGATGAATTGTGTTAATTTTCTAATATTAAACCACCTTTGGATTCTTGGTATAAATTCAATTTGGTTATAACACATTTTTTAAAAAAAATTTAAATTCATTTTATTTATTTTTATTATATCTTATTATTTTTTATATATTCTTCTGGATTTGGTTTGCTAATGTTTTGTGGTTTTTTCCCCCTAACTTTTCCAGATATATCACAATGCTTCCTCCTTTCAGACAGTCAAGGAGTTTTAAAAATCTTTCTGCCTATAAACAAAGGATTTTCTTCTAATATAACAGTCACTCTTTGTCTTTCTTAGAAAAAAAATCACACTATTGCTATATTAATAGCTGAATTTACATTTTATTAGAGAGTTACAAATTTGATTGACATAATACAGTTAAGTTTCTGAAAGGCTTTGTGTTGATTCAGATCACCATTATTAAGTGGTTAGTTTTCAAGTCCTCACAATACCATGTGCACATCATACTTTGTGGATATTCTTGATGTCACAGGCCAAATTTGGATTTCTTTGAAGGTATGAAAATATTTATTGATTTTTTCTTTTTTTCCCTCTATGCTGTGCTTTTTATTCCTGTGACTTTACTCCATACCTGGAAGCCTATACCTCCCACTCCCCTTTACCCATTTTGCCCATCCCTCCCACTCCCCTACATTCATTAATTTGTTTAATAAATATCTACTGGATATCCACTATGTGTCAAGTACTATTCTAGAAGCTGAGGATACAGCAATGAAAAAAAAAAAAAAAAAAAGCCCTGCCCTGATGGGGCATCATGGTGATGATAATCTTAGGACCTTATAATGTCTCAGAATATAAATAGGACTTTATTGTGATGTTTCACAATACATACAAAAAAACATTCTTGCTATCTAATAGTCATTTCATACCTAGGGTCAAAACTTTGGTATACCACTGTCAATCAATAATAAAAAACAAATTTGACATCCTTACTGTTTTAGACCTTTCTCGTTGAAAAATTATCTTTATTGTCCATTTTGATTATAGTTTATATAAACATGAAGTATTCATTCACAAACAAGAATGAAACCTAAATAATTCTACCATAAAATTATGTTTGTTGTGGATATATAAATATTTTTCAAATGGCTTGGCTGAATTCTGATTTTCTTAATATACCAAATGAATTTGTAGCACACTCTGAAAATGTTTCTTGAAATACCTTCAAGTACAAATATGCATTTTCTTTTTTTATTGAGTTAATAAATGGATTTTTCAAAGATAGGAAATAATATATTCATTTTGATTTACATTTAGCAACTAATTAGTTTATTAATTAGTATTAATGAACTCAAGTAGTTAGGAAATTTACAACTTTGTACATTTACTAAGAGTTTTGTTATAGACAAGTATAGCAAGTTAAATTCTAAATAAATGTTAATCAAGTATGTATATATTGAATATTATTTCTAATACACTTCCTAGTTTAAAATATAGATAAAATCACAGCTAGTTCCAAAATTGCCAAACTGGTTGTAAAAATGTTGGTACCCAGAGCAGAGACACTGGATTCCTGTGGAGGAATAAGCTTGGTTGCTTGTGCAATATTAGAAACCTCTGAGGTGAGATTAGCTTCATGGATGGCTTGAATTGCAATATAGAATTTGGTGCCATTTTCTGTTTTAAAAGGTTCTGGTTTAAATTCAAAATTTTCTATTGAGCCAGCCTCCTTAGGTATCAGACTAGTAGTGTTCACTAAAACAGCATTGTCAAAATCTTCTTGGAGGTCCAGGAAACACTTATTCTTATAATGTAGCTGTTGGCTGAAAAACAATAGATACTTCATGTATATTAAAATCACTAGGATGCCTTATTACCACCATATTTTCTTACACTTAGGGGCCCATCAGAAATGTACACTAGGATTTGGACATGGAAATCATAGATGTAGGTTTTTATGGTTATTCCATCTTCATTCTTTTAAGAACAAATATGTGAGTGGTTTTTAATCTAGTTATCTAACCAAAAAATTAATTCAAAATCTTATAGTACTAAAGAATGAAATCTAGATTAAAAAAAAAGATTTTATTTTTTTATTTTTATTTTTTAAAGATTTTATTTATTTATTTGACAGAGAGAGACACAGCGAGAGAAGGAACACAAGCAGGGGGAGTGGGAGAGGGAGAAGCAGGCTCCCCGCAGAGCAGGGAGCCCGATGCGGGACTCGATCCCAGGACCCTGGGATCATGACCTGAGCCGAAGGCAGTCGCCCAACCAACTGAGCCACCCAGGCGCCCAGATTTTATTTTTTTATTTGAGAGAGAGAATGAGAGAGAGAGAGAGCACGAGAGGGGGAGGGTCAGAGGGAGATGCAGACTCCCTGCTCAGCAGGGAGCGCAAAGCGGGACTCGATCCCGGGCCTCCAGGATCATGACCTGAGCCGACGGCAGTCGCCCTGAAATCTAGATTTTTTTAAAGAAATAGAAATCTAAAGATCTGAATCTACTTTTAGAACAAGGAACACAATAACATTCAAGTATAGGAAAGACATTCAGTACCCCACAACTGTATTATTTCTCATTAAGTTGAGAGGGAGTAATAGGAGAGGAGAGTGGGAGATCAGTAGAGTGGGAGACAGGGATAAGGATAAAGGGAAAAGGAAGCAGAGAGGCTAGGATGTGTACTAATTAAAATGTGCTTAAGAGCTTAGGCAGACTTTGATTAGTACCTTAATTCTACACTTTCTAGCTGTGTAACAAAGAAAAATATATTTCACCTTTTTTACCTTCATTTTCTTATCTATAAAATGGAGATTCAGTCATTCAATTCATTCAACAAATATTTATTGAATGCCTACTACTTGAGTGGTGAGAATTATATATAATGCATGAAAAGTGTTTAGCAGAATGTCTGGGACCTAAATGTTTGAAATATTAGTTATTATTATAACTTTGTCAAGAAAAGAAGGGAAGATGCTGACATAATTTTTTTATTCCAAAATTCTTTTAGAGATCTACCAGAACTATCAATGTAAAAATATGTTCTTTTTTTTTTTTAAAGATTTTATTTATTTATTTGACAGAGAGAGAGACAGCGAGAGAGGGAACACAAGCAGGGGGAGTGGGAGAGGGAGAAGCAGGCTTCCCGCTGAGCAGGGAGCCCGATGCGGGGCTCGATCCCAGGACCCTGGGACCATGACCTGAGCTGAAGGCAGATGCTTAACGACTGAGCCACCCAGGCGCCCCTATAAAAATATATTCTCACATTCTGAAATGCCATGAATAAAACATCAAATGTCTTTTTTTGAAGTGAAGACTATTTTTTCATGAAATGTTGAAAGTGTTTTAAGTGTGTGGTAAATAACTTCGATTTAGTGATTTAAAAAAAAATTCTGACCCTCTGCCTTAACATTCTAGTTTCTTAATAATAGGGCATATCAATCCGTTTTACTACTCCTCACACACACCCTGCATTCCATTTAGGTGGTTCTATCTATCATCTATCTATCTATCTATCTATCTATCTATCTATCTATCTATCATCTAGCTTTTATTTTAATTTAGATATTTTATTGTGAAATTTTGCTTTTTTGACCTTGATCATATTATTTGGTTCCTTCTCTCCCTGACTCCCTGTATGTGCCTCCCTCTCCCTATTTATGCAAGTTGTACTTATTCTTCAAGGCCCAACAGGAAGTCCAACATCTTCATGAAGACTTGTTTTCATATTTTATCCACCCTGATGACTCTCTGCCACGAACTCCTATTGCATGGAATGGAGTTTTCTAGATTATTTTATGGAAGTTCAATTTATCTTTCCAATTAGATCATATTCTTTGTCTTAGGACAAATGGTATGTCTTATATTCCTTTTGTATCAACTAGAGTATCTGGCACTGTGTTGGGTTTGTATTTGACCTCTTTACTTGTTGACCAACAATATAGGTATTAAGTTGATGCCTCAAGTGATAGAATTATAGAATTATAAAATATTAGAATATATAATTATATATACTTGTTTAATACTTTAATACTAGGTCACCTAGTAATTCTTATATTTGACAGGTATGGAAATTGGGTCCCTGAGAATTTAAGAACTTCATTGGATATTATATAGTTATTCATTTATTCTTTGAGATACTGCTACTACCTTCTTTTGCAATGCTTGATGGTAACATTTGATAGCAACTACAACCTCTTCTTATTTGTCACAAGGAAAGAGAGATTAGATTCCACCTAATTTTAGGCATTTATGGTTAAACATAGTGAAGTTCTTATCTCCCAGGGTCCAGATAATAATGCAATCTTTCTTCTTCTTTTGGTTCCTACAATCAGCATGAGGGCATTTATTATGAACCCAATCTTGAACTAAAGGCACCATCTTGACTGAATTGAATTCAGAATTAAAAATTTGGTCAGGTAATTTTATCTGTGGCTTTTTCAGTGGAGGTTTTTTCTTTTTTATTCTGCTATATCTTTACGGATCATAGCATGAAAAAATAATGTATTTCAAAAGTTGTCATGATAAGAGTTTTCAACATTGAAGTGCAAAAGAGCTCTTTGTGGGTATTCTGTTTTCTTTGGTTTTAGAATGATTTTTTCCTTATATAATATGATAAAAAGAAATACAGCTTTGAAAAATGCTATATAGGAAATGAAAGACTTTTGAGAGTATACAGTGAGAAGTTTTTTGTAACCCAGGAGAAAGAATACTGAACATGGGGCTTTTCAGCTCTGACAACCCCTGAGAAATTGTATATATTGATATTGTATATTGCTTTCATTTTCCCACCTTTAAGGGAAAATAGCAAGATTGGCTTTATCGCAAAAGAATCTACTAGTCTAGCACAATACTGGAATATGATAGGCATTCAATAAATACTAGTTAAATTCAGTTTAAAGTATAGATAAAAGTGACTCAACTTTCTAGAATGAGGACAATTTATTATAAGGAACTTTGAATGAATGAGATATTTCAGCCTTGTACTTTATTCAGACTCCATGGCCAAATTATTTATAAGTAGTGTTATTTATAAGTAGGACATTAGACAATTCCTAGCAAATGAAAGCCAAAGGGATTTCTTTTATATATTTTAAAACATAATATGAAACTTACCTTTTCCTTTATCAAGGACATTGCTAGGGGCAGTCCATGAAAGTTGAATGTGATCTTCTTTAACCTTAGCCTCAAGGTCTGTGATTTTGCCAGGTGGGAACACATGAGTATGACTACCAGCAGGAGGAGCTCCTGATACAGTAAATGACCCGCCAGAGGTTAGTCGGCTGAAGTCTTCTACTTTAGCTTCTGACATGTGTATCTTTGACTTCAGGCCCTGGGTGGGTTCAGTATAATTTTACCTACAAAGAAAGTAATTTTGTGACTTTTCATAATGCTATGTCTATTCTTTATCTTGTAATTTCATTTTGCAGCTATAGAGGGGTTAATATTGATTGTAGACATTGAAAAAGTAACAGCTTTTAGTGAAAAAAAGCTTGTTTTATTGGTGTCATTTTAAAATTGATGAGATATTATGCAATGTTGGAACTATCTCTTAACATACCTGTCTTTATTACTTAACTGTAAATTCTTTGAGGACAAGGATGGTGTCTTATTTTTTTAGCTACAGCATCTAGCACAATGCCTGCCATATAGGAAGGTGCTCAGTAATTTTTTTTTTTTAAGATTTTATTTATTCATTTGACAGAGAGAGCACACAAGCAGGGGGAGTGGCAGGCAGAGGGAGAGGGAGAAGTAGGCTCCCCACGGAGCAGGGAGCCCGATATGGGGCTTGATCCCAGGACCCATGACCTGAGCTGAAGGCAGAGGCTTAATCGACTGAGCCACCCAGATGCCCCAGTAATTTTTTTTAAATGTAAATGAAATGAACTGAGGGGAGATGTGAACAAAACATGTTGGAAGCATAGCCCTGTGTTAGGTCTTTTAATATAAATATGACTTTGAAATACGGAGATGATTATATAACTGTATACTTATGTTTTCCATAGTACGTAATATTTTCAGTGCTTAACCACTTGTAACTTATCTAAACAGATGACACATTTCTATCTTAATGTCACTTACCATTTTCAACATAGCCTGGTATATACAGAGCTTTGTTCTATTGTTGTCTTAAACTTAGTCTAGCCATGTTGTTTCTCGCCTGGGCATGTACTTTTAAACTGTATCTACCATTTCCATGGTATTCTGTAAAATATCTTGAGTAGACGCCATCATTCTTCACAGTATCAGCATCTGCATATTATAATATAATAATTAGTCATTCAACAGAGTAACAATGACAGTCCTAAGCACTGTTCATGAGCACTAGTGTTGGCAATCATTTTGGGAGTGAGTATAGCATAGTGGTGTAAGTACATGAACCCCGGAATCAGACTGCTTGGGTTCAGAACCTGGCCTGGCTACTTACTAACCTTTGACCTTGGAAAAGTAATTCATGGTAAATATTCAAATAATATTAGCTATTATTATTTCATATAGGAATCCTAACAAAATAAAGAAAATATAATTAAATTGGCAGAAACATATGCAAAACACTGACACTAATGAAAATAGAGAAAAATTATACTCAGTTTCCATGAAGACAGTCAAATTGTTCATAAAATTTAAAAATAAATGTGCTCATATCTATGTGTAGTCAAGATAGAAGAGTAAAAAATATTAAAACCATAAAAATTGAATTTGATTTACTTAAAAATTGATTCATTCACATACGTAGGAAATATTGATTTCTAAGTTATGTGACTGTAGTAGGATTTTAGGTTCAGTGGAAGTTGATGCAGATTTTTATTATTTGCACCATTGTCCCAGAGCTCCATTATTATTTGATGTCCATCTTTGGTTTCTATAGTGGCTGTTACGTTGATTCCCAGAACAGGCAAAAACCCTTGACTGACTTGTGCGTAAACAATCATTGGGCTAGGGTAATGTGTTATACTTTGGCTCATGTGAGCAGTTGGAATTACTGGGCGTGTGGTAGGACTTTTGCTCAAGTAGTCATTGTCACTGTTAGCATTTGAGAGTTGGCATGTTCATTTAGAAGGCCAAGTGTCTGTCTGAAAATCCAACATATCTATTTGAGAGTTTTTGTAATAGTTTCCTATTCTTGTTTGGAATACAAAATTATTTAGAAATTTAAGCAGAGTAACAGTAATGATTTTTAATATTCAGTTTTATAAGCTAGTAAACAATGTAGATACAAATCTCTATTCTGCTTGGCATTTTAAAAAAAAATTTATTTATTTTGAGAGCGAATGAGAGTGAGAGAGGGGGTGGGGTGGGGTGGTGATGCGGGGAGGGGCAGAGGGAAGGGCAGAGGGAGAGAGACTTTTTTTTTTTTTATTCACACAAATTTATCCCCCAACTTATTGTTTTTAATTCTGCTGTAGTCAATTTCCATCAAGACTCAAGGAGGGTTTTGTGGGGTTTTTTTTCCCCCAATTCTTCCAAATTTTCTAAAAGCACGTAGTGAGTCAGTGACATGGAATCCTGCGGATTAAGCCAGCTTTTGCGAGCACTCTATAAAGGCCCATACACGAGTTGTGTCTTTCCACAAGTTGTGTCTAAACATGGTTGTGTTTATTCGATCATAAAGCAAGGTTAACATGATTGTAAAGCAGGTTCAGGATTCCAAACTCAATGACATTTCACTATGCGTTTAACGGGGCTTCATACACGTCACACAAGACATGATATAATACAAAGTCTCACAACAAACAAGATACCATAAAGGTAAGTTAACGAACCATAAGTGAAGTCAGTCCCTGGGCACCACTGAGAAGACTCGGTCTGGTCCGGGTCAGCCCTCCATGCTCACTGCTTATTATGTTCAGTCCGTGGAGGAGCTCTGTTCTGTTCAAAGAGCAAGCGGGCAGAGCCCTCAGGGGCAGCTGCCAAGTCGTAAACTTGACGCTGAGCACAGAGCCTGACACAGGGCTCAGTCTCAGGATCCCGAAATCAAGACCTGAGCTGAAACCAAGAGTTGGGGCATTTAACTGACACCATTCAGGCACCTCTTGGCTTCTTTTTTGTGGCAGAGGATCTGTTGCTGCTTTAATATTGACAGTGTAGTAGATGTATCTTCATTTTTTCCCCTTGAAGTTGATTGATAAATCATGGAGAAAATAAAAAAATATTCTTACCTCTGCAATACCTGGTATTCGAAGACAGGCAGACCGAATATTTAGTTTATCTACTTTGAAAGCTGAGGGTTCATATTTTGTTCCTTTTGGATCTTGGAGAAGAATTTCTGGCTTTTGTATTGTCCATGTGACAAAAAAGAAAGTGTCATTTCCAATTGTACTATCTACAGGTACTGTACCATTTATCCATTCTCTTCCTATAATACTCAAGGCTTTACTCTCTGTTACATAAATAAAACAAAGAACAGAGAGAACCAATTTTTAATTATAGTAATGAAATTTCAAAGTTTTGTCAGTTCAGAGTAATTCTAAATTTATGTCTAAGATTTCAATGAAATAAGATTTTGAAGAATTTAGCAAATAAAAACATTTATAATTATAAATAATAAACGAATCAGAAGAAAAGATGGCTATGAGTGTCACAGAAAAGCAAATTCAGGAAGAATGTTTTTCAGTAAGAAATATTTTCAGGCAAAAGAGTTATTTATTAGAGAAAGAAATGACTAGGATAATGGAAATTTATTAAAAATGTGAAAAGGCAAGCAATTTTTCTGAGATACCAACCTGAATAGCCTGCTGAGTGATGCTGCCACTTCTAGATGAAATTCTACTGAAAGCATCAATAAGGTCATTTATGTCTTTATTGGCATAAAAACGATGTCCTCCTAAAATAGAATTGTATTTACTTTATAATACTAATTTTAACTGGGAAAATCATACTTGTTCTTGTGCTCTTATCAATATAAATTTGAAGAAAACTTAAAGAACTGGCCAAATACCATTGTTTTTATATCAATTATTAGATGTAAGGGCCTGCCATATTAGTAAAGTTGATCTAATCACTAAATACTGTTATAAGAATGAAATTTAAGACAATTTTTTGAACCAGCTGCTTATTTTTAGTTGTGTCTAAGGTATACCAAAACAATTTAGAGAATACCAGTTTAGAATTAAGTAAAAATTAAGCGAGAAAATAAATAGTATAGGAGTTAACAAAGAAATTATACAGGAGTAAGGAATGGAAAAGGATGGGTACACCTGGGCGGCTCAGTCAGTTAGGCATCTGACTCTTGATTTTGGCTCAGGTCATGATCTCAGTGTCGTGAGATTCAGCTCCTCCATGGGCTCTGCGCTGGGCATGGAGCCTGCTTAAGATTCTCTCTCTCCCTTTCTCTCTACCCCCCTGCCTTGTGCTCACACGCACACACATGCTCTCTTTCTCTTTCTCTTTCTCAAAAAAAAAAAAAAAAAAAAAAAGGCAATGGAAAAGGATGGATTGCTGGGGGCAAGAACTGGTAATCAGGACTTTAACTACAGCCTTGGGCAAATCATTTGTACTCTGTAGGTTTCCATTTCTTCTTCTATGAATTAGGGCTATCTGAATCTTGACTGTAGGATTGAACAGGATAAATATGAAAAAGAATTTTGAAATTACAATTGAGGAAGTCATTAGTAGCCATGGAGAAAGAAGTTTCAATTTGGTGGTATTGGTAGAAAGTGGTGAGAAATGAATGAAGACAGAGAATATTGACTAATATTAGAAGAAGCTGGTATAGGTAGAATTGCAAAGAGATGGGGTTGGGGAAGAGGAAAGATTAATTTGAAGGACAAGGACAAGGAAGGGACAAAGATTAAATTTTAGGATAGGAACTTTATGAGCAGGGTTGTAGTTTAAGGGGAAAGAGCCCTGGGAATAGGAGAGACTGAAAATATATTTTCTATTCAAACTATATTCCAAAGGTTTGCCTGTCATATTTGACAGGGTCTCCAGTTTTTTGGCAGCAAAATGTCCCAGAGCTATGGTGTGGATGATTGCACCACTTTGCTTTACCTCCTCAAAGCATGAGCTTATGTGATCATCTTCCCCATCTGTTAGTAATATGATTTCAGAACCAGAAGTACTCTGGTTAGTGTGGATAATTGCCTGGTAGTGAAAAATCAGAATATCATATCTCAATAAATTTAAAATAAGAATAAACCTACTCTTTAGTCTTGAAGAAGTCTTTAGGCCCAGGCATCAGAGCAAGCAAAAGGAAATTTTGCATTGTCATTCCAGGCTGAGTTGGCATAGAAATGAGTGTAATGTACAATGGTCTTGTGGGTTTTCAAAGACAGAGTGTTAGCAGTGCTTCTAATCCTTTCAAATATATTCAAGCTACCCAAGAGAGGAGAATAAAACACTTAGAACCATGCCTAGCAAATAGTAAGTACTAAGTGAATGTTAGTTATTATTATTCCAGGAGATGCTTGAGGTAGAGGCAAATGACCCAGGCAGTTTTGGCAGCATACTAGACAATATTTGCAAAGTCATGACTAAAGGCAGGTATGCAAAGTTAAATTATGTGCCTTTTTATGTATTTTAGTTGATCACTGAAGAATGTGAGCATTTCCTGGAAAAAACATTGAAGTAAGAAATAGGAAGTTCATAAATTTATTATTACAATTTTTTTGGTCTTTTCCTGACTTCTATCAAGAGTATTGACTAAAAATCTTTAATCAGACAAATTGAGAGTAAATTCTACCTCTGCCATTTGCTAAATAGAATATCTAGCGTTTAGTTCTCCACCCCCACCATATATAATAGAGTTCTATAAATAGCGCAGTGTAGTGATTAGCTTTTTAGATTTTGGAATAAGAAAGACCAGGTTTTGAATCCTACCTATATTTGCTAGTTACTAACTATATGATCTTAAGAATGATACTTAATTACTCTGAACCTTAGTTTCCTTATGTGCAAAATGAGTGTAATAATACCTTACTAAAAAAGTAATGGTAAGGATAAATAAGATCATACATGTATTTAACATAGGCAATAATGTAGTATATGCTCAATAAATTTTAGCTGTTATGATGATGATTATATAAGTAAAATACTATATATTGCTATGGTTTCATTTTTTTTTTTAAGATTTTATTTATTTGACAGAGAGAGAGAGACAGTGAGAGAGGGAACACAAGCAGGGGGAGTGGGAGAGGGAGAAGCAGGCTTCCCGCTGAGCAGGGAGCCCGATGCAGGGCTCGATCCCAGGACCCTGGGATCATGACCTGAGCTGAAGGCAGACGCTTAACGACTGAGCCACCCAGGCGCCCCACTATGGTTTCATTTTAAAAGTAATTAAGAGATATTTATAACTTTGAATGTGACTTAACATAATCTGTTCAGCAATAAACTCTGTGGTCAAAATATCCATAGATATATATCAAGATATATTAAGAAAAACATACAAACCAATATGTACAAACATTAAGACACATTTCCAAGATATAATACTATCATATTTTAGAAGTGAATAGACATATATAAGAATTTAGTTTATTATAATAATAGCAGTCCTTCCTTGAGCACTTATCTTACATAATTCTCATAATTAAATGAGATAGGTACTGTTGTTTTCCACATTCCCTTAGTTGAGTAAACAGACTTTCTGAGTTGATAACTTACCCAAGGTCATTTAGCTAATAAATAATAGAGCCAGAATCCCAGGTTTGCCTGAGATCCCAGGTTTGGCTGCCACATACATCCTCCAGGCCTGCGTGCCTCCTTGAACCAATATGCTTTGTAAAAAATAGACTCCACGAGAAAGCTCAGAGATAGCATTAATTAGTGGCCTGGAAAAGGGTAATGATCTCTACTTTTTTTAGCTGAAGCAATGGGAGGGTCAGTGAATGAAAGCAATTTTCTGTTTTTGTGACTTAAAAAATGACAATAAATAGGCTTAAACAGGTTGGAAGAAATTCAAATGCATACCGTAAGGCAGGTTAATATAGTGCTGAAAAGTTGCTCTCAATATTTTATTTCACAATTTTTATTTCATTAAACTTCCACCTGTGTGTCTTGGGTTTGGTACTATCCTGCCTGAGGAACTATCCTTGTGATTTTTAACTGTCAATTTAATTGATGAACTCGGGTTTTCTTTATAGCCTGGCAACAGTGATAGTTTCCCTCTTCCATAGCCCCCTCAACAGCATTATTGTTTACTGATAGTCGTTCAGATGGTGGGAGTGATAAAGAAATGGTGAGCTCCTCAAGAAAATTGCAGTGATAATGTGCACGCTGGAGTTTTCTTCCCTTGCTTAACCATTCACCAATGCAACTCAGTACCTCAAGAGTACATTGGTGGAATAACCACACTCAGAGAGGCTACCCAGCTGTAAGCAACAGACAGTAGGGGAGTCTTTTAAAAAATATACCATTTAGATAAGGGACCTATGAACTCATGACCCTTGTTCAAAGATAGTGGGGTAAAAATAAAAGCAATGGTAAATGGCAAGTGATATTTAGAAAAGTATTTTTATTTTACCTGGAATCCTGCTCTGAGACCACTGCAAATTGAAGTTCCACCACCAGCTTCTTGAGGCAGGTTTGCAGTGATCTTTTCGTAAGCATTATTACCAATTATTTCTGTTAGGTAGTTTTGGGTTGTAGCAAAATGTTCAAATGTGACCATCCCAACCAAAGATCCCTTTTCAATAATTAGAAGCAAGTATAGTTCTGCTGCTTGCTTCATTCGAAAGAGATAAGATAAAGATATCTGAACAATTCCCGAGTCTCCTCAAATCTTGACAGATTGGTGAAAGACAAAGTTGTTCATGGGCCAGAGATCTTGATAGTATTGGTTACTGTATTTTAGAGTTTGACCCCCTTTATTTTATTAAAAGAAATAATATTAAAGAAAAAATGGAAAAATCAGTCATGTTATACTTAGTAAAGCCTTAAAAATCTATGCCTTTTTATTTAACAGTTTTATATTCAGGAATTTCTGCTAAGAAAATAATTTAAAAATGCGTACAAAAATGTTCATTGCAGCATAATTTTTATAACAAGTTGAAAACTCTAAAATGTCCAATGACAGGAGGCTGACTAAACTATGGTATGTGCATATGATATAATCATTAAAAATTATATCATGAAATCGTTTTTTTCCATAGGGAGTGTTTCAGGTATGGTAAGTAAAAAAATCATATTACAAAATATTATACAAAATATAATCACATTTTTGAGGAGGTAAAACAAATACACAAACAGAAAAAAGACTGGAATGACATATGCTCAATGGTGGAATTATGGATAAATTTTTTTTGTTCAGTTATAGTATTTCTAGTTTGTTAGAACTCAAAGTTAAAGAATAAACATAATCCATCATCCAATCATCTTAATATAACAATTATTTTTATTTTAGTGTATTATCTCTTAGTACTTGTCCATGTAGAATCATTGTACTAAAAGTTATTAGAGTAATAAATACATATTTTAGGTAGCTTAATAGAATTAAACCTAAGATTAAATTATATTTCTAGTAGCTTAACTACTTAATTTAAGAGAGCTGACAAATAAATGTCTTACCGAACTCATGCTTCCAGATTTATCAAGTACCAAACAGACTACTCGCTCTTTGGACTTCAGCAATGAAAATGTAGGATGAGGTGGTGGATCTGTTCCTTTCATGGGAGATGCATTCCAAAAACCATCAGAGTCCATAACTACATCCCATGTGCTTCTGCTACTATGCATTTTGTTTTATAGGTTTGGAGCTTCTGTATTATGAGTTTTTGCTGTACAAAATTCAGTTACCTGGAAAAAAATCAATTAGAAAACACTATTACAATAATTGGTAAGCGTTACTTTCCTTTCCAAATATGCAGCTGGCTGCCACATACATCCTCCAGAGATTTTATCTCCTGACAATTAAAAATTATTTCATAATCTAACAATCTCACATCCATTTTGCATACCTCAGTAGAGAAGAAGCAAGGTGAAACCATCACTGGAAAGTTTTTTTGTTGATTCTTTTAGGTATAGGGAGATCATAGATCATGGCAGGTGGGGGAAACGTGTGGCTGGTACAACTGCTTAACTTAACTTCTTATTTTCCCTTCTGGACTTTGGATGACTCAAGCTTGAATTAAGTTTAGTAGAAAAGGGATTGGATTTGCAATAATTTCTAGCTGCCCTTTAAAAGTGGGATAAAGAAAATGACCTTTAATTGCCAAAGTGTTTTCTATATCTTTATAGTTGACCAAAAAACTTGAGAACAGATATTTTATTTATTTATTTATAAGATTTTATTTATTTATTTGAGAGAGAGCACAAGTGGGGTGGAGGGGCAGAGGGAGAAGGAGAAGCAGACTTCCTGCTGAGCAGGGAGCAGAGGGCTCAATTCCGCAGCCGGCTCAATCATGACCTGAGCCGAAGGCAGATGCTTAACCTACTGAGCCGCCCAGGCGCCCGGAGAACAGATATTTTAACAAGCTGGATTATTTTTGGCTCTAGTGAACGCTGACATAAAATAATACTACTGAGAAAGTAATGAAAATGTAGGGAGAAAATGAGGAAATCTGATTGCCGCTCTTTCAGTTGCAAATGGTGAGTTGTAGCCAGCAATTCTGCCAAATGATGTTTCCTTACTGTAGAATCTGTGAAAATTCTCCAAGTTTTGAAAACTTAGTAACTTGGAAAAATGTTCCCATAAACTAATGCAGCATTCAAGAAGGAATTCATCTTGCAGTAAGCCTCAGCTTATTAGAAATATATTTTTTAAAGATTTATTTATTTGAGAGAGAGAGAGAACTAGGTGAGGGGCAGAGGGAGAGGGAGAGAGAGAATCCTCAAGCAGACTCCCTGGTGGGCACAGAGCTGACCTGGGGCTCAATCCCAGGACTCTGAGATCATGACCTAAACCGAAATCAAGAGTTGGATGCTTAACCGACTGAGCCACCCAGGCACCCCGAGAAATATTTTTATAAGTGGCATTGCATGTTTAAAAATGTCCTCCCAATATAGAGTTTCCAGATGTAAGCTCAAATTTAGAACTAAATTATTAAATTTGAATACCTTTTATTTAAGTTTTAAGATTTTGTTTTCCTTCTAATATGGATGATTGACAATGACTTCAGAACTATTGACATATCCCAGAAGGAGTTCATTGCATGGGAGAAAAATACAGTTTCATTTAAAGTGGTGATTGATAATCAAGTCTTGCTGATATGAAATGCCCATCAAATCTGGTCCCTCTTCCCCTGCCACTGACACTGCCTTTATTCAGAGACTTCAGCTCTCTGATCTGCCTATTGCTGTAGCCTTCTGGCTAATCTCTCTGCCTCCTGTCATCTCACTCCATTTTACTCCTCACTGTTAGTACAATTATCTTCCTGAAAGAAGTAAGCTGATCATATCACCAATCGGAAGCTGTTAAGATAAAATCCAAATACCTTAGCTTTGTAGGTTCCAGTTTGTTCTTTCAATCTTGTTTCCTTCTCCTTGCTTTCACCATCCTCTGCTTATACCACACTGAGTTTTTTCCTGTTCTTAGAGTATGCTAGAAATCTTCACAAGGGTCTTTGCTAACGCAAATGGGAGAAGAGACAGGAAATCTTGTGCAAATTAGAAAAAGGTGACCTGTTCTCAAGTTTTCTTTTCTTTTTTTTTTTTAACTGCTATTTACCTGAAAATTGTTCTAGTAAATATTAAAATTTTTAGTGACCATGATGCAGATAATTTGGGTAGTGCTCAACTTGTACAATCATGCATGGCATTCCTACACTTTTCCCTACTCTTTGCTTTTATAAACTGTTTTTTGTTTTTTTGTTTTTACTTAAAATTGCCCTTCCTATTCCTGCTTTGGCAAATTCATACTCATTCCTTTTCAAATACAATTTTTTTCATCTCTTTAGAAACAATTTTCTGACCTCCAGGTGGAGATGTTTGCTGTTAGTTCCCTAGCACTTGGTTTATATCGCTTTGTACTTTGTATTCATATATATATTTTCTTATTTCTCTACCTTTCTCCTAAACTGAGTCTGTCAAGAACAGTTATCTTTAATTATTTCTGTATTTCCAGCTCCTAACACAGTGCTGGGCATGAAGTGGAAATAATGAAGTTGAAGGGAAGGAAATCATGGAATTGAACATTCGGTATTTCAGGTCATATTTCTCTTGGGTGAACTGATGCCCTGGGTACAGATGCTATGCAATTTACTTAATCTGTGTTATGATAATTAGAAGTTAGTGTTATTTTGGATAAGATGTTCAGTATTTATCTCTGAGACATGGCTTATATAATTAGTTCCATCCATATTTCAGCTATATGATCTTCTTCATTATTATTCGTCTTTCAGGTAGGCAGCATGAGTTATTTCCTGAAAGATGCTTTTGGGATTTATAGCTTGGTATAGACAGTAGGTATTCCAATTATCCTCTCATATCACATGATCTTATACCTACTTGGATGCTGAATTCTGACAGCAGCTTAAAGTGAACTTTCTTGACTCGTATTTCAACTATTTCTAGAAGGGACCTTTTTTAGACTAGAAAACAACTTCTACTTAAATATCTAATTAGGGGGCGCCTGGGTGGCTCAGTTGGTTAAGCGACTGCCTTCGGCTCAGGTCATGATCCTGGAGTCCCGGGATCGAGTCCCGCATCGGGCTCCCTGCTTGGCGGGGAGTCTGCTTCTCCCTCTGACCCTCCTCCCTCTCATGCTCTCTGTCTCTCATTCTCTCTCTCTCTCTCTCAAATAAATAAATAAAATCTTAAAAAAATAAAAAAAATATCTAATTAGGTTCTTTTAAGAGTTTTAGCAAATAGTAAGTCTATATTTTGATTCAAGTTCTTCATCATTAATGCCCTGGGCTCTAAAACAATTTTAAATTTTATTGGAAATAATAAGCCTTTACAAACCTCTACCCAAAGAATTATTGTTGCTAGTGATTTGGTATATGGAATATTGCTTCTTTTAAATAAGTTAGTCCTACTATCTAGAGGTAGTATACCTTATTTTGATTAGTTTTTTATAACTTTCATATTTAAAAATCTTTTTTACATACTTAGAAACCTTCATTAGGTAACTACAATATGTTTACATTAATTAAGATTGGACTTATCCAGGAAAGAGACAATTGACTATTATCCAAATATTTTAAAAATTTTAAAAACTAAAACTTTAAAGTTTATTTTATTTTTTTATTTTTTTTTAAAGATTTTATTTATTTATTTGAGAGAGAGAGAGTGAGAGACAGAGAGCATGAGAGGGAGGAGGGTCAGAGGGAGAAGCAGACTCCCCGCTGAGCAGGGAGCCCGATGTGGGACTCGATCCCGAGACTCCAGGACCATGACCTGAGCCGAAGGCAGTCGCTTAACCAACTGAGCCACCCAGGCGCCCTTTAAAGTTTATTTTATACTCACCTTGTGCTAAGCACTGTGATCATGCTTTATTCATTCTACCTCTTGTGAACCTAATAACAATAACCTGTGAAGTATTATAATTCCCATTTATGAGACAAGAGAACTAAATCTCAGATTTAGCAGTTTGCTTGTAATGACACAGTTTGAAAATGACAGACTGGGTTTTGATATCAAGTCTTTCTGATTCCAAGGCACCTGTTCTTATCCACTCAAATTTATATGTTGAAACCAGATATTTCAGGTCAAACATTAGCTTTAAAACTTGAATTATTGTGTTATTATTTTATAATTGATCAGACTGGTAATTGTGAACTTTTCCCTTAAGTTTGTTGTGTAGAAACAGAGCCATGTACGTTTGCACGGTATCACTTTGCAATAGCTTGATGTACTTTAGTGTAAAGGTACTAGAAAATCTAGAGTGTCAGTACTTTTCCAAAGCTATGGAATGAATTACTTTGGAAAAGTAGAATGACTAACACTTAGAAGAGAGAATTAAAAGTAAGGTTGTAGTTTTAGAACTACACAAATCCACAGAAGTCAAATGAGGGAAGGGATGTTGTAAGAAATTATGTGACATCAGTGAAAAGGGTACAGTTCTACTTCTGAAGAAATGAAACCGGTTTATAAAAAAAAGTGGAATAATTTCCAGACAACCCTGACACAGGCCGGAGAAAATGGTCTTTAGTTAATTGCCTGAGTAATCTCCTTCATTTCTTTTGGTATACATAATTACATAGTAGAAAATACAGCTTCCCTAATTAATTTTTCCTGAAGTGTTCCTTTGTGAAACTAGAAAAAGAAGGTACTTACAGAATCGAGACTTTGCATGAACATTATGGAGTCCCTTGCAGTCTGGGATTTTTTCTGGGATAAATGTACACTTTGCTGCATACAGCCCTGTCTGTGAGTCACGCCTGCATGGCCTTGTTATACAGCTGTTTCCCTGACATTCCTTGAAAACCACATTAATGCCAGTAATATGAGTTGAACATCTATGATGAAAGAATTAAGTTACTTTTATATATGAAGACCAGAAATCATGAGAAAAGACTAGCATCCTCAATCTTTCCCTTAACGATAATTGCTACAGATCATGGACAAACATTTCATTTTGATAGAAGTAGTCACAGTGTCCTGCCTCTATTTACAATTGATGTCAATAGGAACAATCATGCCAGTTTATAGTTATTAACATTCATTGCCCACTAATGTAATCAATAAATCTATTATCCCTGTGACCTTGAACTAAAGATAATTCCTAAGCTATAGGGATGTTGTAAAGATGAAATGAGTTAAGAGATGCAGAGGAGTTGCTTCCTAGTGGGGATGAGAGAGTCAACATAATGCTAAAAACCCTCTTAAATTTCTATGTATGTGATACAAACACATACACACATATTGCTATGTAGTTATAAACATATATACACATATACGTGTATACCATACATACAAAACCATGTGTGGTTTTGTGTTTATAGCATTTTGCAATTTACATTTTGAAAACCACTGAGCTAGATTGAGGGACAAAATAAAAATAAACATTGCATGGAAATGCTTGTGCATTCAAACAAACTGTTTAGTCTTTATGATAAGTAAGATAATTGTCAAGTCCCAGGCAGGGAATGGGGGGGTGGAGTATGGGTAAAAGATTCTAAAGAGTTCCTATTTATCTGTAGGACCTACTTTTATTCTGCATTAATATCAAGTGTCAGGATATTAATCCACTTAGATAAAATTTTTTGTATTGCAAGGATTAAAGGAGATGGTGAGTCATATATTCCAAGAGGGTTAGCTCTGGGGTAAGCCTGAAAATGAAACTTACACTGCCTCAAACAAAGTGCCTGGCACACAGTAGGAGTTCATTAAACGTTATTTTAGATAATTGTTTTTACTAATATATCTCTTTTTATGACTGGTAAGAAAACTTACTCATTTTCCATTGATTTATCAAAAATTTGTTATTTGATACATTCTTTGTTGTTACTTTACTCTGTGCCAGGCCCAAGTCTAGGGGAATAAAAAAAAAAGTCAGTCCTTGAGGATCTTAAAGTCTAGTGTGGAAAATAAAATTACATAGACCACTACTGCTCCGTGTGAGAGAAGGCCATGTGTATTGCTTTGGGGACATTCTCACATTTAACACCAAATGGAGGGAGAGGAAAAGGACACTTGGGGAACAAACGTTTAAACTGAGTCTCAAAGAATGAACAAGCATTGTTTGGATAAGGGAGGTGGTGCAGGTAGGAGTTGCATGAGGTGAGAACCCTATCTGCATGAGACTCCATGCAGCTCAGTAGGGATAAAGCAAACAACATGAAAGACATGGGGAGAGGCATGTTTCTCTCACAGCTCTTTTCTCTAATATGTTTTTTATCCCAAAGACTTGTTTCCAATTACATTGATTTCTGTTGTTCTTTAATACTCTTTAAATACTCCATATTTAAATATCTCATCTATTTATTAATAGGACCTGTCTAAATCCACCCAGAATTATATTTATATTTAAGGAATATAATAATAATAAAATATTTATATTTCAAAAAATCATGTACCCACTTATCCTTATGAAAAATACTTTTTTAAGCTCAAGATAAAATGAAGAATAAAATATATTTAACATGAAGCTCTAGTAGTTTAATTGGTTTCATGGAACAGATTCACCTTAAAGAGTTATGAATCAATAGACATTGGGTAGGGTATGTGCTATGGTGAGAATTGTGAATTGTGTAAGACTGATGAATCACAGACCTGTACCTCTGAAACAAATAATACATTATATGTCAAAAAAAAAAAAAAAAAAGAAGATAGTAGGAAGGGAAAAATGAAGGGGGGGCAATCGGAGGGGGAGATGAACCATGAGAGACCATGGACTCTGAGAAACAAACTGAGGGTTTTAGAGGGGCGGGGGGTGGGAGGATGGGTTAGCCCTGTGATGGGTATTAAGGAGGGCACGTATTGAATGGAGCACTGGTGTTATACGCAAACAATGAATCATGGAACACTACATAAAAAACTAATGATGTAATGAATGGTGACTAAGAGAGAAAAAAAGAGTTATGAATCAAATGGAATAAAGGAAAATAAATAAATAAAATGAAATAAAGGATATGATAGGAACTTGAACTCCAGTTCGCAGATATCTTAAGGTTTAGGCTACAGCTTTTTCCTTTTTCCTCTGACAATAACATATTTTAGTACAGTCCCCATGAATACCGAAATGAATCCCAATTCCTGATTGATCTTGATACCAAGGTAGAATCCCCAGAAATATTTGGACATATACATACTGGGGCAGGTTAGATATTGCAATTAACTGTATGAGCATTCAACCACTGAGATAATTTTTTTTTCCTAGTATAGAAAATTTAAAAATAATAAGTGAAAAGTTTTGAAAACAAATTTGTTCAATAAATGATACCTTGTTGCTTCAATAGTGTTCCGTCTGGAAATACAGAATGGCCAGTCCACATTATACTCATCAAATATTCCCCATCGGAGGTGGGCCCACTCATGGACAAACACTCTGCCTATGAGAGAATATTGCCACTTATAAATTTATATTTACAATATTTTAATACAGTGTCCATGTATTTTATGTTTCCCTGCCCCAGATCCTTAGCTTAACTGAATCAAAGAACTTTAGAAATTGATACCTTTCGTTAGTTCAAAAATGTTGAAATGGGTTCGTATTTATTACTTATTTTTTCAATTTGTTATTATTATTTTTAAACACACACAAAGAAATATAATTTTGTTGAAATAACTACTATATTTCTAGATAAAGATGTTAATCAGTACTTATTTCTCTTTTTAAAAAATCTTTAAAAATACCATTAATCACAGTGTCGTATTTGTTTCCAATGGAAATAAAAATGGAAGTATAGGAGATAACCCTACCTCGGGACCAGGAGATACGCAAATTATTAATCAACAAGAAGTTTGGAATAAAATGTATATATTGTCCTTTTTCCCGACATTGTCCATATTGAAGTGTATAGGGATCATCTCCATATTTTAGGTAAGGATTGGCAACTATGACATCTGCCTAAAAAGCAGAAGAATAAGCAAAAACATCACAAGAGTGATAGAAACAAGGATTTCTTTTACCTATATTAAGACAAGTAATATTACTAATTTAATTACTAAAGCAGTGGCTAGGAATTGTTAAAATATTATGAGTATTAATTTTTAGGAAGCACAGGAAAAAAAAAGTGTAGGAGCTAGATAAAATACCCTACCTGGTCATATGATTCTTGTTTTGGCATTAAGTACTCAGATTTTGACTTCCAGGTCATTGGAATTAAAATGCTTACATTCCTGGGGTGCCTGGGTGGCTCAGTCGTTAAGCATCTGCCTTCTGCTCAGGTCATGATCCCAGGGTCCTGGGATCGAGCCCCTATCGGGCTCCCTGCTTGGCGGGAAGCCTGCTTCTCCCTCTCCCACTCCCCCTGCTTGTGTTCCTTCTCTCACTGTGTCTCTCTCTGTCAAATAAGTAAATAAAATCTTTAAAAAAAAATGCTTATATTCCTGAAATAAACTCTTTGTTTGGTGGCATGAAATAGGTAAGTTGAAGCTTCAGTTACCATTTCCTGACAAAATATGGTAACAATTTCATAATGAAATGATCATGAAAGTGTATATAAGAACAAGAAAAAGCAAATCTAAGCTCCCTTTCCCCAAATATTTTGGCAAAGCCTAACTGAAAAATAAGTTGAATTTTACTCTATCTCTTTAGTCTGTAAACTTTTCATTTTCACATGCCCAGAAATCAACTCTTATTTTTTACCTATCCAGACCTGCATTCAGTATTATGGACTGGAGAGGGGAATGAGTTCTGGGTGAGATATAAAGGTGATTAAGACTGGGAGCTTGTTGGCAAGTTGCTTATTTAATTAAACAGAGGAGTTGATAATTGGGTTGAGAGTTTAAAGTTTTGTAGATTTTATACTTTTTAATTGAAAAAAAAAAACCACTTTGCTAGATTTGAGTTACTTTTTCATATGGAGTGTGTTCATAAAAGGCAAAGTTTTACCAAGCAGTAAGGAAAATAAAAATATATAGGTCTCATTGGCTTCACATTCCAGTTTTACCAGTTATTTTAAGACTGTACGAATCATTAGCTTCTCTCATTTATGCAACAAGGGTAATAATTTACCTCATAGGGTTATTGAGAGGATCAAACAAGATCATATATATTAAAATGCTATATATAAAGTGTTTTTATTATACTGACTAACCCAAATAAAATTAAGAAGTAAATCAACTTCAAAAATATGTAGTATTTTCTTTAAAATCAAATACATCAGAGTTTGTTAATTTTTCAGAGTTGAACAAGTACAACTGAAAAAATGTATAATGAAGATCTAGGGCTTAAGTGTAGGTTAGCTATTTAAACCTTATAAAAATAACTTTAGGGGCGCCTGGGTGGCTCAGTTGGTTAAGCGACTGCCTTTGGCTCAGGTCATGATCCTGGAGTCCCTGGATCGAGTCCCGCATCGGGCTCCCTGCTCCGCAGGGAGTCTGCTTCTCCCTCTCCCACTCCCCGTTTGTGTTCCCTCTCTCGCTGTGTCTTTCTCTGTCAAATAAATAAATAAAATCTTTAAAAAAAAAAAAAAAAAAAAAAAACTTTACAAAAGTAAAATTTTAAAAGAATTCTCCAGTAGGGCTAAGGTCTTTCTGTTAGCTTAGTAAGTTGAAGAAATACTGTAGTTTGGCCTTTTAATAATTTATTAGGGGAATGACTAATACTACTAATATATGAGAAATCATAGTTAAACTAAGCAGATGTTAATCTTGACAATTTAGATACATATTACATAAATGATGAATATTGTCAAAGCGGTTTTGGAAAGTTGTAACTCTGTGAGAGCATATGTATGTGCCTTGGCAACATGGATGGAAAATACTTATTGGAATAAAAATAAGTGTGTAATAAAAATTTCTCCCTTACCTTTATGTTTTGAATGAGTTTTTCATCTTCTTGTACCCTAGGGTTAATTGCAATGACAATGCCATCATATCCATTGTTATTCAAATTTACCATTGAGCTTTTCACTCCAGGCAAGAGATGTAGAGCTAGGAACAGAATAACATACAGATTGCGCACCATTATTGTACATTACAATAAACCTGTGGAAATGCAAGGAGAGTATTTATGTATCTCCTTAACTCAGGAATTTGAATCTAGATCAAAATATTTGCATAAATATAACATTATGAATTACTAAAATATTTTGATGAACTTCCTTATCTCACCTCCTTATCCTAAAGATTTAAGTTGTTAAATAGCAATAGGGATTATGCTGAACATATTTATCATACTTTCTAAGACAGTTGAGGTCTTAAGTACTCATTGAGTTGAGTAATTCTTTAGATTGTGTAGTTGTCATCCTCATCATGGTGGTTAGTCATGGTGATCATCATCAAGAGATTGTCCAATCCTGGGATCTTTTCATAGAAAAGCACTTTATGGAAGGATGAGGAACTGAAATAAAAAGCACCAGGAAAGAGCAGACGAAAAAGTTGTGTTTAAAAAACAAAACAAAAAACAAATGAAGGAACTGGAGTGGGAGTAGCAATGAATTAGGGTCAAAGACTTCCTTTAGGTGGGAATGATATAAGCACAATGGTCAGGGTCAACTATGGATCAAGAAGAAAATGGGTTTTTTGATTACCTTCTGTGATAACTACTTGTGTATCTCAGTTTTCAAATAGCATTGAATGCTGTAAGTCTTATATAACTTGAAAACTTAATATGCTTTTAAAACATTTAAAAAAAAATTTTGTATTTTTATTTATTTAAGAGAGAGAACATGAGTAGGGGGGGCAGATAGGCAGAGTAAGAAGCAGACTCTCCAATAAGCAGGGAGCCCGACATAGAGCCCAATCCCAGGACCCTGAGATCATGACCTGACCTGAAGGCAGACGCTTAACTGACTGAGCCACCCAGGTGAAAACTTAATATGCTTTAATTGAGATTTCTTTTTTGACTGAACACAAATCTGCCAATGTCCCTTAGCTTAAAATAGTTGTACACATAGCATTGTGAGCTGGCTTTGGAGTCAGATGAATCTAAAGCTGACCCTTGCCTTGGTCACTAACAGTCACATGATTCTTAATAAGAGGTGTATGGCTCTTTGGGAAGCACTCAATACAAGACTCCTGGCACCTAATGAGCACTCACTAAATATTATTCATTATTATTAAACATTATATATTATTTTATGAATACAAAGCTTGTTATAAATTTTTCCAATTATATTCTATATTTTCACTGGCTTGTTTTGTAAAACTTTAAATATAGTCTTCCAGCGTTTAACTGGGAAATAGTGTCTCTGAGCCTATCCCAAAAAGACTAGCATAGGAACTGTCAGAAGTGAAAGTCTTAGCTCATTGTAATGTTTTTTGACTATCTTCATTTATTGATAATATTCTTTACTCTTAGTCCAGCTTAGGTGTGTTCTCACCCATAAAATCTCAAATTATCCACATTAAAAATAATCTTTCTTGTACTCATTTGAATCACTTATTACATATAAACTGTATTGCATTTGTTTTTATTAATATACATAGTGTACCTCCCCTACCTTCCACTATATATGTAAATTTCTTGGAGGAGAGAGATTTATTTATTTATTTAGTTAGTTAGTTTAACCTCTCTCACTCTGAATTTTCTAAACTGTAAAATGCAGACAATAATAGCTATCTGGAAGGAATGTTTGGAGGTTAAATGAAATAAAGTGTGTGAAAGCACTTAGGTGTACAAGTGCCTAGTATATAGTAGGCCCTCAATTAATATTCCTTGATTTTCATTATCCCTTTTAATTTATATGAAAAAAAAATACATACATGAGTGCTCCTATGTGCCAGGTTTAGTGCTCTGCTCTTTAAAGACTACAGAAATGAGTAAAACACAAGCACTATGTCCAGAAAACTTGCAGACTCATTAGCATGAATTAGATTAGAACAAAAAAGAACTGAAATACAAGGTAGAAAAGTTCTATAAGAGGGATACAAATACAGTGTTAGGGAGCCAAAAGTTGGGGAATAGATTTAATATGATGAAGGGAAATCAGAAAAGGCTTCAGGAAACTAACGCATGGAGAAGTTTATTACTTAGCTCTAGATCACACTTTCAGGAAGGAGCAAATTTGGAATTTGAACTCAGGTCATCCAGTTTCAGAATCTATGTTTTTAAAGTATATATGACTTTTACTACTTCTCAAAAGGGTAAGTCAATGAGTATCAACCTTGAAAATTATTGTGAAAGTAGTTTTTTTGTTTCTATTATACACTAGTAGTTGACAGTAGAAGATTCAAGAGAATGTAAATTGCTATGATTAATTTGTATGAATCAATAGATTTTTTAAAATCTTGTTTCAATTTTAGATTAAATAATGGAATTTTCTTTTGGCTGTTATGAAAACTTAAAGTTACTAATTCAGAGATTTATGAACTATCTCAGCCCATATAACCATTCATGCTCCAGTACATTCTTAGATGTCACAGTTAATCCCTATAGAAATTATGCTGGAATTAACCAACTGTTAGACAAATTTGAAGTTGAAGAATGCAGTTAATTCGCAGCTTAAATTCTATGTAGATACTCCCTCAGAATTTTCTTTTTTAGCTCCTCTTTTTCTTTGCTTCTTCTTTCATATCATCACTTTTGGAACATCATTCTATTTGCTACTGATATTCATGCTCAGCATTTATGGATATTTTCTTCATTGTTTTAATTTATTAATCTGTTCATTTATTCATTTATTCAACAAACTTAATCCACATTTACTCATTCATTCATTTATTCAACTAACTTAATGTGTCAGGCACTCTGCTAGTCAGGGCTATATAAGATTGAGTATGATCCCTATTATCTTCAAGATGTTTCTGATTTGCGGAGCTTCTGGACACTAGTTATTAATTTCATTGATTTTTTTCATTGCTCTTCCTACAATATTGAACATTATTTCAATTTAGGGAATACTTTGATTATTATGCAATTTATTATTGTTATTTTTAAAAATTTTATTATGTTAGTCACCATACATTACATCATTAGTTTTTGATGTAGTGTTCCATGATTCCTTTTTGCGTATAACACCCAGTGCTCCATTCAGTACGTGCCCTCTTTAATACCCATCACCAGTCTAACACACCCCCCTCCCCTCTAGAACCCTCAGTTTGTTTCTCAGAGTCCATAGTCTCTCATGGTTCATCTCCCCCTTTGATTTCCCCCCCTTCATTTTTCCCTTCCTACTATCTTTTTTTTTTAAACATATATTATTTGTTTCAGAGGTACAGGTCTGTGATTCAACAGTCTTACATAATTCACAGCGCTCACCATAGCACATATCCCTCCCCAATATCTATCACCCAGCCACCCCATCCCTCCCACCCCCCACCACTCCAGCAACCCTCAGTTTGTTTCCTGAGATTAAGAATTCCTCATATCAGTGAGATCATATGATATTTGTCTTTCTCTGATTGACTTATTTTGCTTAGCATAATACCCTCTAGTTCCATCCACGTCGTTGCAAATGGCAAGATTTCAGTTTTTTGATGGCTGCATTATTATTGTTATTTTGTATTTAGCATTATCATAAGTCAACTTTGTTAACTCCTACATTGCTATAGCACACCCTGTAAGTTGCCTTGATATCCATTTACCCCTTCCTCCTTGCTAATAGAATTTCAGTTTTGTTCAGATACCTTCAGCTCTCATGTGGCTGAAATAAAGGTCACTCCCATCTCAAGCTCAATGTAAATTCAGATTGATCTAAGTCCATGGTTCTCAAGTGTGGTTTACAGACCCCTGAATATCTCCAAGACCCTTTCAGAGGATCTGAATGGTCAAACTCTTTTGATGATGATAGTAAGAAGTTATTTCTACTTTTTAATGTGTTCACATTTAATGGTGATGCAAAACATATAGAGGATAAGACTGTTGGAACCTTAGCACAAATACAAGCAGTGAGACTAAACTATACTTATAGTCATTTGAGTTCTTCACTTCCATGCACTTGTAGCATAAAACACTGGGGGGACCTGGGTGGCTCAGATGGTTGGGCATCTGACTCTTGATTTCAGCTGGGGTCATGATCTTGGGGTCGTGAGGCTCTGTGCTCAGTAGGGAGTCTGCTTGGGATTCTCTCTCTCCCTCTTCCTCTGCCCCTGACCCCACAAAATAAAAATAAAAATAAATAAAACAATGTCTGTTTTACTTAAGAATGGAATTGATGAAGCAGTGAAAATGAACTTTATTAAAATCTCTAATCCTGAATACACATCTTTTTTATATTCTTTGTGATAAAATAACACTTCTGCTGCATAGCAAAGTATGATATTTGTACTTGAGAAAAACCACCTGGTCAGAAGGCACATGCAGAACTAGTCCTTTTCACAAGAACCCTTTTTACTTGAAAAAAAAGTACTGATGAACTATGGTTTTTCAGACTTAGATATTTTGCAGATTTTTTTTTTCAAAAATGTCACCATAGAGGAAGACAACTAACAGTATTTATTGCCAATGATAAAGTTTGAGCTTTTAAAAATTAGAATTTTGGAAACCTTGTGTTATTGCAAACTTGACCACTTTTCAGTACATAAGGACTTATCTGATGAAGTTGTTGGTGGTATTAATTAATGTGAGTTTTTGATGTTGTATAACAAAATATATCAACATTTGGAAAATTTGCATATCTCAGTGAACCAGTATTTTTCAAATTAACAGTGTATGATATTAAAAATTATGCAAGGCTAATGCCATTCAAAATATATACGAACTGATATTTATTTAGCAGAGAATCAATTTATTTATTTGCTTTGTGATATATCTAAATCAGTGGATGTTTAAAAATACTTATTTCTAAAATTTCAGTAAAACCAATATCACTTAAAATTTAATTACCAATTAATAAATATTTTATTTTAGTGCTATCTGTTCATTAAAATACTCAAAAAATATTAATAAATAGTAAACAGTTTCTAAGAAGCCACACTTGGCTGGCATTTTAATCATTCATTCCTTAACGGCCAGGAAACAATATTTTTTGTCATATTTGTGGATATACTTACGGATGACATGAGGAGCAGTTTAAAAAATTTGAAAGAAGAGGAAAACCAAGGGAAGGATACAGTATTGAGCTATTGAATCATTTCTTCATAGTCATTTATCAGGAATTGATTATTTGCTGTTTCCCTGAAATGAACTCATTTGGATAGTGTGAAATATATACACAAACACATATAAACACATACAGTAAAGTGTTACAGGCATGATGAGTTAGGAAGACAATTTATGGTATAGGAAAATAAGCATCTTGAAAATTAAATATTTTGTAAAGCATTATGATTAAACTCCTTTTGGAAAAATTTAATCAAGTGGCAAGTTGGGAATATTTTAAAGTTTTATAGGCAGCCAGGAGACCAGTGTTTGAAGTCTATATATACTATTAGTTTACTCTGTACGAACTATTTCAACTTGTATAGCCTCTACTTCCTCATTTATAGCATAAATTAACATCTACCTCTAAGAGTTTCCATGGAAATTGAATGAGATCATATAAGTACTCTTAGTTATATACAAAATGTGATTCAAATAGGAAGTATTATTATTTAGGATATTCAGTGGGGTTCCCAATACCACAAGTCTATTCCATAAAGTAGGTCTAAGAAGTCAGGGATAGCTCTTGGTCAATGAAGAGACCTCATTGTTGAGAGGTCATGTGGTCTGAGTAGTTTTTGACGTAGTAGTGATACATTTGTGCTGGAACACGTTATTTTCTGATATCTACTCAAATAATAATTTAATTATCCATGCTTAACAGATATTTTACCTGAGTTTAAGGCCGAAAGTGTCCAGCCATAGAACAAAATGTTCTCTGTATAAGTCAATTGTTCTGTATACAAATAAATCATGCAGAAGCAGTCTTCCTTGTGGTGGGCCTTAACCAGCTGAGCTAACTGGCTGGGCTCAAGACCATCAGACAGTTCCCTTGCCATTTTTTCTCCTCTAATAGTTTGGAAGTTATATGCTCTATTTCTATTTGTTCTAGAAATTTTAACATGCAAGTTTGTCTTAAATTCTAAAGTTAATAAAATAATCTTTTGTTCCAGTTAAACAGGACCTTAGAAAACTTGAATTTCAATTTATATTTTCATTTTTATATATCTTAATTCCACATATTAAAACCACAAGGCTTTATTTTTGTTTACAAATAATTAGTGTTTGTTTATATTTACTCACATTCTTGGCTAACTTTGCTCTTTATTTTTATCTCTCAGATCTTCTAACTAGGGTTATTTCCTTACCCCTAGGCATAGTCTTAGTAATGACCTTTCTCTTAATTCTTATTTCTCTGAAATATCCTTACTTTTTACTCATTCTTAAAAATATGCTTCCTGTGTATAGAATTCCAGCTTGACAATTCTCTCTGCTTAATGAAAACAAATGTTCAACTTACTTCTGGCTTCCATTGTTGCTGTTGAGAAGTCATCTGTCAGTCTAATTGTTATTTTTGAGAGCATTCTATTGTCTGTTGTTCTGCCACTTTCACTGTAATGTGATTAGGATTAGACTTTTTTTTTATTATCTTGCCTGGGATTTTTGGAGTTGGGTTCTTCAATATTTGGATTGGTTCTTTAATCAGTTCTATACATTTAACATTCATTATTTTTTTTCATCTTGTTTCTGCTTCTTCTCCCTCTATTCCCCTTCTGGAGAGGCCTAAATGTGTTTTAGCACTCCTCACTCTATCTTCTATGTCTGTTAACCTCTCAAAATCCCCATTCTTTTGTCTCTCTGAGCTGCTCACCTGGATATTTTCTTCTAATCAACTTCCAGGCCAAAACTTTTGTGTATTGTTTAAAACTGTTTAAATCTGTTCATTGAAGTTTTAAAATTTTATTACAATTAAAAAATTATTTATAGGCTTACTCTTTGGTACTTAAAAAAAACTGCTTCTGGGCCACTGGGTGGCTCAGTCGGTTAAGCATCTGCCTTCAGCTCAGGTCATGATCCTGGGGTCCTGGGATGGAGCCCCACATTGGGCTCCCTGCTCAGTGGGGAGTCTGCTTCTCCCTCTCCCTCTCCCCCCTGCTCATGCTCTCTCTTTCTCTCTCCCCCCCTCTCAAATAAATAAATAAAATCTTTAAAAAAAATCTGCTTCCTTTTGTTCATGTATTTTAAGTCTCCCTTTTATTTCTTTAAACTTAAAAAAATACTTTAAACATTCTTAGTCTATATTCTGTGTCTACTAATTCCAAAAGTTATATATATATGTACTTACATATTTACAAATGTATGTACTAAAGTTTTTATTGAAATATAGTTGACATGCAATATTACATTAGTTTTGGGAGTAAAACAGTAATTTAACATTTATATGCATTATAAGCATTACTGAATTCTTACTAGTTACCATAAATGTAGTTACTATCACCATAAAAGGTTATTACAATATTATTAACTATATTCCCTATGCTGTAATTTTCATCTCTGTGAATTATTTATTTTATAACTGGAAGTTTTAACATATGCATTATAAACATCACTGAATTCTTACTAGTTACCATAAATGTAGTTACTATCACCATAAAAAGTTATTACAGTATTATTAACTATATTCCCTATGCTGTAATTTTCATCTCTGTGAATTATTTATTTTATAACTGAAAGTTTGTACTTCTTGATCCTCATTACCTATTTTGCTCATTCCTCTACCTATCCTCCCTCTGGGAACCACCAGTTTTTTCCCTATATTTCTGAATCTTTTCCAGTTTTCGTTTGTTTGTTCATTTGTTTTGTTTTTAGTTTCCACAATTACTGAAATCATATGGTATTTGTCTTATTCTGACTTATTTCATTTAGTATAATACCTTGTAGGTCCATCCATGTTGTTGCAAATGGCAAAATTTCATTATTTTTAATGACTGAATAATATTTCATTGTATGTGTGTGCATATGTATGTGTGTGTATCACATCTTCTTTATCCATTCATTTATCAATGGACATTTAGGTTGCTTCTATATCTTGGCTATTGTAAATAATGCCACAATAAACATAGGAATGCATATATCTTTTTGAATTAGAGTTTTTGGGGTTTTTTTGGGTAAGTATACAGAAGTGGAATTACTGGATCATATGGAATTTCTATTTTTATTTTTCTTGGAATCTCTATACTATTTTCCACAGTGATTTCGCTAATTTACATTCCCACCAACAGTGCATTAAAGTTCCCCATTCTTGACATCCTCACCATCCACTTGTTACTTCTTGTCTTTTATTCTAGCCATTCTGACAAGTGTAAGATGACATCTCATTGTGGTTTTGATTTGCGCTTCCCTGATGATTAATGCTGTTGAGCATTTTTGTATTTCTGTTGGTCATCTGTATGTCTTCTTTGAAAAAATGTCTATTGGGTCTTCTACTCATTTTTTTTTTTAATAAGATTGTCTTTTTGATGTTCAGTTGTATATATTCTTTGTATATTTTGGATGTGAACCTCTTATTGGATATGTCATTTGCATTTATCTTCTCCCATTCATTCAGTTTCCTTTTTGTGTTGTTGATGGTCTCCTTGCTGTGCAAAAACTTTTTATTCTAGTGTTGTCCCAATAGTTTATTTTTGCCTTTGATTCCTTTGCCTGAGGAAACATGGCTAGAAAAATGTTGCTAAGGCCAATACCAAAGAGATTACTGCCTGTGTGTTCTTCTAGAATTTTTATGACTTCAGCTCTCACATTTAAATCTTTAATCCATTTTGAGTTTATTTTTAATGTATGGTGTAAGAGAGTGGTCTAGTCTCATTCTTCTGCATGTAGCTGTCCAGTTTCCCCAACACTATTATTGAAGAGACTGTCTTCTTCCCATTGTATATTCTTGCCTCTTTTGTCAGAGATTGATTGGCCATATAAACATGGGTTTATTTCTGGGCTCTTTATTCTGTTCTATTGATCCATGTGTCTATTTTTTTTGTGCCATACTATTTTGATTACTATAGCTTTGTAGTATAGTTTGAAATCTGGGATTGTGATACCTCCAACTTCATTCTTCTTTTTCAAGATTGCTTTGGCCAATCAGTCTTTTGTGGTTTCATGCAAATTTTAGGATTATTTGTTCTAATTCTGTGAAAAATACTGTTGGAATTTTAATAGGGATGACATTGAATCTGTACATCATTTTGGATATTATGGACATTTTGACACTATTGATTCTCCCAATCCATGAGCAGGGTATATCTTCCCATTTATTTGTGTTGTCTTCAATTTCTTTTATTAATGTCTTATAGTTTACAGAGTACAGCTCTTTCACTTTCTTGGTTAAATTTATTCTTAGTTATTTTTTGATGCAGTTGTAAATGGAATTGTTTTCTTATCTTTCTGCTAGTTTTTTTAAAAAAGATTTTGTTGGGCGCCTGGGTGGCTCAGTTGGTTAAGTGACTGCCTTCGGCTCAGGTCATGATCCTGAAGTCCTGGGATCAAGTCCCACATCAGGCTCCCTGCTCGGCGGGGAGTCTGCTTCTCCCTCTGACCCTCCTCCCTCTCATGCTCTCTGTCTCTCATTCTCTCTGTCTCAAATAAATAAATAAATAAATCTTTAAAAAAAATAAATAAAAATAAAAAGATTTTGTTTATTTAGTTGACAGAGAGAGTGAGAGAGCACAAGCAGGGGGAGGGGCAGAGGGAGAGGGAGAAGCAGACTCCCCGCTGAGTGGGGAGACTGATGTGGGGCTCCATCCCAAGACCCTGAGATCATGACCTGAGCTAAAAGCAGATACTTAATCAACTGAGCCATGCAGACACCCCTCTACTAGTTCATTATTAATGTTTAGAAACACAACAGATTTCTGTATATTAATTTTGTATTCTGCAACGTTACTGAATTTGTTTATTAGTACTAATAGAACCGCTCTTTGGTGGAGTCTTTTTTTTTTTGGTAGAGTCTTTAGGGTTTTCTACATATAAAATCATATCATCTGCAACTAGTGACAGGTTACTTCTTCCTTGCCAATTTGAATGCCTTTTATTTCTTTTTCTTCCCTGCTATGGCTAGGACTTCCAGTACTATGTTGAATAAAATTGGAGAGTGTTAATCTTTGTTTTGTTCCTGATCTTAGAGGAAGATCTTTCAGCTTTTCACTGTTGAGTATATTGTTAGTTGTGGGTTTGTCTATGAAACCTTTATTATGTTGAGGTATGTTTCCTCTATACACACTTCGTCAAGAGTTTTTATAATGAATGGATGTTGAATTTTATCAAATGCTTTCTCTATCTGTTGAGATGATCATATTATTTTTCTCCTTCAAATGACAGAAGCCAAAGTTTTCTTCTTGGGAATGGGAAGGAATGGGAAAAGTTATAGATAGGATATTATATAACATAAATATTTAAAACAATGCTCCTTGACCTGATTTTATGTCCTCATACAAGAGAAGATACATAAAATAACCAGTTCATTCTTCCCTTGTCTCATTCAATAGTTAATTACTGAGGATTTATTATGAGCCAGGTCCAGTTATAGTTCATGATGTGAGCAAAACCAACAGGTCACTGTTCTTATGGAACTTATATTCCGTTGGGGAAGATAAACAATAAACATTCTAATGTTCCACTGAACATTAAAATATATCAACTAGTGTTAAAAGCTATACAGAGAATTTTGTAATGAAAGATGATGGTGACAAAGTTGTTGCTTAAGATTAGGTTGACAGAGAAGGCCTAGGTATAGAGATATTTAAACAGAGATGTGAAAAGAAGGAGTCAGCAATGAAAAATCAGGATTTTCAAAGAACAGAAATGACTTCTGGATTTGAATTCAGGCAGTTGGGTGGAGCAGTTATTGCTATTTATGTAGAAGTACAGGAAGAGTGACAAGCTGACTGCAGAGTAGGGAGGGACTGCATTTCTCAAGTGTGAAATAAGTTTTTAGTTGCTTTTGAATGAGTCTGGCCTTGATATCTTTAAAATAGATGTAAAGGACTAAAGTAAAGCCCTGAACATAAACATGGTTACAGAAGGGATTAGTATTGGAGGATTAGGCAGAAGTAAATTCATATAAAATTTGAATCAACCTAAATAGAGGCTGAAGGCTAGTTGGAAGATTACTTAAGAGGAAATGTTAAATCAAGATTTTTTATTGCAGTAACAATAAGGATATAGTTCAAGATAGTTTTTCCTCGTTAGTTGGGTGACTCAACATTCCTGTCTAAGGGTATAATATTGTCTTCCTATGGCTTAAGCCCATACAATAAGGTTGCTACTGGTTTCCTTTAGTGGTCTTTTTGTTAGCTCTGGGATGGATTTATTACAACTGGTAGTCTGGAGAAGACAAATTCTGTGCTTTCATTTTTTTATTTTTTATTTTTTTTAGAGAAAGAGAGAGCAAGCATGCATGGGGGGAGTTGAGGAGGGGCAGAGGGAGAGGGAGAGAGAGAATCCTAAGCAGGCTGCATGCTCAGCACAGAGCCCGATGCAGGGCTCAATCTCATAACCCTGAGATCATGACCTGTGCCAATATCAAGAATTCAATGCTTAACCGACTGGGCTGCCCAGGCGCCTCTGTGCTTTTATTTATCGAGCATGGTGATAGTCATTGGGGATATAATGGTGATAAGAGATTGTCTCCTGCCCTCAAGAAGCTCACCTTCTGGAGGGAAATAGGGACAAATAAATTGTCAATTAAAACACAGGGGTTAAGTGTTATGCCGAGGGTGAGGATGAGGCGATATGAGAGAACTGAACCCAATCAGAAGGGGGATTGGAGAAGTTAGGGACTACTTCCAGGGGAGTGACACCAAGTCTAAGACTCAAAGCATGGGCATGAGTTATCCTTGTGACTGCAGGATGTGGAAGTGGAGAGGTGGTGGAGAGGGGACTTTCCAGGAGAATGAAAAGCACTTCACAGCCTGGGGTTGATAGATCCTGCAATATATAAAGGGTAGATGGAACCCAGTATATACAGTGTGAAAAGGTGTGAGACCTGAGATGGGAGTGGTAATCTGGAGGTGGAACATGGAAAGCATTCAGTCATATCATGGGGCTTGAACATCATAAAGTGCAAAGGAGAGTGACAGGATCATATTTGTACTTTAGACTAAAGACTCTGATTGTAGGGTGAAGAATGGTTGGAAACAGGGCCACATTGCTAGCACATATGTCTTGTGTGAATTAGAAAACAACTTATATGAATTAGAAAAATGTGCTCTTGGCAGACAAATGATCAAATAGTGCTCCCTCAACCTTGATCTTGGGAGCTGAGTTTGGACTGTATTTTGTCCCTGTTTTCCTTACTACCAACATGACTGGATGCTTTTGGCTAGGACAAAATGGAAAAGGGTTATATAGGAATCCAGGTGACAGATGCTGAGGGAATGAACTAAGGGATAGAGACAGGTGGCTGGCTTTTTGAGATATTCAGAATTGACAGGACTTGGTGACAGGTTGGATATGAAGGGTAAAAAAAGGGAATGGGAAAGTTTCTCTATTTGTATGTTCGTTTGCATATTCAGCACTTTACCCTTCCCTCTCTCCTCTTTTATTCCTTCTCCCCAGGATACAGTTCTGTTCTCCAGAGAGCTCACAGTATAGTTGAGGGGGCTAAAGGAGTGCTTCTGTCAGATACGTAATCAAGTAAATGCATTTGGGGGTTAGAATACTATATGAAGAGTGGAGAGTATGACACAAAAGGAGTGGTCCATTCTCCTTGAGAGTTGGGAAGGCAGCCAGGAGAGGCAGTAGGACTGAAATTTTATTTATTTATTTATGTATTTATTTATTTTATTAACATATAATGTATTATTTGTTTCAGGGGTACAGGTCTGTGATCCATCAGTCTTACATAATTCGCATCACTCACCATAGCACATACCCTCTGCAATGTCCATCACCCAGCCACCCCATCCCTCCCACCCCCCTCCACTCCAGCAACTGAGATTAAGAGTCTCTTATGGTTTTTCTCCCTCTCTGGTTTCATCTTGTTTCATTTTTCCCTCCCTTCCCCTATGATCCTCTGTCTTGTTTCTCAATTCCACATATCAGTGAGATCATATGATATTTGTCTTTCTCTGATTGACTTACTTCACTTAGCATAATACCTTCTAGTTCCATCCACATCTTTGCAAATGGCAAGATTTCATTTTTTTGATGGCTGCATAATATTCCATTGTATATATATGCCACGTCTTCTTTATCCGTTCATCTGTTGATGGACATCTAGGCTCTTTCCATAGTTTGGCTATTGTGGACATTGCTGCTATAAACATTGGGGTGCATGTGCCCCTTCGGATCACTACATTTGTATCTTTGGGGCAAATATCCAGTAGGACTGGAATTTTAAAAGAGGAGCATGTGGGGGTGCCTTGGGTGGCTCAGTCAGTTAAGCATCTGCCTTTGGCTCGGGTCATATCCCAGGATCCTGGGATTGAGCCCTGCATCTGGCTCCCTGTTCAGTGGGGAGCCTGCTTCTCCCTCTCCCTCTGCCCGCTGCTCCCACTGCTTGTTCTCTCTCTCTCTGTCAAATAAATAAATTAAATTAAATTTAAAAAAAAAGGAGCATGTGGCCAGGAGACTTTCGATGGTGGGGTTAGAAGTGGAGAAGGATAAGGGGACCATGATGGCCTTGACAAAGACCCAGAAATGTAAAACAGTGTGGACTTTTGGGAAAACTAATAGTCTTCACCTGATTGAAGCTGTGAGACCAATGGGTATGGTACAATAAGAGATAGGGAAGTAGAGTCAACGGCCAAATGATTGGGACCTAATATTCATTAACTTGACAAATATTGTGGTACCTTTGTGCTAGGTGCTTGGCAAAAGTGATGTATAAACAGGTAAGTCTCTGCTTTCATGGTATTTAAACTTTATTGTGAAAGCAGTTCAGGAGCTAGTATAGTCTTTCTCTGGTTACTTTGGGGGCAGTGTGGTAGATGTGCTGAGTGGGTAGACTAAAGACAGAGAGATCAGGTAGGGAGCATCTTTATCCAGGAGATGATGATGGGTGCTGAACTGAAGCTGCCTCACTGAAGGTGATGCTGGGAGAGATTAAGGTTAAGGAGATGTCACTGATAAGACTTGTTGACTAATTGGATATAAAGTGTGAGGAAATTGGAGGATCAGGGAATGGTCTCCTGGTCTCTGATTTGAATGACTGGGCGGTAAGATATTTTTCTCTCATTGAGATAAGAAATTTAGAAGGAGGTATAGGTGAAGAAAATAAACTCAGCTTTATAGAATTATTTTGTTTCCTGACCAAAATACATAAATTTATATCCAAATAATTCTCTAAACTACCCACATTCTCCAGATTGGCTCAAAATTATGTGTGTATGTGTGTTTATGTGTGTGTGTGTGTGTTTGTGATGTTCATGGTGATGGCACAGAGGGTGGCGGTGGAACAGGAAGCTCAAAAGGACTTTTCTCAATAGTACTCTTCCCTGACATTAGACTCTCTGGAATCTGGAAAGCAATGATTTCCTCTGTGAAGGAAGCTGGCTGATTAAGTTTCTAAATACATTTGAGACATCGTGCCTATTTAGAGAAAAGCAAAAGATTTTCATAGTCATTAGTTCCAAGCTTAGCCAGAGCTTCAAATTATGGAATAAGTGATGGCTCTAGGTTCATATCATCAAACTCCTACTTTTCAGTTTCTCACATACCTCTAAAACAATTTTATGTAAAAGACACTCCCTCATTTCTTGACAACCATGTGACAACAAATAGCAGGACACACAATGTGAGGTACTTTGCTTATATTCCTCATGGGGTCAAAACCATCAGGAACTAATGTGCTGGTCATCACATAAATTATTAAAGAAAGCAGGGTCCTGGGATCATAAGTGAAATAATTAACTTGTAACAAATATTATTTGAACAGGTGTTTTATTAAAATGTTATTATGGGTGCTAAGGCTTTAAGACAACTTCCTGGTTCTTGTAGCAATATAAAGTTATTTACAAAGAATACTTATTTTTTCATATGTCCACTTTAAAGGTAGGACTACTACATGAGGATATAGAGACTGTGCTTTGTGAAACTCCAGCAGTGCCATTCATGTAAGGTCTGATTCGGATGGATCCCTTTAGAGTTGTGTATGTGGTGGTCCTAGATAAGGTTTAGGATTCTATGGAAACAGAAGACAGAAACTGAAGGACATGGTACCAGTCCAAAAGAAGAAGCCATGCTGGGCACCAGAAGTTAAGGGCTGACTGGAGATGAAGACAAAGACTTGCCAAGAAGTCCAGCATGGAGAATGACTGGACTTTTACCTGCAGAAGGAAGAATGGATGGGGAGGTAAACACAAGTGCTTTTTACAAGAGGGAATGAAGTGGAAAGATAGTAGGAGTTTAATGTCTAGGGAATGGGTCTGTATATCAGTTGGTTTGTTACCATAAATTTGTTCAGCGATATTGTTGAATGTGATCAATTATTGCAAAATCCGTTTATTGAGCAGGATTAACTCATTGGGATATAAACATGAAAAAATGATGTTTTCCAGTAGCAATAATGAGCTGTCTTCTACTGAGGTCCCTTATCTCTTTGGGTAGCAAATTCTCTTACTGACATCGTAGCCCAATTCCATTAGTATTGTCAATTTTGGTGATTCAAACAGTTCTAGTTTTATGGTTAATACCCAAATCCTGTTCGTATTAAGACTTGTATCTTTTATTTGAGCTGCAGCTTTTTTCTTTCTCTTCCTCTAACTCAGACTTGTCTTTAGTGACTTGAAATAGTGGGAGAAGGGGGTATATGGCCTCAGTCTCAATTAGCTCCTTCTCCCTTTTCCTAGGAACATTCTATGTGAGTCTTGAGGAGGAGGAATAGGAGAGGCCAGTGACTTGAGCTCTCCTGGTGTTGTGTGGTTTCAGATGTGACTCAGAGTGGTGGGCGCTCAAAACCTGGTCTCTACCAGGTTCTTAGGTGGGTTGTGTAAGGTTCTTCTCTCTACAGAATTTCTTGGCATGGGAGATCCCAAGTAAATTAAACCCAGTCATCTTCTATAGTTCCCCTTAGTCAGTAAGAAACTACATTCTTTAATGTATCAAACATGCATGATATCCTTAATGCATGCAGGAGATTCCATTGGCAGACCTCTCTTTTCTACCTTCTTTTTCTTGCCCATTCCTTTAATCTTAGCAGTATCTAGAACTCTGCTCATCTAGTGGTTCAGCAATATTGGTATGAGAGAATTACCATCTCTTAATTTATGTGGCTTCCTGAGATTTACCACTAACAGACCAACCCCCCTTTTCTCCTAGTTCTCTTCTTATACTGGGGAATGGTTAGGGTAGTGGGATTGGTGAGTAGTAATAGCAGTGTTCAGCTGACCCAGGACCTCTCTCTTACTGTAAGGAGAATGTGGCTGGCAATATTCTAAGCTTGAAATGTGGGATGCCTAGATTATCTCATTCTTGGAATCTGGGAACACTTTTTGTTCTCAGATTTGGGCCTTCATGATTGATTTCAGGAAAATGGAATCTGGGTGAGTACTAAATTTTATCCTGTTTCAATAGGAAAGGTCCCATACTGAGGGCAGAAACAAGAGTGCTCCTGGGAAATCTGAGTATGAATGGAGGATCAGATGTGTGAATGGGTGAGGATTTTATTTGTGATGGACTTGATGAATCTCATTCAGTAACTTAATGGTGCTTCAGGCCACTTTGAAAACATGTAATTATTTATATTTTGTGATTTTTCTAATATTGGGCTTTCCTGCTAAACTGTAACCTCCATGAGGACTGAGTGTCTTTTTCATTCACCACTTTTCCACAGCACCTACTGCAGAATGATGGCAAATAGTAGGACCTCATAAACTGACTGTTGGACAGTGGCTCTCAGCTCTAGGATCCCTGAGTTTGGGATACAGCAATACAAACCTTCTTAACATAAAGCTGCCATAAATTGGGCACTAACTATGTGCAGGAATGGGGCAAATCACCTCCGATTTTCTAATGGGATTCACACAGCACTGGAGGTGGGTACTAGTATCTGATTTTTACAGAAAAGAAAACTAAGGCTTAACCATAGTTCAATTCTATACCAAAGTCTGTCTCCAAAGATTTAAAATTAAAAATTTTTTTTATCAATTTACATATACGAAGCTTAAAATATCAAATATTTCTATAGTACTTATAATAAAATATAGCCCTTCCTTGTTCCACAAATCAAACCTCTCTTAGCCACACATTACCTCTTCTAATTTCTACTCCTTCTCTATGCTTTATTTCACAGTCAAGATTCTTGAAAGGATTATGTATACATACTTTCCCTGTTTACTTACAACTCATTCTTTCTTTACCACAATTGCCCTTATATGTAGGTCATTTGTAATTTGTGTTGTTATGCTTAATGACTACCTCTGTGCTTCCGTGTCCTGTATTCAATGCCACCAATGTGGAGTGACCACCAGGTCACAGGAGCTCATAGCCTTCTGCTTGCTGTCTTTTGAGATTATTTATTTTAAAATTTAATTCATTTAATTTAGTCATATCTATGATTATTTCGTAGTTATGTGTATATTTATTATTTGTAAATTATTTATTTTTAGTCTGGGGGAGGTTCCACACACCTCCATATAAGGAAATTCCTTGCTGTTCCACAATTGTCACTGTTGCATTCTTCCATATTTGATGTGGCCTTTCTGAGGCAATTTGGAGAAACTAGACTACATTTCCCAGAGACCGCATGATTTTGGGTGAGAGTTGGTCAAAAGAGACATTCACTTGAAATTTAGAAGGCAGAAGTAAAGCAGCAGCCATACATGTCTGAAGGTGAGGCAATAAGAGGCAGTAAGAAAGAGATGGGCTGGCATCCTCCAACTCTTCTTCCTGAATGCTGGCCTTGCTGACTATAATGATGCCAGGACCACCACAAGACGCTCAGCAACAAACCCACAGATGTGGTAGCTATGCCGAGGCAGCGGTTTTCTATATGAGCCTCATTCACAGTCCTACTCCAGTTCTTGGTCTTGCTGAGCTCCCAACATCTAACAGCAAAAACCAACTCCAGTGCTTCAGGAAGGCTTGACAGTAACTTTTTTTTTTCTGGATCCTCCAACTCCTTTCTTCAGGTTTTTAATTCCTCAGCTTAACTCCTTTAATAAATTCCCTACTCTGTAATATTCATAGTGGTTCTGTTTCCCTGATGGAACTCTAATACCATTATTGTTTCAGTTATCTATTACTGTGGACCAAACTATCCCAAAGCTTAGTGGCTTGAAACAACCATTTTACTATTTTCATGATTCTCTGGGTTGACTGGGCTAAGCTAGGTGGCTCTTCTGCTGGTCTTACTTGAAGTTTGGTGACTATAAATGGAATCATGTAGAGGTTTGACTCCTGTAGTGCTATGGACTGAACCATTTGAAAACTCAGTGGCTTAAAACAACCACCATTTTATTTTCTCCATGTCTTTTTGTTGAGTGGGCTTAAAAGGGAGTTTCCTTTGTTGGTCATGCTTAGAATCTGGTGATTGCAAATTGAATCGTCTTGAGGCTTGACTGGGAAGTAGAGATTTTGGCCTCTTTCTTTCTCCATATAGTCTCAGAACCTCTTTAGTGCTCTCTTCATCACCGTAGCTGAAGTTTGTATATGGAAGCTCAGGGTTCTCAAGAACACACAAGTGGAAGCTTTCGTCATTTCTGGTATATTCTGTTAGTTAAAGCAAGTCATTGGGACAGCCAAGATTCAATGTAGGAGGTGACTACCCAAGTCCATGTTGTGGTATGATGATGATAATAATAATAACAATAATAATAATAGTAATAGGAGATAATAAATAATGATAATAATAGGAATTGTGGATCTTTAGAAATCATTTTGGAAACTAAGTACATACCTTTCTGTTTGGCCTACAGTAGGCCTGGCTCACTTCACTGTTATGAGCTGTGCTCTTCCTAGACCCACTTTATGCTGGTGTCACAGTACATGTTCATCTGGCACTGTGTTTCTCTCAATGAGAGAAAAATATCTTGGCAAGTGGAATATAACTTATTCATGCTTTATTAGATCATTCTAACCTGGAACACCAGCCACCACAAGTAGTATGAATAAGAGCATCAGAAGGTACTTCCCTCAGTCCTGGTTGAGCAGCTATGATTGTGAATGTATACCACCCCTCAGTATTTAGCTTGTGACACTGTCCACTGCCTGCTTCTAGGGACAGCAGACAGTTGGGTGGCTGCTGTGTAAGCCTTTTTTCTATTCAGGAATCCTGCAATCATTTGATTCTCTGAGGTTGGTACAACGGTTGTCCTCCTTCACTTAGGGCTGCCTCTTTTCCTTTACTAGGACAATTTAGATTTATTTTCTGTAGCTAGATTCCCTGTGAGAGGTGATGGCCCTGAGGTTCCTTTTCCAAACCTGGTAGGTTTTTTTGGTGATTAACTGGATCAACTATTAGACTATGAATGATGCCATGTGGCCATAAGAGAAAGCCCATGCAGAGATCCCATATTATATATACTATCACCAGTTTATTCTAGACTACATCCAAGAATGGCTTCAAGGGCATGAGACCTGTGCATTTGCACAGAGAATAGGTCTCATTCAATGCTTTGCCATTGCCATCTTGAAATTTTTTAAATTTTTGAACAGGGATCTCTCATTTTCTCTTTTGCCTTAGGCCCCTTGAATTATATAGCCTGTACTGACTATAACAATGTAACCATTCAGTTGTTTGTCTGATTCTTACTAATTCAGCAATTAGCTACTGAGGCAGATCTGGAAATTAAAGTAGGGTCTGACCTGGAAGTCTGACCTGAGAGCCCACTACTGAGACCTACCTGAGCATACCTATTGTACTGGAGCATCAGGGAGAATAGTAACCTGGTTGGTGGGCTTTGTTTCTAGAACAGTAGGGTGGGTAGAAAGGACATAGGGAATGTCTGGCTGTCATGTATTATTTCTGTTGCCAACAGAATTTTAGACTTTTATTCCCTGCTTGGTAAAAGACCAGGTATCTTATACTTAACCCTTTCCTACATTTTCTCCATAAAGCATGTAACTATGTTTTTCTACTGTGCTGAAAGAATTTCTGTGCAAGAGGGTAGGTGCTTTATGTCCCATTTTGTTTGTATCATTATGGTCTCTGGCAGGTCTGGCCATGGCCTACAATGTGAACCTGCTCTTCTCAAGCTACATTCTCCCTTTAATTGATTTAATTTAATTTATCTCATTTATTACTATGGTTGTGACTTTTAGGCTATAATTTTGAGTAATAATTAAAATACTATATTTTAAAGTTTTTAGTTTTCTGTATCTGAAAGCAAGGGCAATAGATAGTAGCTTCAGTAATTCTTTCCTATAATAAAAGAAAAAGTACACAGGTAGGAATGGCTTTTTAAGTAAAAAGGGATATATATATATATATATAATTATATTGACCTGAAATAAGGAAAAACTGTGGTTTGACAGATAGTTACTGATTTTTGCTAGTATCTTCCATGTCAATGAATTATAGTAAATATGAACTTATTCATGTTGTATATATTAGTATATAAGTGGAGACTTTAGGGGAAAGCAATAATATCAATTTATACTTAAAAGTACCAAGACCAGGGCGCCTGGGTGGCTCAGATGGTTAAGCGACTGCCTTTGGCTCAGGTCATGATCCTGGAGTCCCTGGATCGAGTCCCGCATTGGGCTCCCTGCTCGGCAGGGAGTCTGCTTCTCCCTCTGACCCTCCCCCCTCTCATGTGCTTGCTCTCTCTCATTCTCTCTCTCTCAAATAAATAAATAAATAAATCTTTTTAAAAAAAAAAGTACCAAGACCAAATTCATTTTTTCTCACATTTATTTGCTCTCTTACACTTGCATTTTGACTCCTGAAATAGATAATTTTAATTTCTTGGTGGAATTTGAATTATCATTCTAGAAAACTTTTATATCAGCTAATCAACATGAATATCAGATATCAATATAAAAATATCTTTATTCATATCATTCTTAATGACAAATAACAAATAAAAAGTTTGGACTTTAATATTAACTTAGCAATTTTCCCAGTACCCCTGGATATTTATATTTAATCAAAGTATCCCTTCTAGAACTCTTAAAATTATTTTTATGAATTCATGGTCACACAGAATGAATTTAAAAATTGAGAAATATTCTTCAGTTTGTTGTTGATGTTTTTTAAAATCCTGTTTTAGGTCTTCTTGAATTTTTTTTCTTGTGTAAGATACAAATGGTGACACTTAAAATAATACTAACAATTGCCACAGATCCAACCACTAACAATACCAAAGAAGAAATGCTAATTCCGGAATTAGGATGACTTTCATCAGGACCAGGTTCTGCTTGAGGAATAAACAAAGCTACTTGTGCAATGTTGGATAGTTTTGATGTCAAATTGCTTTTATCCACACTTTGAATGGCAATAAATATGTGAGTTGTATTTTATTCTGAGATATTTCCTGGTTTAAATGCAAAGGTTTCTTTGGAATTGGCCTCGTTTGGTAACAGATCAGTAGTGTTTACTTGGAGAGCATTATCAAAATTGTCTCTTAGATCCAGGATACTTCCACTTATTCTTATGATATACCGTTCAGCTAAGAAAAAAAAATTACATATAGCTTAGAAACTGGAGAGTATCATGTTAAATTTCTTTTTATCCATTCCCCTCAAAAATGTTTAGTTATGCAAAGCTTATACTCATAGCCAAAGCCTTACTAATTTTTCAATGAAAGCTTAATTCTGACTTTTAAATTGCTAAATGCTATGTTTTTTGTTTGAAAAGTGGGATCAGTTTATAATGTATCATGTTTGATTGATTTGAAAATATCAGATTACAAAATTAATCCTTCACTGAGAAGTCAATTAAAAATTGTTCCCCTCCCATCTACCCTTATACCCTTGCTTTTGCAGTGAGCACCTTTCACTTAATCAACACTACATGTCACTTCATCCTTACCTTTTCCAACATCAAAATTATCTCCTGGTGCTGTCCATGTCAGACTGATCTCATCCCCATCAGGTGTGGCCTCAAGGTCTGTGATTTGGCTTGGTGGATACAGGTCAGGCAAGGGAAGTTTCGAAACATTTGAAATCACAAATGCACCTCCAGATGCTGTTCTGGTGAAACTCTCTAAGGTTGTTTGAGTATCCTCATCAATCTCGGCTCTTGGTGGATTTCCTTCAATTTTTCCTGTATTAAAAATTTGCTATATTTAAGGAGCAAGCCTATACTAGTATTTTTAGAACTCAATGACTTGAATTCCTCATTCTACATCTCCCTGCTCCTCCCCTTTTTTCATATGTATATACACAGTCACATTTTACTAAGTTTGGTGACAAAGTCATAAGCATCCAATTGGTGGCAGAATTTTTTCTTTAGCATCCTGACCAGGCTATTGCAGGATAGAATCGGATAACAATCACTTTGGAATTAAGGCTGCACTGAATGGGAATAATGTTATATAATTCAATATATGCCCTTTAAAAAAATAATTGCTTTATTTCTCAAATTATCTCCAAGCTAGGAATAAACCTGGGGAACGTTTTACTGTTTCCCTTTAAACCACTTGTGCCAGGCTTCCTCCCTTCCTCCCTGCTACAAGTGCTACAGAATAATACTTCCAGTTATATTCCACTTGCCAACAGGGAAGCCCTAAAAGTCACAAGGTAAGGGACAAGCTGAAGGAAAGCTAACAAAGAATGCATTCTTATTTATTTATTTATTTATTTATTTATTTATTTATTTATTTATTTATTTGAGAGAGAGAGAGAATGAGATAGAGAGAGCATGAGAGGGGGTAGGGTCAGAGGGAGAAGGAGACTCCCTGCCAAGCAGGGAGCCCGATGCGGGACTTGATCCCGGGACTCCAGGATCATGACCTGAGCCGAAGGCAGTCGCTTAACCAACTGAGCCACCCAGGCGCCCCAAAGAATGCATTCTTAATCTTAATCGTCATCTTACTCTACACATTTTTTTTGCTTTTGACTTAATAAAAACATTGAAAATAAATACTCATTTAGGTATCTTTGTAAACGGAACCAGGTATCTATGTAACCTGAAAAATAAATTCTGCCACAAGCTTGTACTTAGGTACATAACACATTAACCTGTTTTCTTTATCTTGAGTTAGAAATTTGATATATTGTTGTTGATGTTGGTGGTGCTCCAAACTAATATAATAATGGCTGACATTTATTGAGTGCTTACTAAATGCCAGACACTATACCAAAGCTTAGGTTATTTTGGAGGCAAACACAGTATGACTGAGAACTTCATTTCAGAAATGGGAAAAGCTGTACTTTGAGTTGTAAAATGTTTGAAGCTTTAATCATGAACTCAAAATTATTCAAGCCAGATATCAGATATCATTACTCACCATCCACTACCCATCCTGGTATATGTGCGGCTCTATTCAGTGGATGCCTTAAGTATCGTGTGGCCGTGTTTGCCCCTCTGTGAGCCCGTACTTTTAAGCTATATCTGCCATTTTCTGAATAAGCCATAAAATATCTGGAGTACACCCCATCATTCTTGAAAGAATCGGCACCTTGTTATAAAAATGAAGGCATAAAGTTTTATTGTAAAGCAAAAGAAAAATTAATGCACTTTCTAAGCCAAGCATATGGACTTTATAAGCACATCCCCTCAATCAGGCTATTTTGTGGTTGACCCATTGGGGAATATTTCCATTATGCTCTACTAACCAATATCTTGTTGAATTGATATACCCTTGTGTTATATATATGCATATATATAAATCATATGCTTATGTATGTATAGTAAATACCTTCACTTTATCAGCTTCTATGAAGATTATTATAGTACTTTTCTTACCATAGTTTAGCCAAATGGTTTTCTGGCAGCTCTTACTTATTCTAAACACATAATTATCTCATCTCCTGTTCAAATCAAAAAGATCCCAACTAAAGAAAAAGTATCTTTGCATAGGATTTAATTCTTACCGTAGTCACCTAAAAATGACTTATTTTGACTTCTCTTCAACTACTCTTTTTTGTTTTGTTTTGTTTTTGTATCCTCATCTCTTGCTCTATGATCCATTAACTCCCTGGTCTGGCAGTGGAAAACCCCCATTAATTATTAGAATAAACATTTAGGGGAGCTCAGGAATATTATATCATAAGTATATTTCTTGATATCACCAGTACTAGAGTTATTCATTAAATTGCAAACACATTTCTCAGGGGGTTTAACACTCTAAGACAGCAGTGCTTGAAATGAGGTCCTTGGACAAGCACCACCTGCATGCCTCTTGATCATATTAGGAATGCAAATTACTTAGATCTTCGAGGGAAGGGCGTAGCATTCTGTTTTATAACAAGCCCTTCAGGTGATTCCTTGCATGCTAAAGTTTGAGAACCCCTGCTCCAAGTCATTGTTTATCACCAACACTTTCTTAGGTAAAGACATACCAGTAGCCATCTGGTAAAACTTTGAGAAATGAAACAAGATGCAGGTTAAGTTTTAATGTAGCATGGAAGGGGTTGGGAAAAGGGGAAAAGTCAGGAAATAGTCAAGGAAAATATTATACCAGATGATGGCACTGAGGTACACCAAAGAACAATTTTACCTTCTAAATTTTTCACAGGGCATACTCTAGTTGATGATAAGATTATAAATTGACTGAATTAATTATATTGCAAAACATACTGATAGAAAATTTTGACAACTTAGAAGGTTATCAGTATGGTAATTTCCTTGTTCACTGCCCTCTCAAAAGAAGGATCAGTTCCCAGAACAATTGAGAGTCTGGGAAAAAGGTACTATTTACCCATACAGACCAGGGAGACAGAGCATGGCCAACTCTGTGTCTTGTTTTCTGCCATTCAGACCTGGTATCTGATACTCTAGTCATGTCTCCATCTGTTTTGGCAGTTCTACCTGCCCTTGGGCCTCAGTTCCCGAGACTACATTTGCACTTTTTTCCAGCTGTTGGGAATTACTCTTACCTGTTCCCTCCTTCTCTGCTAGGGGCTCAAGTTCTATCACTTAACCCCATCTGCTTGCTTGTGCTTCACTAACTCTGGCTAGACTTTCTTAATGATTTCCGCCTAAGAAATACTTGTTTGGAATTCTTGATGCTGTTCTCAACTTCCTGAATGAGACCTTCCTGACTGGTAACAGACATTGGTTGTCCAGATGACAAAATAATAATGACAGTAAATAACATTTATTGAGTGCTTACTATGTGCAGGACACTTGCTAAGAACTTCATAAGTTTTATGTGGACAGAATTTCCTGCTGGTCCTGCTGTTCATCCATAATTTGCATCAATTCTTCTGGTGTCTGTCCTACTGCCCCACACTGCTGCAGGGACCCATAACATATCCTGAGTTATGAAATTCCAGGCTTATTCATAAAAAACTGAGTTACCTGCACCATTATCCAAAAGTTCCAAAACTTCCATTTTTCCATTATTTGATTCAATGAAAGCAGTCACATTGGCTCCAAGAATTGGTACATACCCTTGTAGAACTTCTGCATAAACAATCATTGGGCTGGGAAAACTGTTTGTGTCTTTATTCATTTTAGCATTCACTGTGATGGGAGGCACAGAAGAATTGGCTGCCTGAGAATTTACTGTGATAGTTAATGTTTCTGGGTATGCTTTGGCTTGAAGACTGTAAGTCCAAGCACCCACCTAAAAATTCAATGGAAATATAGTAAGTATTCAAGATCAAGCTTTTCTGTGTTTTCACTATCCAATTCTAAAATAAATTTTATAAGTATGTTACAGAATATACAGGGTTTTGAGTTTTGAGGGTAAAAGGAGGAGAACTGAGGCAGTTTAGACAGGGCATCCTGGCTATTGTCATGCATGATGTCCAAAGGTTGGGAAATCTCAGCTGGGAAAAATAAGTTTGGGAAAGTTTGCCTTGGTCTTGGCCTTATTCTTTAACCTCGAAGTCCACAGATTCTATGATCTGGTAGTGCAATAAGGAATGACTGTATAGCTATCTAAACACCAACTTGCACAGATTCTCCCTTCATTGCCTCTTTAAAGTTATTTTTAGCCTACCTAATTTTTTTCCCTTCTCTTTCTCCTAATGTATACATTCTTTCTTCCTTTTCCTGCCACCATAATTTTGGAGACCGCATAGGCATAGAAAGTACATTCTATCTTATTATAATTTTGAAGACGATACAAATATCGACACCTATAGTTGTGATAGTGAACAATGTATTTTCAGCTACAAAACAAGTGTGGGAGAAAGTGTAAAAGCTAATTGCTTACCTTTGCAGTTCCTGGAATATTGAGATAGGCCATTTGGGAAACTGCATCCATTGTGAAATTTCTCATTGGTGTTCCATCGGGATCCCAGAGAGAGATAACAGGAGCCTGTCCACGCCATGTGACGAGAAAGAATGTGTCCTTTCCCACAGTACTATCAATTATTACAGTGCCATTCATCCAGGGATTATTGTTGAGTGTTAATCCCTTACTTTCAAGCTGTTTAAATATATTTTAAAAATTAATGACTGGAGAAGAGAGCAATTTTATGCTGTTTTCATTTTTCATGCAGTTTTTAATTTCTGGCCTAAGAACAAGCTTATATAGGGCATCCTACCTTAGGCTTGTGATCTCTCTGAAAGCTGATTGGGATGTGACAGTCAGATAGTGTGGAAATACAGAGTCTCAGGAAAGGATACAGTATAATAAAAGCATCAAAGCAAGAGAATGGGTTTTATAGTTGGAGATATGACCCTATTATTTTTTTTTCCATTGTCTTGGCAAACATCCACCCAAGTCTTTAGCAATAAAGAGTGCTACAGCCTCAAAGAAGAATTAGCTATAGGGTGTGTGTGTGTGTGTTTGTGTGTGTGTGTGTTACCCTCAGTTTATCCATCTAAATGATGAACTAAAAAAAAATACTTTTTTTTTTTTAAAGATTTTTATTTATTCATTTGACAGAGAGAGAGTCAGCGAAAGAGGGAACACAAGCAGGGGGAGTGGGAGAGGGAGAAGCAGGCTTCCCGTGGAACAGGGAGCCCGCTGCGGGGCTCGATCCCAGGATCCTGGGATCATGACCTGAGCTGAAGGCAGATGCTTAACGACTGAGCCACCCAGGCGCCCCTAAAAAAATACTTACTGCTGGTGGCTAGAGTATTTGAGTAGGGACACAGTAAAAAGGGACCTCAAGAGAGAAAATCAGGACTAGCAAATGATGAGACAAGCAAACATGGATATTTTCCTGATGTGAAATCTTGAAATAATTTTCACACATGAATAGAGTGAGTAGCACCAGACAGTAAACATATCTCATGAGTGGAAATGGGGCAAACTGTGAAAATTGGAATCCTGAAAAGAGATGTGAAAGATAGGATGTTCTCTGAGAGGACCTTCAAAGAAAGTTTTTCAAGTCTTTATGGGTAGCTCTTTGTCAAGGAAAGCCAAGTTTATCCACTGACCAAGAAAGTACTTTCTATAAGTATGTCATTTCAGGAATGATGGGAAATCTCATTTCCATTCTAAACCAGTCTTAAACCAAAAATACTTTCACACCAGTGCTGATAGAAGGGAGTGAATTCTACCACTAAGACATCATTGCAATGACAGAAATCTCAGTCCTATGTTAAGTGGACATGTCTTTGAGTGGACCAAATATTATCAAGTTAAATCTGAATGTGAGTGACTTTTTCACGTACCCCATCAGGAAAGTCTAAGTTGGAAGGCTTTGGCTACATAGTAGTACTAGGGGAAAATAACCGAGTAAAGAGTGAGATGCAGCCTTTTCTCTGTATTCTAGCTGCCACCATCCAAATTCAGGTTCCCATCTACTCAGATTATTGCAATGTACCTCTAACTATTCTCACTATTCTCTCCCAAGACCTATACATCATGTACACAAATCCAGGTTAACCTTTCAAAAATTAGTTTTCTTTTTGTTATTTCTCTACTTAAGAACCTATAGGCATTTCAAGTGAGGGGGACAGAACTTTCTGCTCTTTCCACATCATTTAGAAAGCCATTCTTGAAACTTTGAGCATATCCTGCATGCATGTGTCTCCTTTCTGGATGATTTCCCACATTCTGCTCTCTTATTTTAAAACTCCTTTGGAATATTCCATTTTAATGTCCCACCATCCACTCAAAACCCAAGGTTAAAATAGAGCAGAAAATAATATCCTCAAAATCACTTCACCTTCTTTATGTCAATTTTATCATCATTTTCTCAGTCATCCAGATTGGAACCTTCAGAAATGAACTTTATTCTCCTTCAGTTTATTCTCCATACACTGCTAAACTAGATCTCAGATGAATTTTTAAACTGTTTTCTTTCTTTTTTTTTTTTTATTTATTTATCTGAGAGAGAGAATGGGAGACAGAGAGCATGAGAGGGGGAGGATCAGAGGGAGAAGCAGACCCCCCGCCGAGCAGGGAGCCCGATGCGGGACTCGATCTAGGGACTCCAGGATCATGACTTGAGCCGAAGGCAGTCGCTTAACCAACTGAGCCACCCAGGCGCCCCTAAACTGTTTTCAAGGTGAAGCTACAAACCCAACTTCCAAACCAATCTGCACATATTGTCTTAACTCTGAATCCTATACCTTCTTGCTCTTCATTGTTGGAGAATAGAAGAAAATAGGTTTGTTTAGGTGATCATGGCAAGTTGTAATGTGGACAGTGATTTGATGACTGGAAGATGAAATGAGATGATACACACTTGGTGGGAATGGGTATTGACAGAAACAATTTTGTAAAAAATACTTTTAAGGAAACAGGCTGTGTTGACATTTTACATGGGATGTGAATGAAGAATGAAGAAGGAAGTTTTCAAAATTTTTGAATCTAAATAGAAAATGGTATTGTTGAAACACAAATGAGAAAAGAAGTAGAGTTCAGAAGAGAGATGAATAAAATAAAAAGTCAGTGAAAAAAGTAGTTGAAGAGGTAAGATAAGCCCTAAACTTGTAGATATACAATGATTATTCACTGTCTTTTTTTCTGATAAATTATTTCCAAGATATACTGTTTCCATTTCCAAACTGGGTTCTTGAGTGCATTCATCTAATTTAAATCTATTTCACAGCATTGAAGGGTGGGGGAAATCTTGGAAGTGTGAGATATTTTTATGCATTCATAGAAAAATGAAAGCTATATTATGAGACAAAGTCTATTTTTGGCAGAAAATTTAACATTATTGAGTTTTGATGTTATCCCTTAACGAACCTCTGTGGGAAAAGAAAAAAAATATATTGATTTTACTACTTAATTTAGTCATATCTAAAGAATGATTTCTATTTCATACTGAAATCTTAATTTTAATTAAAAATTTACTTTGAGAAAAATATAGGACTCAAAACTTATAACAACTGATTTATTTTTTGGTTATGGCTAGATGTAAACACAAAGACCCGAAGAGTGGTAATTCTGACCTGAAGAGGCTGTTGGGAAAGATCAGTGTTTCCTGATGCAAGGGCTCCAAAAGCATCAATGAGGCCGTTGTTCTGGGCTTCATCAGAAGAAAAAAAATGGTTTCCTCCTAAAATGTAAATACATTAAGTAGGTTGCTCTCTAGAAAATACATACCTATCACATTTTAGTGATTAATAAGGTAACAGGGTATACAAAATCATAGTTGCAGTATATATTATTAAAATAGAACAAAGTCAGGTATGTGTAAAGATTAACAATGAAATGTTAATTTAAAACTGTCATAACTAGGGGCACCTGGGTGGCTCAGTTGTTAAGCATCTGCCTTCTGCTCAGGTCATGATTCTGGGGTCCTGGAATCGAGCCCCGCATAGGGCTCCCTGCTTGGCGGGGGGCCTGCTTCTCCCTCTCCCACTCCCCCTGCTTGTGTTCCCTTTCTCACTGTGTCTTTCTCTGTCAAATAAATAAAATCTTTAAAAAAAAAAACTGTCATAACTAGGAAACATAAGTGGTCTTTATATCTCACTTGTAGAAATATTCCTCACTGAAATCTGTGAAAAAAATCACAGAATATGAAAGAAGATGTTACAATTCCATGTATTAGAGCCCACAGACTGCGTAGCTCTTTAGGGTAATTATTCACTTTTAAGATACAGTTATGATAATTCTGGCCTTCAGATTTTTCAGCCAAAGTGGGTCAGAATCAGTTCAGAAAGGTTAAAGAACTGTCATATTGAGGTATCCTGACAATAACTGGCAATGGGAAGATAGAAAGGCAGTAAGCAATAGAGACAAATTGAGATGGACACTTGGGACAGAAATAAATTTTATAATGGCCATAAAAGTACTTTGAAATGATGGGAGTTTGTGCAACTAAGCATTAAAAAGCAAGTATATATTTGGTAGCATTAGAAGTCAACCCAATACAATAATTAATATTCATAATGTTATAAATTTTGTTTATTCTACTACATTTAAGAAGGCACTGAAAACATGTGGTCCATTTTCACTATGTCTCTATACCTAAGATAGCATCTACCCTGTAGTTCATCTAGAAATTTTGTTGTTATTTAGATTTATTCAGCCTGAGCCTCTGTTAATCCCATCTGCCCCCACCTCCAACCCCATAGCCTATGCTCTGGTTTCATGGATTTCCCACTATCTCTCCATGTGCCTTGCATTGTCATCCAACATGATTTTTTTGTTCATAACCTGATCATCTTCTCTCACCCCTCCTTTCTCCAGAAAAAGTAAACACCTTGTCCAAGGCCCAGCTCAGAAGTCACCTCATCTCTCATGCCTTCTTTCTCTGACTGTATATAACCCTGGGAGAATTAATGGTTCTTCTGCTCACATAGTGCTTTATTTCTATATATTTCTCCTATCATGGAGAGGTGTCATCTGATTATGCTATTTGATTAGTAGTTTTATTTGTCTCTCCAGCCAGCTGGACTGTGAGCACCTTGAGAACAGAGATCAGGTCTGGTTTGACCCTGGTTCCAAGGTCCTGGAACAGCACCTGCAGGGCAAGAACTTGAGAGAAATTGTTGTGAGCCTTTATACTTATGCACTGCTTTCAAAGGACTTATATATATGGGTCATATTTCACCTGTTATAGCACTCATCTCTATAACGGCTTGATCAGCAGATGGTCCCAAAGCAATCAAATGAATGATAGCCCCACTTTGTTTCACTTCATCAATGCAATTCTTTGCAGAGTTATCCTCCCCATCGGTCAGCAAGACAATTTCAGATCCATCGATTTGAGGGTATACTTCTCTAATTACCTGCAGATACAATCAGAACATAATTATTGGTGTTCCTAGATTAAAAGACTTACAGGATACTAGAAAAAATGTACAGAGAAAATGAAAGTGTGCAGAAAAGAAGAGATAGCATCTTTTAAAATAATAGAATCTGCAATCAATAACTTTTTAAAAAAATTTTCTGTCTATCTGCTGCAGGGAATGTTTGCTCAAATGAAGTTACGTGGGTGGAGGGCTATGAAAAATTCTACTTGGGTTAAATGACAAAGACATTTCAGTCTGAGTACTCAGGTCAACTAGACACCAAAAATATAACTGCAGAATGTGGCATTAAGTATTTTTTTAAAACAAACAAACTACATTTGCAGTATGGTTTTCACCTGAAATGCTGATCTAATTCCAGCACAGATGGAAGTTCCTCCACTAGCTGCTGTCGGTAAGCTCTCCAAGAGGTTGTTTCTTTCCTTGCTGCTTATTATTTGGATTAGATTACTTTTAATGTTGGCAGTACTATCAAAGTGCACCATCCCCACCCAGGATCCATTTTCAATGGTCTGCAGCAGGAAATGTTTTGCTGCTTGATTCATTCGATCTAGGCGATTAAGACCCTGAATAAAAAAAGATAAAAACAACCAAAGGGTTTTCAATTGGAAAATAATAGCAGATCACATAAAATGAGTGAATAACATTTGTTGTTAATTTTTTACCAATAGCAATTAGTGTTATTAAAGAAAGCAATTTTCTTTCAGTTGATAAAATTGAAAAATATAGTTATGTGTATTATGGAATACATACGGTATAGTAAAGAACATAGGCTTTAATTAGAGCTGATTCTTGGCTAATAAGCACCCAAATTAGAGGTGGAGGATAAGGTGGGGGTTGGGTTGGAATCGGGGGGTGATGACTCACATCTTAGAGACTGCCTAATAACTCCTGGGATCCTCTGTTCCAGTTGTGTCAAGATGGAACTGCTCCCCAGATCCCACAGTATTAAATCAAACTATAATGGACTCCATCTAGAGACTGAAATCTCCCCATCCACTTGGGGACTTCCCAGAAGATGAAACTTACTCAAGCTGCAGTTACATTCTAAGAGGCCCAGTACCTACCTCCCCCATTTCCTCTTCTGCTCCTAACCTCTCCTCACCACTTCCCTACCAATGGATTAAATGGAATTAATTGGAATTAATTATCAAAGAACTCATTAAAACTCACATCCGTCGTTCCTAGATGAATGCCTAGGACGTAAGTCTTTTCATACATTTGTCTTTTCCAGTCCCTTATCACCAACTGATCTGTGGTACCCTCCCCCCCAACACAATCCAAATTTCCCTCTGAACTACCTAGAACCAAGCCATAGTGAAAAACTGCTCTTACGTCTCCATCTTTGAGGGCTCTCTCTACCACTTTGTTTTACCTTTAAACTTAGCTCTACCTGTATCTTGTCTATCTTGTCCAAAGGAGGTTGCTCATCTTTTCCCAATAAGGAGCTTCATCTCTCGCCAGCAACACTTCCTAGGACACTTCTATGTATAGGTTTCTAGCATTCTGATGCTCTTTCTGAAACTCTACTGTTGTGGATTATTTCATTCAGCTGTGTCATCTTCTGTGCTTTTCAGTAACCACCCAGGCCCCTTTTGTTGAAGACATTTTTCTTGATCTTTAGCATGTTCTGTTCTGCCTCAAATATGCCATCCTTCTGGGTGCCTTATCACATTATATTTGCTCATTTGTAGTCCATTTCCACAATTATTTATTCAGTGCTTATACATGATAAACCCCGTTCCAGGCAGAAGGGATGCAAAGATGAATAAAACACTGCTTCAAGTCCTAGAGGAGCTCCCGGTCTAGTGGGAGAGAAATGTGTAATTTCAATATAATATATAGTAATAGAGGTTTGCACAGGTCGTTGTGGGAGACCGGCAGAAGGACCATTAGTCCAGCCTAGAAGCCCAGCCCATCTCATCCGGGAGGAAATGGGTACCTCTACCAAATTTGAAGAATATGTATGAGTTAACCAGGTAATGGGGAAGAGAGAGAAAATTTTCAACTGTGAACTCTTTAAGGATATGAGTTCTATTCCTAGAACCTGGCACAATGCCTTCCATTCACTGAATGATAGAAGAAATGAATGGCTGAATCTGACTGTATCTTCATTATAGTGATGCTTTTTGCCTGTGTCTTTGAATATAAAGAGGTCATTTATATAGATGATACAAATAAGGTAAAGCCACATTAACAGTTCTCCTGGTTGGTCTTGTTCCTTGACTTGGAATGGAGTTCAGAGGCCCTAATCCACTCTCTCCTCCTGTCTGTTAAGTGTTTCCAGTAGAAAGCATGTCCATGTTAAAAGTCTTTAGTTCTGATCCTGAGGTTTTACTAAAGAGTCTAGGGCACCTGGGTGGCTCAGTTGGTTGAGCGACTGCCTTCGGCTCAGGTCATGATCCTGGAGTCCCGGGATCGAGTCCTGCATCGGGCTCCCTGCTCGGCAGGGAGCCTGCTTCTCCCTCTGACCCTCCCCCCTCTCATGCTCTCTCTGTCTCATTCTCTCTCTCAAATAAATAAATAAAATCTTTAAAAAAAAAAGAAATGGAAACATTATAAAAAAAATAAAGAGTCTAAAAGTGCCTCTCAATAAACTCTCCATTTTCTGGAGTTGGATCTTGGGTTAGGTCTTTTTAACTCTATTGCGACACTTCTTTCATTACAATATTCACTGCCCCTCTTGAGGTCACGATCATAGGAGGTGATAGTACTTATGCCACCATGCAATTTAGAACAAGCATGTAGTGTTCAGAATATTCTTAGCTATTCAGTCACTTCTGTGTCCTTACATCCAGGAAAAATGGGCCCACAAACTTACACTCATGCTTCCAGACTTATCAAGAACTAAGCACACAATTCTTTCTCTGATCTTCAGCAATGAGAAGACAGGTGGAGGGGGTGGTGCCACCAAAGATGTTGTATTTTTAAAATCCTCAGAATTGCTGATCACCTCCCATGTACTTCTGGAATTGCACATTTTGTTTTGTAGGCTTGGAGCTTCTCTGTTATGGTTTTCTTTATTACAGAATTCAACAACCTGAAAGGTTAATAAAGTGAAAAAAACTTTTTATATACAATGCATTTAAAATTCAACAACAAATCTGAAAAATAAAAGATCTTTTTGGCAAATATGTCATTTATTTAATGAAATAGGATTCATTGAGGAATCATATAATAGTAACATAGATTTAGAATAATTGTAATAACAGCTAACACTAGCTAGCTAACAATAGTTGTGCTTACCATATGCCAGTTAATATTTAAAGAACTCTATTATTAATATGTCTAATCTCTCAGGTAACCTGCCCAGATATTTTATAAACATGATAACATGTCTTTTGAATATAAATATATGCTGTTAAGTTACAGTTGGCATACTTACAGAATTAATGCCTTGCATAAACATTATGGATGCCTTTTCAGTTTGATCTTTATCAGGGAAGAATTGACAATCTTTTTCATACAGTTTTGTCTTAGAATCAATTCTGCATCCTCTAGTTATACAACTGTTTCCTTGACACTTATAAACTCTATTTATACCAGTAATACCTGTGGAACATCTGAAAATATATAACAATTAGTCTTTGAGGCAACTTAACATTTAAAATTTTTGAAAATCTTTTTTTTTTTAAGGATTTTATTTATTTGACAGAGAGAGAGAGCACAAGCAGGGGGAGCAGCAGAGGCAGAGGGAGAAGCAGGCTTGCAAGCAGGGAGCCTGATGCGGGGCTCGATCCCAGGACCCCGGGATCATGACCTGAGCCAAAGGCAGACGCTTAACCAACTGAGGCATCCAGGTGCCCCCCCCTTTTTAAAGATTTTATTTATTTATTAAAATTTTTGAAAATCTTAAGTAGTCTTTCTATCAAGTTTTTAAATAATGACCTGTATATCAAGATCTTTATTCTTATTTATGTACCATATACATCCTGTTTGACAGCAACATTGAAGGGTTCCTACCAGAGCAGTTAACTGTTTTTCAATAAATTGCAGAAAGAAATTTTAAGTGGGATGTCTAGTGTATGCAATGGCTGAATTTCCTGTTGTGATTAAAGCTGCTGCTGTCCTGTTAATACTAATGGCTGGAGAGTCCCGTTTTCCAAACATCTCTCCTGGGGGCCTTGTGATGATAAATACACTGTTGGTATCTGGAAAGGGCAACTTGTGAAAACACCTATTCTTGGTACTACCTTAGCTTGAAGTTCTTTGTAGAATTCTTTTCAAAGAAGTTATCTCCAAAAGAATGTGATGTGGTATAGCTACAAGTGTTTGGTTTTTCAGGAGCACTTTTATCCAAAGTGAAATGTGGCTTGAAGGAAAGATTGAGGTACTGCCTAAGACAGTAGTCTTTACTGGTAGGGACGTTTTTGACATATGTTTTATTGCATGGAATTGGCCACAGATAGCAGTGATTATGACAAATATGCTAGAATGTGAATGTATCCCATCTTTTCAATGTGTTTCCAGCTCAGATTTAAGAAACAATTACTAGGGCGCCTGGGTGGCTCAGTTGGTTAAGCGACTGCCTTTGGCTCAGGTCATGATCCTGGAGTCCCGGGATCGAGTCCCGCATCGGGCTCCCTGCTCAGCGGGGGGCCTACTTCTCCCTCTGACCCTCTTCCCTCTTGTGCTGTCTCTCATTCTCTCTCTCAAATAAATAAATAAAATCTTTAAAAAAAAAAAAAAGAAACAATTACTAGATTTCATTCAGTCATTTAGGGAGTCTCCTAAATATGTGCATGCTTCTATTGCCCCAGAACTCAGTGTTCATGATGGTATCTGCATTAACAACCATGATGACTATTCTAGAGCAGAGACTGGACATTTAGAGGGAATATGATATAGACAAATGTAATCAATGTAATACTCCTTAAATACGTGTGCTAAAACTGGTGGAGCAATTGGGCAGAGGAAGGGCCTTCACTGAGATCAAATATCTTTCAGTTTATACTTTTTCTGATAAGTCCACAGAGACCCAACAGGGCATCTAAGATTGATTAAGTTGATGGCATCTAATTTTAAACCAGTTACCAGCGATCATTTTGCTCTCTTGATCTCAGAACTAAGAGGATTGTCTATGATTAAATGTGATATTATTAGATCTGTATTTTTAAATGAACTTTACAAATCCTAAGAAATCCTTGTCTGGCTCTTTGAAGATTGATTTCTCATTTAGTGTGCATTTACCACTATTTCTTAACCATTTTTTTTTGTCCTTGTGTAGTATAAATAATTTTGATTTAGCGTATACTATATAACCCCTTATACAGAGTATAACTTCAGCACAAATGAGTTCTGGCAGCTGTGGTAGAGAGGTATAAAAATATGCCAAATTGGCTACCAAATGCTCTTAAAGTTATGTGTATTTTAAATAGACAACCAGCTACTTTAAGGTACATTTTCTAAAAATAAGGAAAGTAAAAGAAAGAAAGACAAAAAGAAAAAAAGAAGAAGAAAACCCAGAAAAGCACTCTTTTGTGATATCGCATCTATTATCTGCATTGGGATGTAAAAAAAATTATTGGCATTTAAAAGAAATCAAGCTAAGAAAATTAAGAAGTTATAGCCTAAAGTAATTAAGAAAATTTAAATGGTCATGCCTTGTTGCTTCAATTCTTTTTGACTTAGCACTGTAGAAAGGCTCATCTTCATTGTACTCATCAAACACTCCCCAGTGGAGATGGGCCCACTCATGGACAAACAGTCTATCTGTAGGAAAATATTTCAAATACAAGATCATAATTCAAGTGACAAAATTTCCCTCAAATATTTTAAGAAACGTTTTCAATAAAAAATTATATTTAGGTTTTAAATAACTGCTAACATTTATATTTTTATTTATAAAAAAGCATGTTTCATTATATTATATAGTATATCATCTTTTTATTACCCAACATGTTACATCAACAAAATATTTATGATGTATATGCTATGGGCAGAATAGACTGAACTTTGGGTTTTGGCTCTTGGGGGGCAAAAAGTCTTAGATATTACAATGGTTTTTAGCTCTCCAAAGCTTACTCCTACCAACAACATAAACAGATATATAACATATCTTTGATATTAAAATTTCATTAGGATGTGATTAGTTAAAAAATGTCTATAAATGCTCCTGAGGAAGTTGATAATGAAAAATAAGATTGAAAAACACTGGTATAGATGATATAGCATTTTGGATTGCGTCCAAATAAAATGATTAGTTTATAGTACTTAACACATAAACTATTAATTATGTGAAAGAAATTATTATTAATTATATATATTCAGCCTATACTAAGTACTAGGAAATACAAAGATGAATAAGATGTAATCCTTGACTAGGAAAAGCTCAAAGAGAGGGAGTTGGAATTTAAAAAAAATTTTTTTTTTTGCTAAGGATTTTAGGGTAAATGGAAGAATAAAGGTAAATCCACAGCTTGAAATGCAGGAAGAAGAAACAACTAGAATTTCTGTTTTAGCAATATTAGGAAAAACTTCAGAGGGTATAGATATGGAGAAGAGGAATTTGGACATATAGTCTTGTTCTACTGTAATGTGTGTTTCTCTAACTCTAATTAACTCATGAGATCTAAAAGTAGGGGGGAAGTGTCAGTATTATGCATAAGTCACATTTCTTCTTTAAGTCCTTACTACTCAAAATGTGTTCATTGGACCAGAAGCATCAGCATCACCTGGTGGCTAACAAGAAATGCAGAATCTTGGACCTTCTCTAGATCTTCTGAAGCAGAATCTGCATATGAACAAGATCCCTAAGTTATTCCTCCGTGCACTGAACTTTAAAAACCCTGGTTTAAGGTTTTCTAGGCAAATGGAACCAGATTAGTAAGTGTGAAATTGTACCTTTCAGTATGGGAGGAAAAAGCCCTCATATCAGCGACTACAACAAGGATTTGGTGCATGGCAGGTTGCCCTGCCTCCCATGCCCACTTGAATTTGCTAAGAGAGTAGATTTCAAGTGCTCTCACCACAAATATAAAAAATAAAATAAAATAAAATAAAATAAAATGGAAAGGATAGGTAACTGTGTGAGGAGGTATGTTAATTAGCTTGACTATAGGGATCTGTTGATGGGATTGAAAAGAGTGATTATAGATCTTGAGAAAAATAGAAGTTTTAGAAGAACTGCTATGGGGAATGAAAAAGGGAGCCAAGAAGAGGTAGGTTCAAATATTGTTGAGTAGCTCTGAGGGCTTCTCTGAGCTTGGAAAACCTGTTTATATAATGATACCATTAGTTTTATAATTTTCTATCACAGTCTTGGTAATACATTAACAGGAGCCAAAGGAAACTGGCTGGAAACTCAGTACAGAGGATTTGGCAAGTTGAATGAAACATAAGGATATGAATGATGAGGGAGTTGAGGTATTTATACTTATAGTTGAAATGACTGATTGTGCTGGATATGCCAGCCAGGAAAGAGACTATAGGTTAGAAAGGTGAAGGATTAGAGGTACCAAGGAGAACAGGCATGGTCAAGCTAAAGTTTGAGGGACAGATAAGATTGGGGTGGGATAGGATGATAGAGATTTTAAGTTGGGGTGGGGAATAGGCCCAGGTGACAATGAGGACCAGGGCTAGCTGAACATTCGACAGAGACAAGAGACTTATTATGTGCTCATTGAAAGGGCAATGGGAGAAGGAGATTTTAGGATTTAGGAAGGTTTTCACTGAATGGTGACATGTGAGTTGAGCCTTCCTTTAACAATGATTTGTATCAATATGCTTTAGTTCATTTGAACCAATGATTTTAACTTTTAGATTGAACTAGATGAAATTGTCATTTTTCTAGGTAAATATGATCACTTATAGACAGTTCATCTGGTTAAACCAAATAGGTTGAATAATAGTATCAGCAACTAGCAGCCTATGAGTGTTTTCTCTTGGCCAAGAACTGGCATCCTGGCTCTTTCTAGCTTGCCATACATCTGCCTTCCATGGAGGCAGCTTGTGATTGATTAATATCCAGCTGTGGAGAACTGAAAAATTTAAATCTAAAAAGTATGCCTTAAAAATGTATTGTTGTGCTGTGCTCAAATTTTTGTAGACATTGTTCTGACTATAGTTATATAGATTATCTAACTCAGTGTTCACAACAATTCCATAAGGTAGGAAACCTTCCATTTACTGTCTTATAGGAAATAAGAACAGAGAAACTAGGTCATTTGTCCAAGGTCACACACAATTGATAAGTCAGGATTTGAACCTAGAGACTCTGACTCCAAGGCCTGTACACTTAACCTGGATACAAAGCTGCATGTTAGAATCATTTGCAAAACATGTGTTTTAACAAAAATTCCTACCTGACGGTCCATATTCCTTTTGTTTTTTTCCAAGTACAAAGTCAGGGGTGAAATGAATGTATTCTCCTTTTTCTTCACAGACTGTGAACTGCCTGGTGTATGGTTCATCTCTACCAGGGAGGGTAGGTGGTGCAACCAATACATCAGCCTAAAAATGTTTAAAAATTTTAAAACATCAGAAATAGAAATGATAACATTTAGTTTAAAAAACTCTAAAACAATCAATGTGCTGCAAAACTGGGGATCACCAGAAAATATGATTTTTTAAGAGAAGCGTTTGACTCTTACGTGTTTGTAGCTTTCATGTTTTGGCCTCTTGTATTGTGGGTTTTCCTTCCAGTTGTTAGGAATTAGTATTGATACATTTTTGAAAAAAAAATCTTTTTTCTGTGGCTTCAAACAGGTAAGTAGAAGCTGTAGTCACCATGTCCTGTTATTAAAGGAAAAAATATGTGAAGATGGCCAAGTAACAGTGGACTAAATGAGCAGAGCTTCACCACAGGCATTTCCCAATTTAAGAGTGGATAGACAAAGCAACTGACTAGTGAGCAGAGTCTCTGTCACACAGTTCTAGCTCTGCTAACTATCAGTCCAAATTATATCTTAATCTTACACATTAAAGGCTTTGAGTTTTCTATAACCCTTCATCAAAGGGCAAATGCTTCTGTTTGGTGTTAAGAGAAATTATGTAAAATGACAAAGGCATAGACTTTATTTTTTTTTTCCTTTTTAGAGAGAGTGAGAGTGCATGCGTGTGAGCATGGGGGGGGCGGTTGGTGGTGGTGGAGGGACAGAGGGAGAGGGAGAGAGGGAATCTTGAGATGCTCCATGCCCAGTGTGGAGCCCCTCACAGGGCTCAACTTCATTACCCTGAGATCATGACCTGAGCCAAAATCAAGAGTCAGATGCTTAATTGACTGAGCCATCACCCAGGCACCCCTACAAAGGCCTAGACTTTAGAGTCATCTACTTGATTCCAATATTGGCATTAGCACCTTCTGGGTAATAGAGCTTGGCCAGTTTACCACTCTAAAGCTCAGTTTCTTCATTTCTTATATGGACTATTACAGCCTTTCTTTAAGGTTAACATAAACATGAAATGAGTTATATAGTACCCTACACATAGGCAGTCATAAAACTGGTTGATATTACTGTTAATAAATCTTAGTGGAGACCAGCCTTAGCTAATGCAAGCTGAGAACAGTCTGTAGGGATGGGACATAGGAGAGGTTTTTCATTATACTCACACTCTCCAGGAGAAGCAGCTGGACTGGGGGCTCAGGGGTGGAATGATAGAAAAATTCATAGGAGTTGCAGAGCTTTTTAATCATAGGCAGAGCTTGCTGCTCTGCCAACAAGCTGAAAATAATATCACTTTATACTGTGCAGTATCTTGAACCCAAAGGTGCAATGATTAATAAGGGAGATAGTCCCTTTCTAGAACTTAATAACTAGTGGGAGAAATAGGTGGATGAATGCTTCTTAATGGTGATCTATTCTACATGATCAAAACCACTGAATAATTGAAGGATCCTGGGTGCTGGATGACAATATCAAACTCTTCATCTTGCTGGCAATATCCCAGTCAACAGTGTTGTTTCCTTCAGGATGGGCTCTCCTTCTCCATGATGCTTCCTGACCTGACACAAGCCCACAATAGATTTATTCTTTTTTCAGGAATCCCAGGGCTCTCTGTCTTGTTCTCTTGAAGAGAGTCCAGTGTGCTGACTCATATGCATTGAAGAGATCAGCAAACTGATTGGGTTCATAGCCATGGGATCAGTCAGAAGCCAGAGTGCAGAGAACTGAATGCCCAAAGAACTAGCTAAGAGTTAGGAAAGGGGTTTCAGAGATCTCCTAAAGTAGGTTGGGAATTACTTCATCACTGACCTAAAGTGGATAAAAGAATTCTCTGCCTATTCCCTAAGGATCCTTTCCTCATTTTTGTTTTGGAATATTTAGATATCAGCCAGTTGTCACATTTTACTTGAAGCGATGGCTATCTCTCTTTCTATGAGATAAAAATTATAAATGGTGATTTGAATTGTGGTACAGATTGGAGAAGTATACAGTTCTATGGCATGTCAGGGAGATAACATGAACAAACTGCATACAGTTGTGTGGGTTGTGCATTGTATAACTCCAAGGTACTCCATTTACTTCGTAGTATCCTTAGCTCTGTGCAACTGCCTTGGGTAGTGGTATATTCTCAGGTCATTGAAGGATTTTACAGACCTGTGTCAGATGACTATGATCCCTTAGGGCATACTAGGATGGAAAATAATGCTTCTCACAGGCTTTCCAAGCAAAATTTCTATAATATTCTTTCAAAATTCCTTCTCAGAATTCCTATAATATCCTAGTTGGATCAAAGATGATTAGTATTATCAATGTTTCAAAAAAAATGAGTACTTTCAAACCAAGAAGACACATGAATAAAAGGAATAAGGAAAGTTGACAGTTGACATCTCAGGTCATGAATTATGAGTAAATTCAGCATGAATCTTATTATGGTCAGATAATATCCCCAAAGTAAGTTGGTTCTGCAAATTGGTTCACCAGTTAGAAAAAAGAGTAATCTTTGTTACCTTATATAAGCCAGAACTCAAACCCAGATTTGTCAGCCTTCAAAGCCCATGTGTTGGATCTCAGCTGTAATTGTGCTATTTAATTTGACCTTGAAAATTATTTACTTTTCCAACTAGAGTTTTCTTTTCTCTATAATGTGGATGAGAGAATTTCACAAGGTTGCCTGATAATATAAATGCAAGGACTTTGTAGAGGGCTGGGAGAATGTCAGGAAACATTGTGTAATCTAGAGGCATGTCTACCTACTAATAATTGAACTTTTGTGGTGTTCAGTAGAGGACATTTTAATAAATTTTTTTGCCCCTACAAATAATTCTTTCAAATACTGATTTCTGATGTTTGGAAAAGTTTGAAACTGATTATTCCTGAACACTAAGAAGCCATCATTCAGAATCAGCTATATTAACTGCTATTCAAGCCTGTGCTCTTCAGTAAAGGAATCTTTATATTTTCCTGGAATTCAAAAATTATCAATAAATGAACACAGCTATGCTTCAAGAGTTTATTCAGAATGAGTAATAAATGGCAGCCACAGAATCACCTGCTCACCACCCAGGTCAAACACATCAGCTTCTGATGGATAGCAACATCCATGCAGAAGGCTAAATCAGTGAGCATAAGGATATAGCAGTGGAGGAACTGAATGTAAGGAATTAGTAAATGTTGATGTCAGGGACAGACAGAGCTAATTTGCATGACTGTAACACCAATCTCTTTATTATGTGAAATGATATAGTTGGAAGAAACTTTAGAAATCAAATTCCTTGGTTCAGTCTTGGAACCTTTTCCTTCTCCATCTGTACTTCTTAGTGAACTCATTTATTCCCATGGCTTTAAATCTCATTCTGTACACTGATGACTCCCAAATTTTTATCTCCACCCAGATATCCCCCTTGAATTCAGATTCCTATCTCCATCTATATGGATATCTAATAAGCATCTCAAATTCAAAATGCTTCAAACTAAGTCCTGATCTCCCATCTGCCAAATTTTTTCCATTTACAGTCTTCACCTTCTCAACTGATGATAATTCCATCCTTCTTAGTGTTCAGACCAAAACCCTTGAAGTCTTCCTTGACTTCTGTTTTTCCCTCCTCACTTCCCCAATGCCACATCTAAACCATCAGCAAATTTGTCTGATACCCTCAGAATATGTTCAGAATTATACCACTTTAATGATCTCTAGCACAACATCCCTATACCTGGTCTCCGTCACTTCTCACCACAACAGCTTCCTACCTGGTGTCCCTCCATACCTCTATGCTACAACAGAGCTATACAGGGTGAATGACAAGTAGAAGAGCCCTTTACAGAATTTCTTCAACACTGCACTCAGAGTGATCCCAGCACATGCATGAAAGAGCACACCGACCTCTGCTCAGAAACCTTCCATGGAAGTAAAAGCCCAAGTCTTTCCAGTGGTCTGGGCCCTCTGTCTCCATGTTCAGCTCTCCCCACCCTTCTTCTTGGCCATCACCTCCTGCTGGTCACATCAAGTATGCTCGCTGCACCTGCTGTTCCCTCCTCCAGGTTTTCAATGGGTTCTTCCCTTACTCATCTCAGGTCTCCACTCAGACGTCACCATCAACAGTGAGGCCTTCCCTGACTGCCCTACATGAAACAGTAACCCACGTTCTCCTCCTACCCAGCCCCACCAACACCGCCTATCCCCCTTTGCTGATTTACTTTACTCCATGGCAACCTACTACCATCTGACCTGCTATACTTTTACATGTTTTTATTATCTATATCATCTAAAAAGAATGTGTACTGCACGAAGGCAAGGAATTTTTAATTCACTGTTTTATCTCCCTGACTTGTCATAAGTATTCATTAAATAAGTGTTTAAAGAACAGATGAGTTCAACTGCTATTTATAGATGAAGAAACTGAGATCAGAAAGGCTCTGTGCCTTGTCTCTGGTCTTATGGTGAGACAGGGTAGAACCCCACCTAGAACTTCCAATTCCCTCTGCCGTTCCAGCATTATTTTTACTGTACCATGCTGCTTTTAAGCTTCCTGTAACATTCAGAAGTTCATAATTATTAACTACTAACTTTTTTTCTTCTCCACAATTCAAATAGAAGAAATCCCATTTCTTTCTTACCTTTATCTGTTCAATTATTTTTCCATCTTCTGGCACTCGAGGGTCTATAGCAAAGATAATGCCTTCATACCCATTGTTATTCAGCTGAACAAGGGAAGTATTAGATCCCTGCAGCAGGTATAGGACTAAAAGGAAGATAAAACTTAATAACCCCATTGTTCCTGTCAAGGCTTTCCTGGCCCCAAAGTTGGTTTGCTCAAAAGGCTTTTCTTTCACTTTGTTTCTCTCTCCATATATATAGTCCTAAACCTTATCAATGTTGGGACGTTGCCTGTATAAAGGTCAGTGTTATAATATGTAGCAAAATGTTTGACTTCAGTTTACACCAATCATTTTATTGCATGTTACTGTAAAAGTGACCTAAAACAAAGAAGAGATCAGATCTTTTTTTTTTAAAGATTTTATTTATTTATTTGTTGGAGAGAGAGAGAGCGAGCGAGTGTGCACAGAAGCAGGCAGAGGGAGAAGCAGGCTCTCTGCCGAGCAGGGAGACTGGTGTAGGACTCAATCCCAGGACCCTGGGACCATGACCTGAGCCAAAGGCAGATGTTTAACCGACTGAGCCACCCAGGCATCCTGAGATCAGGTCTTTTTATAAAAAATTGCACATATTCCTCTTGAAAAATATTTTATGTACTTTCTAATTCTGGTTCATTTCCTGCATATAGACATAGACTTCGTATTTTCTGTACAGTACAGTGTGAAAATTAATAAAATTTTCTAATGAAATGAATAGAAACAATAATGGTAATGATGTTATTCAGTTTTACAGAGGGACTTAATAAATATTTAGATTATTTACCAAGGGTATAAATAATGGAAGAGAATTTAAAATTTTAAATGTAAATAACACCAATTTAGGTAAGGTGGCTGTGAAAACTAACCTAAAATTTATTTTATTTTATTTAAAGATTTATTTATTTAAGGACTCCTGGGAGAGAGAGAGAGAGAGAGAGAGAATGCGAGTGGGGGAGGAGGGGCAGAGGGTTTTTATGCAAGGATATCAAAAGAGTCTGCTCTGGTGTGGAGTTTTAATAGTGGGGAGACTGGTGTATATGTGGGAACAGATGGTATATGGGAACTCCCTGTACTTTCCTCACAGTTTTGCTGTGAACCTAAAACTTTCTAAAAAATAAACTCTAAAAAACAAAAACAAACAAAAACAGAATCTGGTATGTGCTAATTATTATTGAGGCAGAGTGAATAATTTTGATAGTTAACATTTATTTAGTGCTTACTAGGGCAGAGATTCTCTCAATCTTCACTATAACTCTCTTAAGGTTAAGCATGAATATTATCTTCATTTTATGTGTGGAAGCTGAGGTACACAGTTTCAGTAACTTACCAAGATCACATAGCTAGTAAATGGCAGAGTCAGGATTTGAACGCAGCATTCTTACCCCGAGCCCCATAGATTTAATTATTCTACAGCAAAGCAATATGGTTTTACAAGGCAAATAATATAAGATTAAAAAAAAGGAGAAAGGGGGTCAGGTTAGGAATTGTTAATGATGGATAAAATAATGTTTAATTCTAAAGCAAAAGGAACCAGAACTCATCAGAAACCCAAAGAGAACTGGAAATAGAAGACCAGAAAATATCTTTAAATTAAGAGTTTCAGTAGGAGGGTAATCATGTTGCATTCTGAACAAGCAACATTCTTACAAGAGGCATTTTATCACATGTGCCCAGACTTTTGCCCTTTTAGGCAGCATCCTACACCGTCCTTCCATTCCTTCAGGAATATTATGGGGTAATTTTACATTTATGAAATTAATATGTTGTACAAGATACAGGATGGAGCTGTTATACTGGCAACTCCATGGAAATGTGATTACTTATAGGGCGTAGGGGCTGAGCATTAAGAAATATATCTGAGGCAGTCTTGCCCTGGTTCCCTTGCTGACCTCTCTTCTATTGCCCCCCACCTCTCCCTGAATTCTAGCTTGAGGGGCTTCAAGCAAACCAAGCATGCACCCATCTTGTAGAGTTGGTGCTCAGAAAATTGTTTTTGACTGATGGACTGACTAAATTAGTGAATGGTTATCATTTTAACCCCAAATAATGATATATCACAATGGCTAAACAGAAGCTTGTCCAAAACCTTTGAAATTTAGAGAAACCTGAGGGACTCAGATCCCCTTGGCATTTGCATGATATTTGAGGAGGTGCTATTACTCCCTCAACAAAGTTGGGAAACTCTTGGTTATAAGGTTGGAGGAAAGATGCTTCATCTTTGCCAGAGGAATTAGGAAAAGCTCCCTGCAAGACCTGGGCACATGCAGCTCTGTGAAAATAGATGAGTATTTGTAACAGTCCCCCTCTGTTCCTGGTGGCACAGAAAGGAATGATGCTTCATGGGTCCTGAAAAAGGATCTCCATGGAATTAGAGACAAATGTATGCTCTTGACTTATTTTCCATCTATATCCCTTGCTGAATTTATAATACTCTTCATAAAAAAGGAAGGTGGGGAGCTGCTCTGGTGTCTCATAGCCATCTCTGTTCATTGCTAGTCTGCCCCTTACAGATTTTCGGTTGGCTGGTCCAGCCACAAGGGCCACTGTCTCCATCAACTCAACCTGAATAGACATCCTGGGCAGAAGCTGGCTGGTCACAAATCAGAAAGGACTTTGCTAAATTGGTCTAAACAAAATCCTGCTCAGGCAAACAGGCTCACTTAGGGCACTCAAAAGGGTTGGGTTTCATTATCTATTACTGGGACAAGGAACTTTGAAAAATATAGTTGTTAACCAACATATCAAACTGATGATTTCACAGATATTACTGTTATAATGATACCAGGTTATTTTTCTTTTTTCAAATGAAACATATATTAAGATTTAAACATATATTTAGAAAATGTAAACATCTATTTAGAAACATTTAAACATATTAAGAAAATTGTAGAATGGTTATATGAACATGACAGCAATCCTGAAGTTGGTATGTACATGGATGAAATTTGGAAACCTAGTATATGGTAGTTCATATAGAATTATGTCATTCTTTTAATTATTTATTATTTTTTTCATTATTTTAAAATAATGACTATAATTTTATGATATAGATTAACTGTCATTTAAGAGTTCTCTCATTGGTGAACATTTAGAGGTATTTATATTTCTATTTGGGGGATTATATAATGTAAGACAAAGTTTTCTCCCTATACCTTTACTAGCCCCAGAAATTATACATTTAAAAAACTATTTTTGATTATTATTGTTGGTGGTGCTCATTATTTCATTAACTTCTTTTATTATTAGTCATTGCTTTCATTTTAGATTTATAATGTAGTTATTTTTCTAGATTCTTATATTGATTGTAGGCTAATTTATTTTTATTTTATTGTTGCTTAGGAATAAATACTACAAGTACATTGGATATTATTTTGGCCATGTCCCACAAGTTTTAACATAACATACTCCAGTCTAGATAGCCTGTTTTATTTCACTGATGTATTTGACATTTATTATTATATAGTTTTTGATTTTAGTTTCCTCTTTGATTATACACCAGATTGGGGATATTTGGACCACTTAATGCTGGGGCTGTTTTGCTTAAATCTTCCCAATGTCCTTAAATATCATATAGTAATTTCAGATTTGGTGGTATTAATTTTTATTTCACTTTTTAATAAGATCTCTATGTTGATACAAGCAATACTACAAAATTGGTAAATTTTTTTGCAAATGTAATTACTATGAATTGTTTCTGTATAAAACCTTTAATATATATAAAAAATCTTTATTCAGCTTCAAAATACAGTTTTTGTAAAGTTTAATTTTTAGATCTTAACTCCAAAAGGAAAATAGTTGGTAAAATTTGAATAATAATTGATTCCAGTGGGTAACACTTTCTGTTATGCAGTATTAACAGCTTGGTTGTGCATTTAGGATCTCAGGAAAATTTACCTTTACTGTGTTAATAATTCCCTATCCTATTCTCATTCTGTCTCTGACACACATTTTATTGGCTGTGTTAAACCAAAGTGGATTCACATTTGAATAAGTAACACTGTTTCCCAAAAGCTATAAAAGAAACAGATTTGTCTTTTCCCAAGTTAAATTTATCAATGAGAGAAATTCCTTGTATTCCTCACAGGTTGAATGTTAAGAAAATGGGATACTAATTTGATGTTCTTTCTTTCTTTTTAACATCCCATCTCAGATTTTCCTCTTTTCTGGGAATTTCACTGAACAACTCTGAATTATCCAGGGAGAGAAACTTCTGATTACCATATTGACAGAGGTTTCTTCATATGGGACTTTTATGAGGCAATCACATGCTAAGAGAATAATAGCGTTTCTTTCCTTATGGGAAGAGGATTTGGATTGTTATATTGAGGCAAGCATATGGTCTATGATTTCACTTTTGATTTCTTGGATGGAATGATACTTCTTCCTCCTTCTCCTTTGGATCTGCCAGTCCACAGTATATGTATCCTATTCTAGATTTGTTGTGCTAAGCACACATGGGTCAGGGTCCATTCCTGCCTTCTAGAGCCAGATCTGGAAACCAGTCTCTTTCCCTATGACTAGTGTCCATTTTATGTGAGGTTGTGATTCTCTCCATACCTAGTCAGATAACTTTGCAGGCTGTGTTTTGCAGACTATGTTTTGGGGATGGCACAGGAAGTGTCTAAATTCTAGACTTGGAGAGAAGCATTAGAAATCCCAATTGTGGCTTTAGGTCAAGTCATATTTATTAGTCCAGCTTCATCATTGATATAGTCAATATTTTGGTGACCTGACTCCCAGGTCTATTTCCAAATCAGTTCCAATCTCTGAAAGGGAAATGGCTGGTTTTTGTTTTTGTTTTTGTTTTTTTGTCACTTTAAAGCCCAATACATTAAGTGGGGAACAATGTGAAATCACATGTTCTTTTATGTTCTTGGGACATGCCACAATTAAGGGGATCTCATATCCTTTTTTGTACCTAGTGCCCAGCTCCCCTTTCCTTCCCTCACTCTCTGCTTCTCACTCTTTCCTTCCAGGATTGTTAAATTCCTGGAACTCCAAATATTTTTTTTCTGTTTCACAAAGTGGTACTTAAACTCTTTCCTTTCCCTACTCCCAAATGTGCATATTCAAACCCAAAAGGAGATGTATTTATGGTTGTAAAGAGCTATATAGTCGTACATAATCAAGGGAAGTCTACTTTCCTACACGTTCTCTACATGGGGATGGACAGATGGAGATGATTCCATTTTCTCTCACTGTTAGAGGAACTATGCCCATTCAACTAATTGCTTTACAATATTAATCTAATGGTATAAACCCCTCAATTTTTAAGGATAGTTCATCTCATAACCAGGCAATTTGGCAGCCTTCTTACAGATTTCTTAGCCAACAATAACTTCTGGCTCCAGTTCATCTTGCATATCACCAAATTATCTTATGTACAATACCACCTTTCCTTTCTCAAAATCTTTTTTTTTTTAATTAAATACACTGCACACCAAACATGGGGCTTGAACTCACAACCCTGAGATCAAGAGCTGCATGTTCTACTGACTGAGCCAACCAGGAGCCCTTCCTTTCTCTAATTCTTCAAGAGCTTATTATTATCTTTAGATTGGCACAATTCTGTCCTTACTATTCAGAATATACCACAGTCTGGTCAATTTGTAATTTCTAGTTTTATTTCCTAATACTATCTATAATAAATCTTTCCCTCTAATCAAAAAAAGTTTCATATTTTGTGAAAAATTATTTTTACTTTCCACTATTATGCCCTAGACCACACTTATTTTTCTAGTTCTTGCTTATTCTTCAATATCTAGCTTGAATTCTACTTCCTCAATCCAGCCTGTCATTTCCCTTCTCTGAACTTCTATACATTTTATACATAGGAAGCCCTCCAAATTTCAGGACTTAGGAGTTGAGATTCTGAATATCCATGTAGTAGAATTTTGGTGCTGGAAGGTACCTGACAGATCATCTAGTTGAACCACTGATGTTTTAGAAGAGAACACATATCCTAGGAAGGTAAGTGGCAAAGCTCAAACCAGGGACATCTGGCTTTTAGCCCAGTGTGACGTCTTCTAATGGCTTCCTGCTCACTAACACTGAGGCGGCCCCTCCTTACTCTTCCTGGCTGCTGCTTCGGCAGCTATTTGTTAAATTAGCTATGCCCTGAGCCCAAGGCACCCCTTTCTTTTTAGAAGTTGTAAGGTTAGTGGATACAGAAATATTGTAAGGTAGGACTCCTAAATTGAAGAATTTCTCTTCATGTAATCAGAAGAATTGAAAAAACCATAAGGAGAAAAATCCTTTGAATAAAATTGCTTTCAACAGAAAGTTTGTCCAAAGAATTTTATGCCAGGAGGAAGTACTTACAAATTCGTGTATTCAAAGTGATCTCTATAATCCACTCTTTTTATATATATGAATCTGTTAAGAATTAGGGAGAACTAATATTTGTTGTGTATCCATTCTAGGTCAGATACTCTGCTACTTTTCAAGAACTGATTTATTTAAAATTTTTATTTGATTTTTATTAATTTACATTAAAAATTTTTAAGTTTTTATTTAAATTTCAGTTAACATACAGTGTAGTATTAGTCTCAGGTGTACAATATAGTGATTCAGTACTTCCATACAACCCTGGGGTTCATCACAACAAATACACTCCTTAATCCCCATCACCTATTTAACCCATTCCCTCACCCACCTCCCTTCTGGTAGCCATCAGTTTGTTCTCTATAGTTAAGAGTCTGTTTCTTGGTTTGCCTGCCTCTCTGTTTTTTTTTTCCCCTTTGCTAATTTGTTTTGTTTCTTAAATTCCACATATGAGTGAAATCATATGGTACTTGTCTGTCTCTGACTTACTTCACTTAGCATAATACACTCTAGCTCCATCCATGTTGTTGCAAATGGCAAGATTTCATTCTTTTTTATTGCTCAATAATATTCCATTATATATATACACCACATCTTCTTTACCCTTTCATCAGTTGATGGACATTTGGGTTCTTTCCATAATTTGGCTATTGTAGATAATGCTACTATAAACATCATGGTGCATATATCCCTTTGAATTAGTATTTTTATATTCTTTGGGTAAATACCTAGTAGTGCAATTCTGAATTGTAGGGTAGTTGTATTTTTAACTTTTTGAGAAACCTCCATACTGTTTTCCAGAGTGGCTGCACCAGTTTGCATTCCCACCAACAGTGTAGGAGCGTTCCCCTTTCTCCACATTCTCACCAACAACTGTTGTTTCCTGTGTTGTTAATTTTAGCCATTCTGACAGGTATGAGGTGGTATCTCATTGTGGTTTTGATTTGTATTTCCCTGCTGATGAGTAATGTTGAGCATTTTTTCAGGTGTCTGTTTGTCAGACATATGACCTCTTTGGAGAAATGTCTGTTCATGCCTTCTGCCCATTTCTTAACTGGATTATTTATTTTTGGGGTGTTGAATTTAATAAGTTCTTTATAGATTTTGGCTCCTAGCCCTTTATCCAATATGTCATTTGCAAATATCTTCTCCCATTCCAAAGGTTGCCTTTTAGTTTTGTTGATTGTTTCCTTCACTGTGCAGAAGGTTTTTATTTTTATGAAATCCCAATAGTTTATTTTTGCTTTTGTTTTCCTTACTTCAGGAGACATATCTAGAAAGAAGTTGTTATGGCTAATGTCAAAGGGGTTACTACCTATGTTCTCCTCTAGGATTTTTATGGTTTCAGGTCTCACATTTAGGTCTTTAATCTATTTTGAATTTATTTTTGTGTTTGGTGTAAGGAAGTGGCCCAGTTTCATTCTTCTACATGTTGCCATCTAGTTTTCCCAACACCATTTGTTGAAGAGACTTTTTCTAATTGGATATTCTTTCCTGCTTTGTCGAAGATTAATTGACCATATGGGTTCATTTCTGGGTTTTCTATTCTGTCCTATTGATCTGTGTGTCTTTTTGTGCCAGTACTATAGCTTATTGTAATATAACTTGAAGTCTGGAATTGTGATGCCTCCAGCTCTGCTTTTCTTTTTCAAGGTTGCTTTGGCTATTGGGGGTCTTTTGTGGTTTCATACAAATTTTAAAATTGTTCTAGCTCTGTGAAAAATTCAGTTGGTATTTTAATAGAGATTGCATTAAATGTGGATTGCTTTGGGTAGTATAGACATTTTAACAATATTTGATCTTCCTATCCATGAGCATGGAATGTTTTCACATTTCTTTTTGTCATCTTCAATTTCTTTCATCAGTGTTTTATGGTTTTCACAGTACAAGTCTTTCACCTCTTTGGTTAGGTTTATTCCTAGGTATCTCATGGTTTTTGGTCCGTTTATTTTCATAATCACTCTTTGAGATAATATTATCATGCTCCTTCTACAAATGGTGAGACAGAGACCGGAGATGTTAAGTAAATTGTCCAAGTTTATATAACCAGGAGAGAGAAAGACATAGGGGGAGCTATATTTTTCCTGGTTGGTTACACCTTGGGGTATGATGATAGATACTCTTGGTGCTCTGCCCCAATCTGCTCATATTCCTTTTACTGTTCCTGAATGCTCCTTCTCCCCTTGCATCAGGGTGCTTTTGCTTCCAGTTGCCCACAGTGAGACAACTCTTCTCTGGAGAATGACCATTAGGCTACTGGAGTTGCTTTGTCCATCTATGCAGACAGCCAGAGGTAGCTTACATCTTCCCAGGTGGTCCTTGGCCAATGAATAACAGGTGCAGAGATGAAATCTCAGTGCCTTTGCTTCAGGTTGAAACAAATTCCAAGATGTAACTTATACACTAAAGATCCCTATGGGATCAGCCTGAAACCACTTCCATTGGACTTTGCCTGTAATCAGCACACCTGCTTAATTTATTCTTTCCCTGTCCTGCTTCTTCTCCCTTACTTTTTTTTCTTCAAGAATTTCCTTAGTAAATTGCTTGTATACAAATCCTTGTCTCAGGATCTTTCTGGTGAACAGAACCTAAGATAGAGTGTCATTCTTTAACTTTTCAAATAATATTTACTGAGCATTTACTATGTGCCAAGCACTATGTGACGTTCTTTGAATCTGTCAACTCATTTAATCCTCATAATAAACCTATGAATAGATACTTTTCTTACTTTACAAATGAGAAAATTGAATCTTAATACCTTGCCCAAAGTCCACAGCTAATAGATGTCAGAACCAAGCTGAAACCCTGTTCTGCTTCCCAAGCCATATTTACAACCCCTATGCTGTATTTTTGAGGACATATAATTTCCCCTGGTAAAGAGGCCAACTCATAATCTGTCAAGCCCTCCATCAATGGAAGACTATTAAAAATAAATGGTGAAAATTCCAGTGCAAAAACCAGATTCTCACATATTTCTCATATTAAAATTTCCTTTTCCTAATCCAGAAGACTAGATTTTTATAACTGGGAAGAATAAGCAGTCTTCTGGGAAACACATTATAGCCATTCCTTAGAGATATTTCAGGCTCAGTTCCAGATCACTACAATAAAGTGAATATCCCAATAAAGTCAAATGAATTTTTGGATTTCCCAGTGCATATAAAAGTCATGTGTATACTATATTACTGTCTGTTAAGTGTGCAATAGCATTATGTCTGAAAAACCATGTACATACCTTAATTTAAAATATTGTAAAAAATGCTAACCGTCATCTGAGCTTTCAGTGAGTCATAATCTTTTTTGTGGTGGAGGGTCTTGCCTTGATGTCAGTGGCTATTGACTGATCAGGGTGGTGGTTGCTGAAGGGTTTGGGGTGATTGTGGCAATTTCTTTTTTTTTTTTTAAAGATTTTTTATTTATTTGTGAGAGAGAGAATGAGAGACAGAGAGCACGAGAGGGAAGAGGGTCAGAGGAAGAAGCAGACTCCCTGCTGAGCAGGGAGGCCGATGTGGGACTCGATCCCGGGACTCCAGGATCATGACCCGAGCTGAAGGCAGTCACTTAACCAACTGAGCCACCCAGGCGCCCCGATTGTGGCAATTTCTTAAAATGACAATGATTTTTGCCACATTGATCCATTTTTCCTTTCATGAATGATTTCTCTTTGGTATGCAATGCTGTTTGATAGCATTTTACCCACAATAAAGCGTCTTTCAAAATTGGAGTCAATTCTCTCAAACCCTGCCACTGTTTTATCAACTAAGTTTATGGAATATTCTAAATTCTTTGTTGTCATTTCAACAATCTTGATAACATGTTCACCAGTAGTTTCCATCTCAAGAAATCACATTCTGTGCTCATCCATAAGAAGCAATGCTTCATCCAGGAGACTGCAACAGTTCAGTCACATCTTCAGGCTCTACTTCTACTTCTAGTTCTCTTGCTGTTTCCACCACATCTGCAATTACTGCCTCCACTTGGAATCCCTCAAAGTCATCCACAAGGGTTGGAATCTACTTCTTCCAAATTCCTGTGAATGTTGATATTTTGACCACTTTCCATGAGTCATGAATGTTTGTTTTTTGTTGTTGTTTTTAAACCCAACATGGGGCTTGAACTCATAACCCTGAGATCAAGAGTCACATGTTCTATCAACTGAGCCAGCCAGGTATCCCACCAATGTTCTTAATGGCATCTAGAATGGTGAATTCTTTCCAGAGGTTTTCAATTTACTTTGTCCAGATTCATCAGAGGCAGGTATAGCCTTAAGACCCATATTTCTTAAATAATAAGACTTAAAGTCAAAATGATTTTTTGATCCATGGGCTGTAGATGTTGTGTTAGAAGGTATGAAAACAACATTAATTTCATTGTCCAGTTCCATCAGAGCTCTTGGGTAACCAGGTGCATTGTCAGTGAGCAGGAATATTTTGGAAAGGAACACTTTCTTCTGAGCAGCAGGTCCCAACAGTGGGCTTAAAACATTCAGTAAACCATGTTGTAAACAGATTTGCCATCATCCGGGCTGTAGTTAATGCCTTATCAGCAATAAGGCTGTTTTATTTATTTATTTTTTTATTTTTTAAGATTTTATTTATTTGACAGAGAGAGACACAGCGAGAGAGGGAACACAAGCATGGGGAGTGGGAGAGGGAGAAGCAGGCTTCCCGCCGAGCAGGGAGCCCGATGCGGGGCTCGATCCCAGGACCCTGGGACCATGACCTGAGCTGAAGGCAGACGCTTAACGACTGAGCCACCCAGGCGCCCCAAGGCTGTTTTATTTTTTAACATTTATGTGTCCTCTGGAGTAGCACTTTTAATTTCTTTCAAGAGCTTTGCCTTTGTGTTCACAACTTGGCTAACTGTTAAGCACAAGAGGCCTAGCTTTCAGCCTATCTTGGCTTTTGACATGCCTTCTTCATTAAGCTTGATCATTTCTAGCCTTTGATTTAAAGTTAGAGACATGTGACTCTTCTTTTCACTTGAACACCTAGAGGCTCCTATAGGTTTCTTAACTGGACTAACCCAATATTGGTTGTGTCTCAGGGAATAGGGAGGCCTGAGGAGGTGGCGAGAGATGGAGGAATGGCTGGGGCAGTCAGTCATTGGGGAGCCAGAACACACAAAATATTTATTAATTATGTTTGCCATCTTATATGGGCACAGTTCATGTTGCCCCCAAACAATTACAATATTAACATCAAAGTTCACTGATCACAGATGATGGTAACAAATATAATAATAACGAATATTTTGAAATATTACAAGAATTACCAAAATGTGACACAGAGACATGAAGTCAGCAAGTGCTGTTGGGAAAATGGTGACAATAGACTTGCTCAATGCAGGGTTGTCACAAACCTTCAATTTGTAGAAAACACAGTATCTGGAAGTGCAATAAAACAAAGCATGATAAATAAGTTATGACTGTATATACACGTCATATAGTCTTTAGACTTGTTCCTGGAATATTTACAGGGGATTTCCTTTGTGATAAGCTCAGAAGATAAAAAAGTGCTTGCCCTTATGAAATCTACAGTTTAGTGAAGAAGACTGACCTATGAAGATCTAGAATACAAGGTGATAAATGCTATAATAAAAATATGCGGTAGCCAGACAGAAGGAGCAAGGAATTCTGAGTCAGGGCTAAAGATGGATTTAGGGAATCAATCTGAGTCTTAAAGAATGGATAGGATTTTAATGTTTTATTTTATCTTATTTTAATTTTACTAGTCTTATTTTTTGTTTTGTTTTATTTTTAAAATAAACCATACCAGAATTGGTATGGTTTTGGTAAACCATACCAGAATTGTGTTTGCTCTTGTAGTCTGAGCAGCAATGCTTCTTTTTCTAATTGATTGATAAAGTAGGCTGGGTCACTGCTGTCTTTAAGATGACCCAAAATTATTTTACAATTAGAATTTTTGCATCCAAACAGGGATTGCTTATATTCATAGCTATATTAAACACCTGATTCTAAAATTGAAAATTTAAAGTGTCAAATGATTCTAATCTGGAGAACACAACCTAGAGATGTTAATGGCAGCACTGGATTAGGAGAGTAATTTCCTATCTGTGGACTAAGCTCTTCAGGAGGACTGAAGTTTATTGAGATGGGTGTTCAAATCCATATGCATATATGCTTTCCTTTTTCAAGCCACAGATACCAGAGGTCTTATCTTCTGTGGCTGCAATAAGACAAAGTGGTTGAGAATATAAGGTTTTGGAGTTGTGCTGCCTGAATACAAACCCCAGCTTTATCATTAGTGAGTGAACTTGGTTAAGCCACTTAATCTTTCCATGCCTCAATTTCCTCATTAGTAGAGTGAGGAGAATATTAAACTCACCTCAAAGAATAGTTTTAAGACTTGAATTAAAAATATATACATATGGAACACTTAGAACACTGGCTGATACATGATGACTGCTCAATAAATATCAATTATCGTTATGTATGGGAGTTGGGAAAGCAGATCACTGACATTCTTTTGACATTAAAAGATATTCTTTGTGGGTTATTTCTGGAAAAGCTGGGACTCACTAGTCTGCAGTAGATCCTTGCTTATTCAAAGAAGCCTATCTCAGTGGATTCCCCAGGTCCTTTTCTCTTCTTACTTCCTTTCCTACTAGTTTTGTTTTGTTTTTTGGGGTTTTTTGGTCTTGTTTTGTTTTGGTCCATAGTTTACACATTGGTATCTCTAACCTGTATGTATTAATTAAGAGTGTTTTCACCTAATTAATAGTGGTGTCAGGGAGGAAGACCTGCTTGCCCTTCAAGGTCCTTCTAGCTAGACTTAGAATCAAATTGATATGAGACAGGAGAAAATCAAATTTAATAGGCTTACATAGAGGGAATCCACACAAATATGAAATTCCAAAGAAAATGAGGCAACATGAAGCTTATATGAGCTAAGGAGAAGGGTATATAAGGAGCTTAGGATACAAAGGTGAGGAAGGCCAGTAGCAGGAAGGTGAAAGGAGATGGTTTGAAAAACAGAGGTCTCCCTATATGCAGATAAAGTTCTTAGATAAAGGGGAGTCTCTGTTAATCGCTTTCTTCCAGGTATAGGCTCTCCTCTCCAATGTAAATTTAGGCAGTTGAGGGGGAGGCGGAGAGCTTTTCCTGCATGTGCAGGGTTTTGATGACTTTTAACTCCAAATAATATTCATGTCAAAGTGGCCTATCTTGGGGCAGCCTGCCCCTGACCCCTACAGTTGCTTAACCAAATATGGATTTATTTTCTTTACAAGGCAGTCCAAGGCTGGTACAGTGGCTTAGTGATGACATCAAAGACACAGGCAATTTCTACATTCTTCTCTACCAACCTTAGATTGGTGGCTTTTTACTCATGATTGCAAGTGGCTGCTGCAGAGACAGGTCCTGTATCTGTAAACAGAGGGATATGGTGGCCTGAACAATGTCTGCTCTCTTATCAGAAAAGCAAATGCTTTACCAAAAGCCGTAGAGAGTTCAATTTTCACCTGATTTTTCAGGCCTTCTGATTGTGTACATTATGCTATTAAAACTGTGGGCTATGGACCACCTATATTAGCATCAGCTAGGAACTTGCTAGAAATGCAGAATCACAGGCACTATCCCAGACCTACTGACTCAGAATCTGCATTTTTAACAAGACTTCCAGGTGATACATATGAACATCAAATTTTGAGAACTGGCGTTCATCATATTGACCATAGTTGACACATTTTTACTTTGTGGGTCTGACTTTGATGCAAATGCATTTGATTAATCACCTCTATGAGAAGGTAAAATAGGCTTATGGTGGCATTCCTGGCACCCACACAATCCTTCATACTTTTAGTTTCTTTGCTAGATATTTACACTTTGCATTTCTTTGGTAGGCATAGCCTTGTTCTTGGTACAAAGTCAACTTGTACCATTGATGCCTTTGTATGACTTTCTAAATATTCTTGTAAAACCTGCTTAGATGCTTCTCTTCTTTCTGGTTGATCCTTGCCACCTAAGGTAGGGATGGTTAGGAGAGGAGGAGTAGTCCTCTTTCATTGAACCATTTGTCCAATTAATTATTGGTTGAGCTGCTTGTTTATCTTCTTTCTGCATATATGTGCTTCAAAGTAATCAAGTTCAAAATTACTGAGCTCCTTCTTTAGTGAAATATATTGTTTTGTGCATTGAGCTTTTCCTCTAGATAGAGTTCTAAAATTTAACCTATTGCTATATACTTTGAGATATTTTATTAGGAAAGTTGTAAAAAAAAATCGATTTTAATTTTCTTTAGGCAAAGTGTCTTTCACACATGAAATCAATAAAATCTGTTCCCCTTCTTTTTAAAAGTAAATTTTCTTGGGACAGTGATTAAAGCAAATATATCTATAACTTCATAAAGTTATAATGACAACAGTATAATACAAAATGTTTTAAAATTTGCACCTAGATTAAAAAAAATGCAGTTAAGTAATATGTTTCTTCATTAACATGCCAGTGACTCTTGGATACGTTTGCCTAGAGAGCTGGATGAACAGAAACAGAATAGGATCAAAATGAACTATATCATTAAAGAGAGGACAAAGGCTAAATTAGGACTGACACAGTAGGAAAAAGCTGTGTATTGACCACAAAATATTTTCACAAGCTATTTCAGCACCTCCATATCATTATGTATAAATGAAGAGAATATTATCCTATGGGAAATGTCCCTCATTCATATGATTTCAAGGAAGTATTCTTTCAGTTTAGGACTCAAGAGTAGTATGAGATTTAGAGAGGACTTAAGAGTGACCAGAAAAATAAACATTGGTCCAAAAACCCAAGGAACTTCACAATGAGATATCACTTCATACCCATTGGTATAGCTATTATCCAAACACAGACACACACACACACACAGAAAATAACTATTGGTAGGATGGAGAAATTAGAACCCTTCCTTGTGCATTGCTGATGGAACTGTAAAATAATGCAGCTGCTATGGAAAACTCTATGGTGACTCCTCAAAAATTAGGCATGGAATTATCATGTGATCCAGCAATCCCATTACTGCGTCTATACCCCAAAAAGTTAAAAGTAGGGACTTGAACAGATATAGGTACACTCATATTCACAGCAGCATTATTCACAATAGCCAAAAGTAGAAGCAACCCAAGTATCCATCAATGGATGAATGGATAAACAAAATGCAGAGTACGCATACAATAGAATAATATTATTCAGTTTTAATGCTACAACATGGATGAACCTTCAAAAAATTATGCCAAGTGAAATAAGCCAGTCACCAAAGGACAAATACTGTATGAGCCCACTTATATGAGGTACCTAGAGTAGTCAAATTCATAGAGACAGGAAATAGAATGGTAGTTCTAGGGGCTAGGAGGAGGGGGGAATGGGGAATTGTTGTTTAATGGTTATGGAGTTTTAGTTTTGGAAGATGAAAAAGTGCTGGATGTGGATAGTAGTGATAGTTGCACAACAAATGAATGTACTTAATGTGGCAGTGTAGTATACTTAAAAGTAGCTAAAATCATAAATTTTTATGTTATACATATTGTAGCACAATAAAAAAATTAGGAACTTAAGAGGATGAAGGTTTAACATTTTTCTTTTATCTCACATATTTAAGTTCATAAGTTTAGCACTTAACACAGTGTTCTCTCCTTTATTCAGCACTTTGACTGCAACTGGGGTTGCCAGTAGTTCAACAAACATTAGTTGAGTTCCTATGACTGTAAACTAGGCACTATGGTAGCCCTTAGGAATACCATAGCAAATTAAACATAGTCCTTGGCTTTAATGAAGTCACAGATTAGCATGGTAGACAGATATGGAGATCAATGATTACAATTTAGTGCAGTGCAATATGTTACAGAAATATATATGACATTGTGGTTGAGAGTGCAGGTTCTAGAATAAGACTGCCTGAATTTGAATGCTGGATTAGTCACTTTTACCAGTTGGAGATCTTAAGTAAGTTGCTAAAACTGTGCCTCACTTTCCTCATCTGTAAAACGGGAACAATAACACTTTCTACTTCACTGGGTTATTGTGAGGATTAAATGAGTTTATATTGTAAATTGCTTAGAATAGTGCCTAGAACATGAATTCTTTTTAACTCTAGCTAGCATCAGCATCATGGATAGGACGGTAGTAGCATTTTATCTTTTTTCTTCACTACCGAATCTCCAGTGCCTAGGAGATTACCTGGCACATAGTAAGTGCTGAAGAAATGTTTTTATTTTATGATGAGAAAAGTGAGGCTCAGAACAAGTACAGAGAAGAGAATTTGAGGCCTGTGGGGTAGGTGGCTTGAGAAAAGATCAAGAAGAAGCAGTGCTTCAACAGGATTTTGGTAGTTGACTATGTTTTCCTTGTAACAGTGGGGAGCAGGCCTTCCTGACTGGGGGAACAGAACGGCAGTCATGCGGCTGAAATAGCATCGACCATCTGGGGAACAATGATAAGTTTGGTATTGTCATATTGTAAAGGATAAGGTGGGGAATGACCTGATTATATTTAAAGAATTATTTAGTCATTACTAGATGCCTGACCACGTGCCAGGTGTCAGGAGTGAAGTAGTGACCATGGCACAATGGTACCCCTCAGGAGCTCCTGTTAGAGACCTGAAATGCCATGCAACAAGGATTAGACTTCATGGGGTTAATTATGGAGTCAATGAAGAACCTCAAAAAGCTTTTAAGACCTACTTAGAGTGTACTGATAGGTAGAACTCTGGGAGCAGGTAGAGGATGGGTCAGGCAGGGGCTGGGGTGTCTTGCTGCTGGTGCTGCCTACAGGGCCGCTCATGATGAGCTTTTGCTCTGACCTGGATATGAGAGTGTAATGCCCAAACGAAGGTGGTGTCGGCAGGGAGAGAGAGGAGAGAGATGGATTTGAGAGGTAATTACAAGATACATTCTCTATAATTTGGTGACTGAGAGTGGAGAGCGAAAACCAGGTAACTCCCAGTTTTCTTGGGCTTGGCTATCTAGGTGGAGAGTTGGGACTCCTAATTCCCACTCACTTAAGGAAGAAGATAAAAAAGAAAGCAGATTAGAGAGTGGGAGGTGGAGGCAAAGTCAGTAATTCAGTTTTGGACAAATTAAGTTTGAGGCAATAAAGGCTCATCTAGATAGAAAAGACCTGTAATGAACACACACACATTTATTTATCTGTTGTGTGTGTTTGTGTGAGTTGGTACTTGGTGGGGGGTATTCCTAGAAACAGAGATCTGGAATTAATTAGACTAGAATATAGCACACATTTACTTACCCAACAAATCTATTTATTAATGTCCTTTGATAAACCAGGCTCTGTGTTCAAAGCTAGATATGTAAAGTTCTTGCCAATGGATATGTGTAGCATCTTGGCTCTGGTTGGAAAGTCTGAACATTAGGATTAAATATAATGAGAATGGAGACATATCTTTTAAAATCAAATCACTCCTATCCCACTGTATTAGTTTCCTCTTTCTGTTGTAACAAATTATCACAAACGTAGTGACTTAAAACCACACAAATTGGTTATCTTATGATAATGGGTTTCATTGGACTAAGCTGTCAGTAGAGCAGGTTTCTTCTGGAGGCCCTAGGGGGAAATCTGTTTCAGATGGCTGCCTTTTCCAACTTCTTAGAGATTACCTGCATTCCTTGGCTCATGCATGGTCTCTTTCTTAATCTTTAAGTCCCAAAGTATAGCATCTTTAAGTTCCTCTTTCTGTGTGTCTCTGTTTCCATCATCACATCTTCTCTGCCTCTCCCACTGCCATATTTCCTTTATATGGACTCCTGTGATTACACTGGGGCCACCTGGAAATCCAGGATAATCTCCCCATTTTAAGATCCTTAATTTAGTTACAACTGCAAAGTCCTTGTGCCATGTTAGGTAACACATTCACTATTGTGGGGACATGGACATCTTTGGGAGGCCATTATTCTGTCTTCCACATTTACTTTCATTTGTAGAGTTCAAGTTCACTTTGAGTTTATGCACCTTTAGCATTTGGATGCCTCTCCCACTTGTCACGATGGCTGCTTATCTAGCTCTACAAACTTGAACTAGTCCTTGTCCCACCCCGAGTAAGGTCATTAAATCTTTCTTGACCTCCCAGGCCAAAGAAATCTCTCTCCTCTGAACTCCTGTAATGTTTCTATCTGTCTTGTTCATTTGCACTTATCATTTACTAGTGTAAACTCTCCGTTCCAACAAATAGAAATTTACCTCAAATTGGCTTAAGGAATTAAGTGGAGGTTATTGACTCAGAGAACCCAAAAATGGATTGAACCTGGAATTATGGGAAGGTCAAGATGTAGCTAGTTTTTAGGAACAGCCAAAACCAGGGACTTAAAAATTATCTCTCCTTTCTTTGTTGCTACTTCTCTGAGTCACTTCCATTCTCTCCTATGAAGGCAGACTTTGTCCATATGACAAGAAACAGAGCCAAGAACAGGAAGTAAGTTTTATACTTTAAAGCTTCTCTCACCAGAAACACAAATCAGAATGGACCCACAAGAAGAAATTTGCTTCAGTTCCCTTTAAGGGTTGTGAAAAAGAAGAGACAAACCAAGAAACAGACATTCAACTATAGAGAACAAACTGATGGCTACCAGAGGGGAGGTGGGTGGGGGGGATGGGTTAAACAGGTGATGGGCATTAAGGAATACACTTGTGATGAGCACCAGGTGATACATGGAAGTGTTTTGCTTCTTGCTGGAGATATCATACACTTGAAACTAATATAACACTGTTAAATGGAATTAAAATAAAAACTTAAAAAAATTAGAGTTGTGGAAAAGAAATATAATGCTTCAACTGCATGTTTAAGAACATATTGTTTGCTCTAGAAGATGTTTTTGTTCTTTGTTCTAGTCTAAAGGGATATCCAAAATATTGGTCTTAACTCACTTAATTCCTTAGCTATCAGCAAAAGTCCTTAACTCTAATTTCACAAAGAAAATAGAAGCTACTAGCATGAACTCCCCCAAATGCTTGCCTTTACGTCTGCAAATATACCTTTATCTGGACTGTCCCTTTCCTCATGCCCCAGAAAACACCAATAATCACCTTTTAATCTCCATGTACCTGTGCTCTTTGTCCTCCAGTCTCCTCCAGGACCTCAACAAAGCATCATTTCCCCCTCTCTTTCCTCTTTCTCCCTCTCTACTGGCTTCCTGCTGATCTCTGCTCCCTCTCAACAGCATTTGAAAGCAATCCAAACCTTTCTCATCTTAAAAAAGAGAACTCAGTAAATTTGGATATATTGTTTTATGCAGTGAGCAATGAGTATTTAATCTTACTCCACCTCTCTGTAGTATTTGATGTTGTTGACCATTCCGTCTTTTTTGAAACTGCCTCCTTTCTTGGTCTACATGATGCATTCCTGATTATATTGGTATATCTCTGGCTGTTCCTTCTCAGTCTAGTTCACAATGCCTCTTTCGTTATCCCCTCTTCTCACTTAAGTGTTGGCTTTTTTCAAGAGTTCATTCTTGGCTCTCTTCTCTTCCCCCTCTCTATGTTCCAGTGGGTGATCTCACTCACACACATGGCTTCAGTTATCCTTTGTACTCTGATGATGACCAACTATACATCTAGCTCAGACTTCTCAGCAGAAATCCTAAGTGCAAGAAGCAATGGAATACTATTTTCAAAATACTGAAAGAAAAAAACCTCATATTTTAAATTAATCACTTTAATATTAGAATGAAGTAAAAATAATGTCAGAAATACTAGGCCTTAGATTACCTAATACACACTCTGAAAACAGATGTTGGAGGAAATTCTCCAGCAAGAAGCAAAACAAATAAAGATGAATCAATAAAATATGGGTGATGGGGATTAAGGAGGGCACTTGTGATGAGCATTGGGTGTTGTATATAAGTGATGCTAAGTGATGAATCACTAAATTCTACTCCTGAAACCAATATTACACTGTATGTTAACTAGAATTTAAATAAAAACTTAAAACATTAAAAAATAAGATATGGGAACTAAATGCTAGTAAATAATTTAGTAAAATTTCTTGCCTAAATAAGCAAAGAACAACAACAACAAAAACCTATCTATTTATAATTTAAACTCTAGAAAATATCAACATGAGGCAGGTTGCTGTTGGAGTGCAGAGAGAGATAAAGACTGCTAAGGCATTTCTGTTGAAAGTGAGGGAGATAAGGGGAATGTGGATATTGATAAGCTTTCGAATTCTATTACTATAGGAAATAGATGACTAATAAATATACGAATGGGTCTTATTAAGTAGTGATAACCACCAGAAGGCTAAATGTATAATGTCTGATTTTCAAACCAGCTGAGTAGAATTCAGTCTATCTGATGGAAGTTAGGAAAGAAGGGGAACAGAAGAAACAAAAAGGAAATAGGTGAAATAGGAAATATAGAAGAAGATGGCAGAAAAAATTTTTAACAAATAAACCTTGTGTGAATTCATTAAATTCACTTCAGCTTAGATTTTGAAAAGATGCAGTAATATGCTGTCTACAGGGACACATTTTAATGATAATGTTATAACAATTCCCAAATTATCTGTGTGTAAAAGAAAATGTAATAAAGGTATTTGCAACAGGGATATGAAAAAGACAAAATCAGTTGACCCTGAAAGATTTTATTTTGCCTCTCTATAATTTTGCATAGTAGCTCACTAGCTCAGATTGCAGTCTCAGAGATCCTCAGAGAATTCCTGTCTCTATCCTGTTTCCTCTCAATATATTCTACAGCACAATCTTTTTAAATAAAACATGATCTTGTCCTGCTGCAACTATTTTACTATCATTCCCTGATTGCCTACAAGAAAAAGCACAAGATCTTTGTCATTTTATTTAAGGCCTTCCTTGATTTGTAGCTTAGTTACTTCCTCATTGCTTTCTGCCTTCTCAGCCTCCTGCCCTCTCCTCTTTCTGCTTTGGGCATGCGGAAACATTTACATTTCGCTAAAGGGAACATTCTAACTCTCATCTTTATGCCTTTGCCTATTTGGCTCTTTCTGACTGAAATTTCCTTCTTCTCTTTCTGTTTGTCCTTCAAGACGTAGACGAGGTGGCACCTCTTCTGTGATCCTTTCTCCTTTAGCTCCTGTAATTATATCACATCATGTCACATCACATTAAATTATTTTGTCTCTCTCCCTGAGTAAACTGTAAGCCACTGGAAGAGCAGGGACCATGTGGTCCCAGCTCCAGCATGGTACTTGTTATACAGTATGAATTGTGCTTAGTGACTAAATGAATCCAAGTCAGCAAATATGTTCCAGGTGCTAGATGGTACTAGACTCAGACCAGTAAGTAAGAATCAAAATTAAGGAAATAGGTTCTGTGTATAAAGATTACAATGAATGGTTTATTCAACTTGAAAAAGAGGATTGAGATAAATTATGTTCTGAAATATTAATTGTATGAATGTTTTAGGCATACTCTTTGGTTGCATGTGACAGAACACCAACTCAAATAAGTTAGTCATATATATTTATATAGGAAAGAATATTAGGCTCATTTCACATAGTGTTGCGAAGGTGAGGTTGACCCTAGAGCTCAGGTTCAGTGGTAACTGGGGAAACTAGGGATATGAATGTAGCCAGGGTTTTTGCCCATCTTTTGTTCTATTGGCCTCATCATCCCAGAGCAATTTCCCCCTTTCAGCAGGAAAAATGGACAGAAACTAGTCCTGAGCCTCACAATATATAGCTTCGCTGCCGGAGAGACAAGGATCATCTTCCCTAGTTCCGGTTCAAAGAAATCCTGGAGAAGAGCTCTGATTAGCTTGTTCTGAGTCAAGCGCTTATACTGGTGAATCAATAGCAAGGAGGGCGGGGTCAGACAGGAAAGATGAGAAGGGTGGGGCGGTCTCAATCCTTGCCACTCAAACTGAGGTCCTCTGGTATCATCTGAAGGTTGTTAGAAATGAAGACTTTTTTTTTTTTTTTTTTGAACACTCTTGGGCCCTGAACCCACTGAACCATAATCTGCATTTTAGCTAGCTCCCTAAGTGATTAGTCAAATTTGAGAAGCATAGGACACATTAACTAGGAACAACTGTTCTCTCTTTCTTCTGAGGCTGGGAAAATTAGCAGTGGTTTTAAGTTGTTGGATGTGTTTCAAGGAGATGTCTGCAAGATCATTCTAAGTTTTTGCACATAAAATACAATTTTTTTGAGGGGGGGAAAGATGGCGGAGGAGTAGGGGACCCTATTTCAACTGGTCCCCGGAATTGAGCTGGATATCTACCAGACCACTCTGAGCACCCACGAAACCAGCCTGAGATGTAAGAAGATCTGGATCTCTACAAACGGAATATCGCAGGCAGTTGGTTTTGAGGTACAAAGCAGAGAGCTGTGATTCTGCGGGCAGACATCGGAGGATAAACAGCAGCAGGAGGGTGCCTGGACGTGGGGATCCTACACCACCAGTGAGTGACAGCCTCAGGTGCTGCGGACGGGGCACAGACTCGCAGACCTGTAGCGTTGGGAAGGAACTTTAGGGCAGCCCCCGGGGTGGAAACCCCAAGCGCGGAATACCGCGCGTATGCGCGCACGAACTGGGAGCAGCTGGCGGTTTTAGAAGCACAAAGGGCCAAGACGTGCCCCGACCTGGAGGGAGGACTGGGAGCCCTGGGGAGGGGCGCATGACCCAGGCCGCTGCAGTTTATAGCAGCAGGGACAGAAACGGAGACAGTGTGACCTGGAGAGTTCACTGAAGAACAGACTGAGGTCTCTCTGCTCTGAGGCAGAGGTTGGAAACGGTCTCTTCTGCTCTGACTTGCGGAAGAGATGTGGAAAGCCCTGGCGCCAGAGAACAAAAGCCCAAAGACTGATTCCCACTGAGCCCATCCCCTGCCACAGGGGCGCAGGGCTCCGCCCAAACAGGGTTGCCTGAGTAACAGCGCGGCAGGCCCCTCCCGCAGAAGACAGGCTGGGAAAACAAGAGGCCAACAACCCTAAGGTCCCAAGAAAACAGGTGCATCTTGCTTGGGTTCTGGTCAATAATTTCGACTCTATACATTCCCTCAAACACCCATCAACAGAATGACTAGGAGGAGGAGCCCCCAAAACAGAAAAGACTCAGAGATTATGACTTACATTGCAGATTTACAAATGGATGCAGACATAACCAAGATATCAGAGATGGAATTCAGGCTAGCAATTGTGAAGACAATGGCTAGAATGGAGAAATCAGTTAATGGCAACATAGAGTCTCTAAGGGCAGAAATAAAAGGTGAATTGGCAGAACTTAAAAATGCTATTAATGAGATCCAATCCAATCTAGATAATCTAACAGCTAGGGTAACTGAGACAGAAGAGAGAATAAGTGATCTGGAAGACAGTATAATAGATAAAAAGGGAAAAGAGGAGGCCAGGGAAAAACAACTCAGAATCCATGAAAATAGAATCAGAGAAATAAGTGACACCATGAGGCGTTCCAATGTCAGAATCATTGGAATCCCGGAGGGAGTGGAGAGAGAGAGAGGGCTAGAAGATGTATTTGAGCAAATCATAGCTGAGAACTTCCCTAATCTGGGGAATGAAACAAACATTCGAGTCCTGGAGGCAGAGAGGACCCCTCCCAAGATCAAGGAAAACAGGCCAACACCCCGGCATGTAATAGTAAAACTTGCAAATCTTAGAACCAAGGAAACCATCTTAAGGGCAGTTAGGGGGAAGAGATTCCTTACGTACAGAGGGAAGAACATCAGAATAACGTCAGACCTATCCACAGAGACCTGGCAAGCCAGAAGGGCCTGGCAAGACATATTCAGGGTACTAAATGAGAATAACATGCAGCCAAGAATACTTTATCGGGCAAGGATTTCATTTAGAATGGATGGAGAGATGCAGAGCTTCCACGACCGGCAGAAGTTGAAAGAATATGTGACCACTAAGCCAGCCCTGCAAGAAATATTAAGGGGCGTTCTATAAAAGGAGAAAAACCCCAAGAGTGATCTACAACAGAAATTTACAGGGACAATCTATAAAAACAACGTCTTCACAGGCAACATGATGACAATTAATTCATATCTTTCAATAATCACTCTCAACGTGAATGGCCTAAACACTCCCATAAAACGGCACAGGGTTGCAGATTGGATAAAAAGACAGGACCCATCCATATGCTGTCTACAGGAGACTCATTTTGAACCTAAAGATACATCCAGACTGAAAGTGAAGGGATGAAGATCTATCTTCCATGCCAGTGGACCTCAAAAGAAAGCTGGGGTAGCAATTCTTATATCAGACAAATTAGATTTTAAACTAAAGTCTGTAATAAGAGACACAGAAGGACACTATATCATTCTTTTTTTTTTTTTTAAAGATTTTATTTATTTATTTGAGAGAGAGAGAATGAGAGACAGAGAGCATGAGAGGGAGGAGGGTCAGAGGGAGAAGCAGACTCCCTGCCAAGCAGGGAGCCTGATGCGGGACTCGATCCTGGGACTCCAGGATCATGACCTGAGCCGAAGGCAGTCGCTTAACCAACTGAGCCACCCAGGCGCCCGGACACTATATCATTCTTAAAGAGTCAATCCAACAAGAAGATCTAACAATTGTAAATATCTATGCCCCCAACATGGGAGCAGCCATCTACATAAGCCAACTGTTAACCAAAATAGAGTCATATTGATAACAATATGTTAATTGTAGGAGACCTCAATACTCCACTCTCAGCAATGGACAGATCATCTAAGCAGAAAATCAACAAGGAAACAAGAGCTTTGAATGATACATTGGACCAGATGGACCTCATAGATATTTACAGAACATTCCACCCTAAAACAACAGAATACTCATTCTTCTCGAGCGCACACGGAACTTTCTCCAGAATAGACCATATACTGGGTCACAAATCAGGTCTCAACCGATACCAGAAGATTGAGATTATTCCCTGCATATTCTCAGACCACAGTGCTCTAAAACTGGAACTCAATCACAAGAAAAAATTTGGCAGAAATTCAAACACTTGGAAGCTAAAGACCACTCTGCTCAAGAATGTTTGGGTCAACCAAGAAATCAAAGAAGAACTTAAACAATTCATGGAAATCAATGAGAACGAAAACACATCGGTCCAAAACCTATGGGATACTGCAAAGGCGGTCCTAAGGGGGAAATACATAGCCATCCAAGCCTCACTCAAAAAAATAGAAAAATCCCGAATTCACCAACTAACTCTACGCCTTAAAGAACTAGAGAAAAAGCAACAAATGACACCTAAGCCACTCATTAGAAGAGAAATAATTAAAATTAGAGCAGAAATCAATGAATTAGAAACCAGAAACACAGTAGATCAGATCAACGAAACTAGAAGTTGGTTCTTTGAAAGAATTAATAAGATCGATAAACCACTGGCTAGACTTATCCAAAAGAAGAGAGAAAGGACCCAAATTAATAAAATTATGAATGAAAGGGGAGAGATCACGACTAACACCAAGGAAATAGAAACAGTTATTAGAAATTATTATCAACAACTATATGCCAATAAACTGAGCAATCTGGATGAAATGGAGGCCTTCCTGGAAACCTATAAGCTGCCAAGACTGAAACAGGAAGAAATTGACAACCTGAATAGGCCAATAACCAGTAACGAGATTGAAGCAGTGATCAAAAACCTCCCCAAAAAACAAGAGTCCAGGCCTGATGGATTCCTTGGGGAATTCTACCAAACATTCAAAGAAGTAATACCTATTCTACCGAAGCTGTTTCAAAAAATAGAAGGAAAACGTCCAAACTCATTCTATGAGGCCAGCGTTACCTTAATCCCCAAACCAGGCAAAGACCCCATCAAAAAGGAGAATTTCAGACTGATATCCCTGATGAATATGGATTCCAAAATCCTCAACAAAATCCTAGCTAATAGGATCCAACGATACATTGAAAGGATCATCCACCACGACCAAGTGGGATTTATCCCCGGGATGCAAGGGTGGTTCAACATTCGCAAATCAATCAGTGTGATAGAACACATTAATAAGAGGAGGGAGAAGAACCATATGGTCCTCTCAATTGATGCAGAAAAAGCATTTGACAAAATACAACATCCTTTCCTGATTAAAACTCTCCAGAGGATAGGGATAGAGGGAACATTCCTCAAGCTCATAAAATCCATCTATGAAAAACCCACAGCGAATATCATCCTCAATGGGGAAAAGCTGAGAGCCTTTCCCTTAAGATCAGGAACACGTCAAGGGTGCCCACTCTCACCACTGTTGTTCAACATAGTACTAGAAGTCCTAGCAACAGCAGTCAGACAACAAAAAGAAATAAAAGGTATTCAAATCGGCAAAGAAGAAGTCAAACTCTCTCTTTTCACAGACGACATGATACTTTATGTGGAAAACCCAAAAGACTCCACCCCCAAATTACTAGAACTCATCCAGCAATTCAGTAATGTGGCAGGACACAAAATCAATGCACAGAAATCAGTTGCTTTCTTTTTTTTTTTTTTAAAGATTTTATTTATTTATTTGATAGAGTGAGAGAGCACAAGCAGGGGGAACAGTAGAGGGAGAGGGAGAAGCAGGCTCCCCGCCAAGCAGGGAGCCCGATGCGGGGCTCGATCCCAGGACCCTGGGATCATGACCTGAGCCGAAGGCAGACGCTTAACCATCTGAGCCACCCAGGCGCCCGAAATCAGTTGCTTTCTTATACACTAACAACGCAACTGTAGAAAGAGAAATTAAAGAAACGATTCCATTTACAATAGCACCAAAAACCATAAGATACCTCAGAATAAACCTAACCAAAGAGGTAAAGGATCTATACTCTAGGAACTACAGAACACTCATGAAAGAAATTGAAGAAGACACAAAAAGATGGAAAAATATTCCATGCTCATGGATCGGAAGAATAAACATTGTTAAAATGTCTATGCTACCCAGAGCAATCTATACCTTCAGTGCCATCCCAATCAAAATTCCAATGACATTTTTTAAAGTGCTGGAACAAACAATCCTAAAATTTGTATGGAAGAATCAGAATTCTGTATGGAATCAGAAAAGACCCCGAATCGCCAAGGAGATGTTGAAAAAGAAAAACAAAGCTGGGGGCATCGCGTTGCCCGATTTCAAACTATATTACAAAGCAGTGATCACCAAGACAGCATGGTACTGGCACAAAAACAGACATACAGACCAATGGAACAGAATAGAGAACCCAGATATGGACCCTCAACTCTATGGTCAAATAATCTTTGACAAAGCAGGAAAAAACATGCAATGGAAAAAAGACAGTCTCTTCAATAAATGGTGCTGGGAAAATTGGACAGCCACATGCAGAAGAATGAAACTCGACCATTCTGTAACACCACTCACAAAGATAAACTCAAAGTGGATGAAAGACCTCAATGTGAGACAGGAATCCATCAAAATCCTAGAGGAGAACACAGGCAGTAACCTCTTTGACATCGGCCACAGCAACTTCTTCCAAGATAAATCTCCAAAAGCTAGTGAAACAAAAGCAAAAATGAACTTTTGGGACTTCATCAAGATAAAAAGCTTCTGCACAGCAAAGGAAACAGTCAACAAAACAAAGAGGCACCCCACAGAATGGGAGAAGATATTTGCAAATGACACTACAGATAAAGGGCTGGTATCCAAAATCTATAAAGAACTTCTCAAACTCAACACCCAAAAAACAAATAATCAAGTCAAAGTGGGCAGAAGAGATGAACAGACACTTCTCTGAAGAAGACATACGAATGGCTAACAGACACATGAAAAAATGTTCATCATCATTAGCCATCAGGAAAATCCAAATCAAAACCCCACTGAGATACCACCTTACACCAGTTAGAATGGCCAAAATGGACAGGGAAAGAAACAACAAATGTTGGAGAGGTTGTGGAGAAAGGGGAACCCTCTTACACTGTTGGTGGGAATGCAAGTTGGTACAGCCACTTTGGAAAACAGTGTGGAGGTTCCTCAAAAATTTAAAAGTAGAGCTACCCTATGACCCAGCAATTGCATTACTGGGTATTTACCCCAAAGACACAGATGTAGTGAAAAGAAGGGCCATATGCACCTCAATGTTAATAGCAGCAATGTCCGCAATAGCCAAACTGTGGAAAGAGCTGAGATGCCCTTCAACAGATGAATGGATAAAGAAGATGTGGTCCATATATACAATGGAATATTACTCAGCCATCAGAAAAGATGAATACCCAACTTTTACATCAACATGGATGGGACTGGAGGAGATTATGCTAAGTGAAATAAGTCGAGCAGAGAAAGTTAATTATCATATGGTTTCACTTATTTGTGGAACATAAGGAATAACATGGAAGACATTAGGAGAAGGAAGGGAAAAATGGGCGGGGGGAATTGGAGGGAGAGATGAACCATGAGAGACTATGGACCTGAGAAACAAACAGGGCTTTAGAGGGGAGGGGGGAGGGGGGATTGGTTAGCCCGGTGATGGGTATTAAGGAGGGCACGTACTGCATGGAGCACTGGGTGTTATACGAAAACAATGGATCGTGGATCACTACATCAAAAACTAATGATGTATTGTATGGTGACTAACATAACATAATAAAAACTACAAAAAATAAAATAAAATAAAATAAAATTTTTTTTTATTATGTTGTTAGTCACCATACATTACATCATAGTTTCTGATGTAGCGTTCCATGATTCATTATTTGCGTGTAACACCCAGTGCTCATTGCAACATGTGCCCTCCTTAATACCCATCACCAGGCTACCCCATCCCCCCACTCCCCTATTTTGAAAAGTTTTGGACTTTTCTTTTTGCGGGGCATATTTTACAGAGAAAGAGTATTCACTATTTTTCTCTGGGATAGTTTATCACATAGGCAAAGAAAAAGACATTTCAGTTTCCTTTACTGTTCCATCATTTTTATAGCAAACTTACCTACTCTTATCTTACAGCCTGAAGACTAATTACTGGCTCCTGAAAATCCTATTTTCTATACCAGCAACCTGTTTTCTCCTTGGGCCCCACTCTTACTATGTTTTCCCCCATGGTCCTGATTAAGCAGTTTGGACATTGACCATGGTAACTCCTAGAGTGGTCCTGTGGTGGTATCAATACACTTTCTGGGCTTGTATAACAGTGACCTATGTCAACCAGTCAACAAGTGTGAGACTCTGGGTCCTCAGTCCTTGGGGCTGTGTCTAATGATGTAGAAGCTCCTTCTGGGAGGAATAAAAGGGAAGAATTCTTTTGTACATCAAGCTAATAACAGCTTGTTGAATTTACCAATATTCTAATGGTTCCAGATAAAGTCTAAAAAATGCTTTTTGAACAAAGAATTTGTTCTTTGGGTGGAACAAGAAACATTTCTAGGAATCAACCATTTTCTTTATCTTCTCTGCATGTCAGGACTTTTAAAAAAATCAGATTGTGTCTTGGATACTAGTCAAAATAAGCATCAATTACAAGTTCCCAAATACTTAAGGACAATTCCAGAGGAACACTGACTTTTTACATAGAGTTATTTATGTCACTTATTATCAATGAATTTAATCAAAATATGATAGATTTTTTTTTTCTGTTAGACCTACTTTTTTAGTTGATGATTTAAATCATTTTAGATGGTGAATTTTTTGCTTTTCAAGCAGAGAACTCTTAAGAATGTAAAGTATCCAAAACCATTTTCAGGATTCTGATTCAGACTCTAGGCTTTCCAACCAGGTAGCTCATGGTGGATAAGGATTTAGCAAGATGCTAGGTCTCCTGATTTAAGAATTATATCTATTTTTTTTTGAGAGAGAGAGAGAGAGAGAAAAAGAGAGAGGGCACATGAGTTGGGGGGGAGGAGCAGAGGAAGAGAGAGAGAGAATATTTTAATCAAGCCTCCATCCCTAGCATGGAGCCCCATGTGGGGCTTGATCTCACGACTGTGAGATCATAAGCTGAGCAGAAACCGAGAATCTGATGTTTAACTGACTAAGCCACCCAGGTGCCCCAAGAATCATATCTATTAAGATAACTTTATTTAATAACTGTTTATGGAGTGGCAGGAGGGGAATAGGTTAATTAGTTTTAAATGCAGACTTTTGAGGGGATTCATTTATATACAAAGATAAATGGGGAATTGAGAGTTTTTCTGGATAACAAAATAGGTTCATGCACTGTGGCAAATGAGCAATTTTGTATCTGCCTTCTCCAGTTTTCCTGCCCTGTACAATTGCCCATACAACAACCAAATGCTCTGTGCCACTTCAGGGAGACATCGTTCAAACCTGTGGAAGGCCATCCAGTACTGTTGGATGTGTCCCAAATGATACTGTTTTTATTATTTGTGTGCCATTGAATCTATGATTTATAGGACACTTCATAGAGAGAAGAAGTGAAAGATAAAGGAACCATATTGCAATAGACAGACTGAAGAAATAGGTACCATTGAGCTTGATTGAATTATATATGTGACCTGAAATCTCACTGACCTGGATTATTCCACTGGTACAGTAATTTTAAGTAATATGGTTTGTCCTATATTGAATCATTTCTCTTTCATTTTCTGAACACATGGTTGTATGATTTCCAAAGCAGCAACTCTCCATTTGATTTATAATGAAACTAGAGTAGCCAAGAGCCCTCTCCATTTGATCCAAATATTTACTGAAAAGCAACTGAATCATTTCTTGCTCAGGAACTAAGTCCCTGAGAGAACTTGGAACCAGCCTGACTTCAGATTAAGGATAATGCAGGACTAATAACTTGTAAAGTGCAAAATGCAATACAGATTAAGGAACCAATGTGTAATTAGTTTTGCTGGCAACTTTTTCAATCCAGATCAGATTCTGAAACTATCTGGGGGATGATTTCCTAAAATCTGGAATGGAAAACACCCTGGTTGGCAGATGCATTAGGCTGTGGTATAGGCAGTGTCAGCCAATCTGATATTCCTTGTTATTATTTGTAGGGTATATGATAGCCTTGATTGTCTATAATGGATCAGGAATAAAGTCATTGAAATTTCCAGATAACTGATGCCTAATTCATATAGTTTGAAAACTTAGTTTTAACTATTTTCATGCCTATCTTTCTAAAAGAGAATACATTGAGTAGGATGTATTAAAAATAACTTAGGTAATGTAATGAGACCTGAGTGAGTGCATGTGGCAACAGTCTTTATGAATGCCCTCCAGTAGGCACCAGGATAAGTCTTCATCCAAAGGAACAGATTTTATTGAGGCAAAAACATATTTTCACAGAGGGAAGTGACATATTTTCAGTTATTTTTAGTAAGCAATATTAAATAAATTCATATGGTAATCAGTGATGGGGCAAAGGAGTGGAGAAAGCTCATTTCCTTGGCATCTTCTCTGAGTGTTTCTTGGGCTTGCCTCTCCGTGGCATCTTCTAATTAATGTTAGGATTTGTTCAGTGCAAACTTGGGATCATCATTCTCTAAATCAACCTTTGGAGTCTCCTCTGGAAACTAATACAATGTTCTTGGAAGTTTGCTAATCTCTGTAGAGGTGTGTGGTGTCCCATGTATCTTTAACATGGAACAGTGGCCCTGAAGGCACTGCTGAGATGTTGTCCTTATGCTGCAGAGCTGTAAATTCTCCATTTTCCTCATTTCTGGTTTTGTTCTGTCTTCCCAGTGCTCATTCTTTGTTGCCATTTTGAATTTCTGGGATCACTCAGAATTCTGTTTTTTGTTTCTCAACATGTTTTGGCTTTTGTACTATGTAGATTGTTTCTTTTTTATGTGTAAAATCTTTGTTCTGATTATAAATATTTATTATTAAAAATTGGAAAAAATTACAAGGCTTAAAGAAGGAAATTTTAATTATCTACTATTTTATATATACCTATACACTTTTTTTGTTAAACTATTAAGACTATACTGTATATTCAATTTTGTAAACATGTAAAAACAACATACTATAAGCATTCTACCAAAAGATTATTTTGGGTTTTCTATTCTGTTCCATTGATCTATGTGTCTGTTTTTGTCAGTACCATACTGTCTTGATGCCTTACAGCTCTGTAATACAGCTTAAAGTCTGGAATCATGATGCTTCCAGCTTTGCTTTTCTTTTTCAGGATTGCTTTGGCTATTCAGGGTCTTTTGTGGTTCCATACAAATTTTAGAATTGTTTGTTCTAGCTCTATGAAAAATGCTGGTGGTATTTGGAATGAGGATGAAGATGATGATGGAGGTGATGAGGTAACTAATATTGACTTAGTGATACCTCTGTGCCAGGCCCTGGTCTACCCACTCTATTTATATTTGTTCAATTAATCTTCACACCAATCCTGTGATAGGACTTATTATTCCCACATTACAGATAAAGAAGCTATAGTACAGAGAGATAAGTAACTTGCCCAATATTCCATAACTAGTGAGTGGTTATATACATATATTTAAATTGACATTCATTTTCTTATGTCAGTAAAATATTTTATAAATCTCACTTAAAATGGAGTAGAATTTCACCACATGAATACATCATACTTTATTATTATTGTTAGACATTGGAATTGTTTTCCAATTTGGGTATCATTCAGATAATGCTGCTATAAACATCTTTGTTGGCAATTTTAGTTATTTCCTCATGATAGATATCTGGACATAAACTGATGTGTCAAGGGGTGAAGATAATTATGGCCTTTGACATTGCTAATTGCTTTCTAGAAAGACAGTGCCCATTTATAACTTATAATTCACAGGATAGTATGTGAGAGTATACACCTCATTGCACTTTATAAATATTAACATTTAAAGATATCTTGTTAGTTTGAAAAGTAAAAATAGTGTTCCATATATATTTTTAATTTAGTAGTATGGATTTTGTTGTTACCAATCAATGGGTTTGCTCATAGCACACAGAAAATTAGGGCTAGAACATACCCTTATTTCCAGTTGAGGAAACTGAATAAAACAATCAATCCTGGTGCTTAGGACCTTTGTTATTCTTGGTTACCTTTGTCACAGCTCATTATTCAGAACTGCCAGCTCAGTACCAGATATGCACATTTGATACATGAGTTCCCACATATACCCAGTCCTGTCCTGTAGTAAAACAGAGCAATAGTACAAACTACTGGACAGTAACTAGGTTGTGTTATATTAGAAAATTTGATCCACATACTAACCAGTGTTAAAACAGAAAAACAAAACAAAGAAACAACTTAGGCAATGACCTCTGTACGTTAAGTTAGCAAATTTGATTGACACTCAATTCTAAAGTTAATAGCTATGTTGAGAACAGTTTCTTGTAATAGTTCTGTGAGTCTGCAGGGTTTTCCTCTTATTTTCTGGTTCCTGGATATAATGTAAGTGTAGATAAGGAAGGTACACAGGACATTGAATTAAAAATAAAATGTGTTTCCTTATGGAGCCTTGGCTACATGATTAAAAAATTAGGTCTATAAAGGAAACAGTTAAAAATTATTTTCTGAAAAACAAAATGCATGAAAAACTGCTTAACATGAGATTTTAGTTATGTCAGATAAAAGGCTGTTAAAGTTCATTGTACTATTTTTCTAGAAATATTTACTGATCATCTTGTCTGGGTCAGTTGCTTTAGTTACACCTGTCTGCAAACAGACTTCACTAATATAGAGATGGATCTATGAAAAGAGAAAGATGATTCAAAGTAGCAGAACTGCCTGGGTTCAAAATGCCCACTTGTCACTAACTAGCTGTGTGACCATACTCAATTTGTTGGAGCACTCTTTGCCTCTGCGTCCTCATTTGTAGAGTGTGGATAATAATATTACCAACCTCATGAAGTTTCTGTGAAGAACAGTGAGATAACAGAGCAGAAGCTCTTAGAACGGTACCTGGCACATAGTAAGTGCTAAATAAATGTTTGCTATTCTCCTTATTACTAATAAATAATAATAAGTATTCTTGTTATTTTTATTATTCTATGTATTCTAATTATTACTACTAAGAAGTCACTTGCCTCCTCTCTCTTCATCAAGCTAATGTTTGATGCACAGCAGTAGTATCATGGCAACTATGTTGCTGGAGCCAGTCTGCCAATGAATCAGCCTGGAAGTTCTTGGCTATGGGGAAAAGAACATCTGAAAATATAAGGCTTGTACAGTGTTGATCCAGTTCACACAACTAAGTTTCTGTTTCATGAGGGACTAAGGTAAATTAATTAAAGAGGTTGGTGTCCAGATTTCAACTAACTGAGCTTAAGTACTACCGAAGTCACTTACCAATTGTTGCAGGCAACTTACTTAACTCCAAGCCTTATTTGCCATCCATATAGCTTTTCTTTATTCTTTCTTTCTTTTTTTTTTTTTTTAAGAGAGAGAGTGTGTGAGTGGGGTGGAGGGAAGAGGGGTAGAGGAAAAGGGAGAGAGAGAATCTTAAGCATCCCCAGCATGGAGCCCAACGCAGAGCTCCGTATCACGACCCTGAGATCATGACCCGAGCTGGAATCAAGAATCGGATGCCCAACTGACTGAGCCACTCAGGCGCCCCTATATGCCTTTTGGCATGACATTTTTTTCCTTTAGAAGGCCCTGCTCTGGTTCTTTGATGTTTGTGTTTTCCCAGGTCTGGCTTCACAGATGTGATCTGTGTAGTCACATATGACCCTCTACTCAGAAATGTCCTGTGCTTGGTTTAATGTTTTGCTGTAGTTGTCTTGGAATTCTTATTAATTTTGTCTTTGAGCTTGTGTTTTGTAAATGAAGTCATGCATTTAAGTAGAGGAAATACATGCAGTATGTGCATCCGCCATTCCTTGCAACTCGGTTTGCATAAAGCATTCATGATGTCCCATAAGCACAGAATTCGGGTGGACCCACAATGCACTGGAGTTCAGTGAGACTCAAAGTGAGTACCAGGTGAACATATTATGTCTACAATTGAGTAGGTGTCTCCCTGACAGCTCTGAGAGGCCGAGCTTTCAGTTCAACCCAGAACTTTCTTTGAACAAGAAAGAAGGCAATGATATTCTATGAAATACAAACAACCAAGAAATTTTATTGTATTTTTTCTTATTTTTGTTACTTCCCTTTGTTAGCCAACTACTTATGTTGAAAATGATGATATAGAAGGAAAGGGAAAAATAGGGCCACCCTTTTTCTTTCAGTCTTCCTTACTCACAGGGAAGCCAAATGTAGAAAATACATAACAAGATGTGAAATAAAAAAACTTGGTTGGTTTTGTGCACTGTGTTTCATGCTGGCAAGAATGAAATATACATGCATGTATAAGCTACAAAATACAGATCGTGTGTTCCACATACAAGCTAGGTGTTCTTACATTTGCATTTAGGACTCCCATTGTACATATAAAGATGAATAGTAAAGTCATATAAGCACTTTAAAATTGTAATTTATCTTTTTTTAGAACAACTTTAAATAACGAAAACACCAGGACAAGCTGAGAAAGACCACAGAAGAAAGGAAAGAGCTTTGTATTTTAGTAGCTTTAATAATATTATTTACTGCTGCTTGAACAAGGGGTCCTGCATTTTCATTTTGTGCTAGGTTCCCATAATTATGTAACTGGCCCTATCCTATTTCTATGGGGTAAGGAGTCCAGAGGGCTAAGGAATTATACCCTTCCAGTGAATGACCCTCCTCCCCACTTCTAGAACACACAACTCGTGCCTGAAACCTGAAATTCCCTGATTAGTTAATGACCCTCCTACCATGGTCTATATGGCCCAGAACTGATTTGGGTGCCAGGATCAGTTCTCCCTAGGGCAGAGATTGCATCAGAGGTGTGTGCATTTCCAGGCTGGAGAAGTGGACAAAGGGCAGCTGTTGATTTGTACGTGGGCTTGAAGGGGCCACGCCCATGAATATGAGGTCCCTCAGAGTGAGGACTGGAGTTGGGAAGAGTAGGAAGAAAAGAGGGTGCTCCATGGCCCATCTGTTTCTGACCTGCTATATTCCAGCATGACATTGAGAGGGGTCCAAGGATTTTATTTTATTTTTATTTTTCAAGCCCCAGCATGTGGCTTGAACTCATGATCCTGAGACCTGAGCTGAGATCAAGAGTTGAATGCTTAACTGACTGAGCCACCCAAGTGCCCCATAGAGGAGTCCAAGAATTTTAAATTTGAACCTGGCTTTCCAAGTCATAGTGAAGGTATATTTGTGAAGATAGGAGATAAACACATTTTTAACAGCTTGTTAGCCTGATTTATAATGTTTGCATATTTAGACATATTTTAGGTGGTTCCCCTTTTGTACTTTTGCCCCAGGCCCCTCAAATATTAGGGGAGGGCCTGGATGTGAGTATGAAAAGCACTTAGTGCCTAGCACTTAGTAAAATCCCAGTAAATGATGGCTGTTATCAATATCAGGTAACATAGCAAATGATGATGATAATGTAACACCTTTCTCTTCTTGTAGTTAAGGCCCTGAAACCCTGCTCACCTCTCCCTCCACCAACACCTCTTCCCCACCCCTAAGTAAGTGGGGTGATGGTGGTCATGGTAGTATTGTGCTTTCCAACCCCCCAGACACTAAATAAGCCTTCCTCTAAGTAGACTGGTTGTCTGGTTCCTTAAAGCATTGCTCTGGGTCTCACAGCTATGCCCTGTGAGTAGGATTAGCTACAGTCCTGTTTCTGCTGGAATCATGCATGAGCTTGCTATGCCCTCTACAGTATGTATTGTGTGCTATCCATTCTGCAGCTCATCACCTATGTTTTGTTGTTGTTGTTGTTTTTTCTAATGGATTTGGGATTACTTTTGATATTTAGGAAAAGATTTATCTTTAGTAACAATTAAATAGGCTAAGAAGAATGATTTAACATGTTTGCGTTTTCACACTGGGTGCCCGGAACTGGGTTAAATAGATTTTTCTCAGTTACAATAACTATGCACTGCTTAGGCTTTCTAATTCAATGAATTTCCTGCCCTCATTATTTAGTTCTTACCTGGATTGTTATCTTTGGCTATTTTGGTGAAATTTTACTGTAAGCTTCCTTGAACACTGTTTCATTGATTTGTCTTCTCTTTGTTTTAATGAATCACTCTAACATAGTTAGACAGCATGTTCTTTGGAAAGATTTTGACATTTTTTTCAAAAGTCTGAAACCGTGTAGAATTATTTGGGAGCATGTAGAATTCATTGGGTTCACATGCAGGTAGTTTTTAAAAGTATAATTTTAAAAACATGGCTTATATTTTCTTTCTCATTCTTTCGCTGATGTTGCTCACCAGATAATCATTGACTGGATGAAAAGAACTTGATCTCAGAGTCACTCCAGCTTGCATCTGGCAGTAGATTTTGCCCAACTGGAAAGATGTAGTAATATTTGGAGAAATAGAAGTTTGATTAGGATCATTTTGCTTCTTTTCCTTCTCTTAGTTTTTATACTTATAGCCAGACATTATGACATTAAGTATCACTTCCTTTGGCAGACACCACATGTGGACTGGCTACCAAATCATGGGTTCTTAAAATAGATGCTTCCCCCAAAATAGCACCTACATATGGTGCATTGTTACTTGCCTGCTTGCTTGTTTATTGCCAGCTGGCTATAAACTCCTTGAGAGCAGAAACCATACCTGACTTGTTCACTTATTGTATCCTCGGCATCTAACACAGTACTTGGGACACAATGTCGGTATTAAAAAAAAAATAAAAATGTTGAATGGATAAATGAATGCCTCTAGCACACAGACAATGCCCTTAATGCAAAGCTAGGGACTTTCAGGGAAGGTGTGGTAACAAGTTAAGTAGAAGTAGATGAGGGAATTGAAGGGGTTGTCAAGGGAGGACTTGAAGTGATACAACATATCGGGCGTACAGCAGAAGAGAGAATGGGCTGGGTAATAGAGGCAATCAAGTGATGAGAGGTCATCATAAAATTGCAAAGCCAGTTTAGTGGGTTAGGAAGTGAACAACTCAGAGGTTAAGAGGTTGTGGCCAGAATAGGCTATTGGATTTTAAGGTTTCATAGGTGAGGTCATTCTATACCATTATTAGGTCCAGATTGAGCCTTAGAAGTATTAGGGGATCGAGTCCTGCATCCTGTTCCTGCTCAGTGGAGATCCTGCTTCTCCCTCTCCCTCTGCTCCTCCCCCCACCCCACACTCATGTGTGCACGCTCTCTCAAATAAATAAATAAAATCCTTTTTAAAAAAAAGAAGTATTAGGTCAAACCATGTGGAATTGCCAATATTCTCTCTCTTTTTTTTTTACTTATAAAAAGGCACTTTTGGGGCACTTGGGTGGCTCAGTCGTTAAACGTCTGCCTTTGGCTCAGGTCATGATCCTGGGGTCCTAGGATTGAGCCCCTCATTGGGCTCCTGCTCAGCGGGAAGCCTGCTTCTCCCTCTCATACACTCCCCTGCTTGTGTTCCCTCTCTTGCTGTCTCTCTCTCTGTCAAATAAATAAATAAAATCTTAATATATATATTTATATTTATATAATATTACATTACATATATATATATATATATAAAGGCACTTTCATGATTCAGTCCAATAGTTTGCTAAAGTTTAGTGGAGATGGGGTGAAGATTAAAGAATTTTGAGGCTAAGATATTGATTGACTCATTCATATAGATTCTGATACTAGGCAGAGTGATTTTAGGAGGCAAGGGGCAAACATTGTTACCCAGGTGCCCGTCTTAGGTGAGATTGGTAGATGACAGTGAAGAGAACAGATGGAGGATGACATAGATCAGTGATATAGGATAAAGGCTTTATAAAAAAAAAACACACATAGGACATAGGCCTTTATTTGAAAGTCTTGAGTTACTAATGTCTTAGATATATTCACAAGATTTACCCACTCACTTAAGTGGCTTAGGAGAAACTAAAAAAACTAAGGTTGATGTGGGGTAGTAATGGCATAAGGCAAAAGTTTTTGTTTTTGTTTTTGTTTTTACCACGTATGACTCCAGATTCATTTTGCAACAAGCTTCTCTACATCCCAGAGTATATAAAAATGTTTTTCTTTGCCATTCTCTACTTTCTTTTTTTTTCCTTTTTATTTATTTATTTATTTTTATTCTTATGTTAATCCCCATACATTACATCATTAGTTTTAGATGAAGTGTTCCATGATTCATTGTTTGTGCATAACACCCAGTGCTCCATGCAGAACGTGCCCTCCTCAATACCCACCACCAGGCTAACCCATCCTCCCACCCCCCTCCCCTCTAGAACCCTCAGTTTGTTTTTCAGAGTCCATCGTCTCTCATGGTTCGTCTACCCCTCCGATTCCCCCGCTTCATTCTTCCCCTCCCGCTACCTTCTTCTTCTTTACATGCTGACATTTATCTTTTCTCTGAACTAACACTATACATCCCTATGCAGTTCCTGCCTTTATCCCATGGTACATTCCACTGAGTTTGCCCAAATGGGAAATTAAAATCTCAGTGAGTGATTTAGACATTTTCCAAGTGAAACCCATAGCAGACATGTTCTATGGGGCTGATTTGGAGACCTCAGGTCCATTTTTCCACATGGCTCCGTGAGTGGCCCTCTGGTCATGCATGTGCCTCAGTTTGGTTTTGTAACTTTCAGAAGACTTTGATTTGACCTTCTGTCCATTTGGTTGGCAGAGTACCTGGATATGTCCTTAATAAGAAATACTGAGTTTTAGAACATCAGTGTTTTCCTAGCCTCAGAACTCTCTGCCCGTTCAATTATTATAACAAACTTGCTATAATGGAAGTTTGGCATAGAAAATGTGCTGAAGGACAGGCAATCCATTACTCCAAAATTTATCTTTAGAGCAAACTCAAGAGCTTGACTTTCCCCTGTATAATTGTCTTTCCTAAACAATGCTGGGGTATCACTCCATGGTAACATCACAGTGAAGTGTGATTATAGTGAAGGATGTGGTGATCAGCACTATGTTAAACTTGCTGTTGTGATTATTATGTGGATGCCACTGAGGCTGCAGCCCTTAATATCACAGTACCCTAATTTATTAAGGATCCATGGATAAAACTTCACATGGCTCCTCCTGAGCCTCTGGTGTGTTATTCACTGTAGACTCTGTTAATTTTGTTACTCTGTATGTCTTTCTTCTGCCTGCTTGGAAGCTCAAAATGAAATGTGTGACTGGGCTGTAGCAACTGTACAGAACATTATATTATAAGGCATTGGATGTATTGAACCTTCCTTTTATTTTTAGTACATACTTATTTCACTTCATTTTTAAATTTTCTTAATTTTTTTTATTGTGTTTATTAAATGTATCTCTAAGGTACCTGAAATCCTGTTTTGAAATAAGGAAGATCTATGTAGAAATAAATTTGGGGCCTATGTAGAAAAATCTCTTATTGAAAATAGTTTATTTTCAGTCAGAGAGCCACTCACATCTTGAACTCATTATGCTAATGAACTGAGAACTTGAAACATCTTTTACAGGAATACTTCTCCTGGGAGGCCCTGCAATTTGTGATTAGTCCCTTTGGGGACTGCCATACTGCTAAGTTTATTTGGCTCCTTTTTTCCTTTTCTTCTCCTTCTCCTTTAATCTGTCACACCTCTCCCACCTTTATTCAGTTCTTCACGTGGTCCTCGAAGCATCTCTTCTGAAGCATAGCTCTGATAAGATCTATCTCTTGATTAAAAAAAAAATCCTCGGATATTCTTTATTGCCTACAGGAGAAAGGCCAACTCTTACCTTTTCCTACTCAGGACCTACCATGGGCCTGGAATATAATAGGCAGCTGATGAACATTTGTTGAATGAACTGAATTGTATTACATAAGATAATGCATATAAGGCATTAGTAGAGCATTTAGCACAAAGTACACAAAAAACGTTTATTTCTCAATCACTTCCCCTTCACATCTGGCTTGAACCTACCTTTCCCACCTCATCTCCCACCACTGTGGCTTTAAACATCACTGACTTGTAATTTTATGCACATAACATACATTTCTATGCCTAAGGAGACTTCATGCTACTGTTTCTTTCTGGAATGCAATCTCTTCCTGAAATGCATAATCCTTGCAAATTTAGTGAAGAGAATCCATACTCCTGGTAATGTTGATACAAATAACAAGCCATGCCTTTTATATTTAAATAGTTTGACCTAGTTGGGCATCTGGCACCTTTCACATGCAATTACATGTTCTTTTTAATTGGCAAAGCTCCTTAAAAGGAATTAAAACATACTTTCATTTATCAATGCAAGCACCTCTTCTTTAAAAATCATTAATAAATGCCTGTGCGATGATTAAACTCTTGTATTTCAATGATAGTCTTTATACATATGTAGCCAGTTGTTTAGCATTTTATTTCATTATATCGCCGTCTACAGGAAAGTTTAAAATATATTTTGGAGAATTTTATAATCAAAAGAAGGATAGATGATTTATTCATCTCATGAAAACTCAGCCCAAGGCTACTGACAGCTGCAATTCCCCTAGCCACTTCCACATAATTTTTAAAATGTGAAGGCCAGGAATGGTGCTGTTGACATTAATATCAGGACAAGGAGGAGAAGGAGTAGGTATCTCTGGAGGAGCCTCTGGGGGAATAAATAGAGACACTCCTACAATATTAGAGATTTCTGACTTTAGGTTGGACTTATCAACAGCCTGAACTGCAATGAAGAGATCCGTGCCATTTTCAAAAGGGATGTTTTCTGGTGTAAACACAAAGACTTCCTTAGAGTTGGCCTCCTTCGGGAAGAGATCAGATGTGTTCACTTGAAGTGATTCATTGAACTTGTCTCTGAGATCAAGAACACTTGTACTTATTCTAATGATATACTTGTGAGCTAAAAAGGAAAAAAAAAAGTTGTGATTGTAATTCTCAAGTGTTAAAGAAGTTTTAAAGTCTATTAGAAACTATATCACCATTCCATAAATTTCCAGTGAATAAATGTAATTGATGGTCTATATTTATTAGTATTCTTTTTACATTCTTATTTGTGTATCTAAACAGAGTGATGAATATAAAACTGGATCAGGGGGTGCCTGGGTGGCTCAGTTGGTTAAGCATCCGACTCTTGATTTCAGCTCAGGTCATGATCTCAGGGTGGTGAGATTGAGCCCTGTGTCGGGCTCCACTCTGGGCATAGAGCCGGCTTAAGATTCTCTCTCCCTCTCCCTCTCTCCCCACCCCTTAACCCGCCCCCACCCTTCCCCTTCATGTGCATGCATATGCTCTCTCTCTCTCTCTCTCTCTCAAAAAAATAAAATAAATAAATAAATAAAAAACTGTGCAGGCATGACCTAAAGCCTTGGTCAGTATTTCTGTGCATGCATCTGGCTGAGAGAGGAAGCCTTTAAATTACTGCTTATTGCTTTATTATTTATAGAGGAGTTTTGGCTACCAGTGCTTCTCAAACTTTCATGTGCATACAAAATACCCAGGGATCTTAAAATACAGATTCTTGGTTTGGTAGATCTGGTTGGGGACTGGGGTTCTACATTTCTAACAAGCATTCATGTGATGCCCATGCTGCAATCTGAAGACTATACTTTGAGACAAAAATCTAGTAGGACCTGAGGTTTCTTCCAAAAGTCAGCTCTGCTCCATAGATATCTATGCTCTATTCCCAATCCTTTCCAGGAGTCATTGCTAAAAATGGGGTTTATTAAAGGACAGCTTGGCAAGATTTCAAAAAAACCTAGATTGCCTGTTACTGGTTGAAACCTCTTAAAACTTAAAGTGGGCCAGTTTTTCAGGTTCTAAACCTCTCCTATTTAAAAATCCTAACCTTTTATTTCAGAGGACATTCAAGATCCCTCTTGCCTTCTGCCTTCCCCATGCATCACAACATGCCTGCCTGCGTCACCTCCTTCTGCACCTCTGTTGGCTGGTAAACTCCTTTACAGGGTCCACACCACATTCAGCTTACCTCTTCCGTGATCATAATCATCCCCAGGAGCTGTCCAAGTCAGATTAATAAATTTGTCCCCATGGATTTTTGCCTTAAGGTCAGTGATTTGACAAGGTGGGAAGAGATCAGGTATGGGAGCCTGTGGGACACCAGAGGCCACAAATGAACCTCCCAAGGATGTTCTGCTGAAACACACTTGGTTGCCTTGAAGATCATTCTTATTAATTTCAGGTCTTGGTGGATTCCATTTTATTTCACCTGCATCACATCACATCATATCACATCACATCACATCACATCACATCACATCACATCACATTATATTACATTACATTACATTATATTACCTTGCATTGCATTACATTACATTTCATTACATTGTAAGCAACTATATGTGTATACTTCCTTCTGTTTTGTTATCAGATTGCCCTCTTCCTGCTCTCGCCTTTGCCTTCTTTCCTCCCACACAAAAAATTAATTTTAACTATTTGGTGTAAAGATCCCAAATCAGGTTGCATCAGAGGAAAAAAAAAACAAAGAATCACAGTTTTTTATCTTACAGATATTTTCTGGATGTTTTCTGGAATAACAATTCTCATAATTTATTTTCGTGACATTTGTCCTAGAATTGTTTCTCTTCCCATCTTTTTGCCTATCCTGATTTTTCAGCTTAAATCCTGCCTCTGTTTTAAGCCTTCTTAGACTGCCTCAAGAAATCTCTTTCACCTAGATAATACTGTTGGTTTTATTATTTTTCCTATTTATTTGGTAATTAATCATCTGGACCATCAAGAATTACCTTAATTATTCCTTCCATGCATTTTTTTCCCCCTCTTTCTCTATGTTTGTGTTTTATCTTTCTTATTAGATTGCAGCTTCTCATAAACTGTTTTGTGTTAGGGGTTCTAACATTTTATGCTTTTGGAAGACTTCTGATTTTCTCATTGAATGCATAGGAACTTAGTGCTTGTAGCAATCTCAATTTTCTTCACATTCTTGCTGAAAGGTTGTATAAAAGTAATCCTGCTCAATCAGTAGGGTTCTCAGACTCTCATTTCAATAAAAATATTCCATAATACCCTAATATGGCATTACACATAATTTACTCTCTCATAAACTCTACTTCTTTAGCCTTTAAAATTTTTGTCTGTAAAGACAGATTGATCTTCATACCCATCAATCTGGTCTTGGGCAAAGATAAAGTGGATACTGTGGCAGGTTCAGAGTTAGTATTCAATTCAGCAATAGAGACCATCTCTCTTGGTATTCAGGCTCATCAAGGGATAGAGGGGAAAAAACATGGTTCTCTAATGCCAAGCCAGGTCCTATCATGGTTAGTCCTATCACAGTTAGACCAAAACCTCTCTAGCCTCTGTTTCTCTGTTTGTAAAATGGGATAATTAGAAGAATGTAATGTCCTAATGTGAGTAAAACACTGTGCATGAGGCTAGATATGGCCGCTAAACCAAGAAGGCTAAACTCCTGCCTTTTCCCCCAAACTCAGAAAGAACAAATGAAAATAAACTAAGCTGAAATACGTGAAAGAGCTTTGGAAGCAATGTCTTTAAAGCACTTTTTTCCTGTGATCGCCTTTGCATGAAACACCACATGTCCTAGAATCCTCCTTTTACTGGGCACACACCCAAGTAAATAGGACAGTGGGAAGCTTCTTGGAGGAGCTGTTCTTACACTACACCAGGTGCTAGGAAAAGACCTACCCAAGACAGTAGAGATTGATGGAAAACAAGTCCTGGAACCCATCAGGACTAGTCCTGGTCCCAATTCCAACTCTAATCCAGGGCAAGTGTTCATGACCGAGAGTGGTATCGGACTGCCTATTTCTTGGAGCACAATTTTCCCACATGCTTACATGTGGGCTCAGTGTACTGGCTGGTATTAGGTTCATCTACTATTCTCCCTGGTCTGAGCAAGAGAAAGGAGACAGTGGGGCTTGTGATACTGATGTATATAATAAGCCCTGAATTCCCTTATTCTATGGAAATGCCACTATCAGTGGAAAGAGCTTTACTACAAAATATTTTAAAATTTATTAAAAATAATAGCAAACATTTATTGAACATTACTATTTACCAGCAACAGCTTATTAGATGTATTTCCTTGTTCATTCCTCATAACTATCTTATTAGGTAGTTACCATTATTATTCCTATTTTACAAGTGAGGAAAGTGAAGCACAAAGAGATTACCTAAAATACTTTGGTAGGCGGCTGGAATGTGAACCCAGGCAGTAGAAAGCTACTTTCAATCTACTGGTTTTCAACTGAGGGTTATTTTGCCTCCTAGAGGACAGTGGATGATGTCTGGAGACATTTTGATTGTCATGACTGTGGGGGATGCTTCTGATAACTAGTGAGTAGAGGCCAGGAATGCTAGTAAACATCCTACAATGCACAGGACAGCCCCCACAACAAAGAATTATGTGGCCCACATAATGTCAGTAGTGTTCAGGCAGAGAAACCCTGATATTAAATCACACCATTCTCCCCATAGGCTTATTGGTTTTCTCCTGATCCTAAACCTTTTACTCAAGCCAGGTGTGTTATTACAGATTACTTACCATTCTCAATCCAGCCAGGCATGTACATGGCTCCATTCTGCTGGGGTGTCACCCTCTGTCTGGCTGCATTTATTCCTCCCAGAGCCCACACTTTCACACTGTATCTACCATTTGTATCATAAGCCGTAAAATACCTTGAATAGATACCATCGTCCTTAGTAGCATCAGCACCTTGACAGGAAAATGAAGGAATTAATGAATATCTGAAAGGCAGATGGGCGTTTGTATATTTCTAACTCATATTTGGGTTAAAAATTTTCGAAGCAAAGATAATCTTGTGCTATCTCTAAGATAGTTTAGGATTTGTGTTAAAGATGAAATCTACTTTTTCTCTTATGTGCACACGCACACATGTGTATATGTCTCTGTGTGTGTTTAGCTTCATATGTGTATATTTTATCTTCCTGAATTGTTGTCTTTCTTTTTGAAATCAGAGGTCATGCCACATGTCTGCTACATCCAACATAGCGCAAGGTAACTATTCATTAAGTATCTGTTTAACTGAGTTGAATTGTTGTACATTACTATGGAGAAAAAATGTTATATGATTATTTTTTTTAAACTTATGACTTCTCACCAGGGTAGATTTGGGTAGGAAATTCATTTACAGAATTTGTTCTAATAAAGTTACTTGCATCAGAGTAAACAGTCATGTTCCTTCTAAAAAGAAATGTAGAATTCTCTTTCTCTCGCTCCCTGTTAGATTTATTTAAAAAATAATGGGCAGGATTTTCATTTTGGGGGCAAGATAATACAGAGTCTACATACATATAGCAGGCATATATAACTGCATTTGAATTTATCTCTGCTGCTTTCCAAATGTGAAAGCCTCCGTTTCTTCATCTGTAATGTGGGGATAATAATATCTCAAAAGTGTGTGGTAAAGATAAAAATGAAGATAACATAAGATCGTTATTAATTTTCCTCCTTCCCTTTTTGGGGAGAGTGGAATACCCTCTGACAACTCCCTGGAGTATCTGAGTGTATTGAACTTGAGCCACTAATGTGTTTGGTCTTTGCAGAAGCTAAAGGTAGGCCCTTATTCATGTTTTCCAACATTTTTAAAATATAGGAATTGTGGGGAAGCAGGGAGCTCTCCCAACCAGACCCCCAGTAGTGGACTCCCTGCTTCTAACGTCCTCACCAGATCATGCCCTCCTTCTGTTCTTTGGTTGCTTTTTGGAAAAGAAAGATGTGTTTTCCAATTTTTTGAATGGTTACCTGCTCCATTGTCCAATAATTCCAGGGTAACTGTTTTACCATTCACTGATTCTATTACAGCTGTGACAGTGGCCCTGAGGATTGGTGAGGATCCTTGATGAATCTTTGCATAAACTGCCATAGGGCTAGGGAATTTGCCTGTGTCTTTGTTCATTTTAGAGGTCACTGTAATTGGAGGCAAAGTAGCACTTGAAGCACGGGAGGTGACAGTCAGAGTCAGGGTTTGTGAGCTTGCTTGCAGACTGTAACTCCAAGTGCCAACCTGACCAAAACAAATGGAGTCATTTCCAATTAATAACTGTAGGTGAGACAGACCTGGCTTTAATACCATCTATAGGAAGGGCTTATCTGATACAAGTATGTTACAAGCATATCTAAGAAGATCTCTTATATTCTGTCAGCCAAGGGAAATTTTGGTACATTTGGATTAACTACATGGTTCTTACTGTCAAGAAAATCCTAATTGGGGGGACGCCTGGGTGGCTCAGTCGGTTAAGCGGCTGCCTTCGGCCCGGGTCATGATCCCAGGGTGCTAGGATCAAGTCCCACATCGGGCTCCTTGCTCAGCGGGGAGCCTGCTTCTCCCTCTCTCTCCCTCTGCTTGTGCTCTCTCTGTCAAATAAATAAAATCTTTAAAAAAAAAAAAAAGAAAATCCTAATTGGGGAAAATGAGGTCAGGAAGCTGTGTCCTTATTATTTCCTTGGTTTCTAAAAAGCAGTATCAAATCAGTGGGTTCCTGAGGTAGAGGAAATACTTTTCATGATCCCGAAGTTTCAAGGACCATTTTGCATCTTGACTTCTATGTAATTTGAAAGTTCTCCCTTTAGTACCTGGAGAAAATATCACCAATTTCCTTTCCCTTGATTTGCTGTCATACTAATGAGATAGAGAATTGGATGGAGAATTTTCCTTGTTCTTTCTTTCATTCAATACTAACTCTCCTTTTAGCAACCACCCACATTTAAAAAGCTATGATTATTTTGTAAAAACTTTAATTTATCTTGTCAAATTGTGGGAAAGATAAAATCTGAGCCCATACCTTTGCAGTGCCTGGGATTTGGAGGTAGGCCATTTTGGTGTTTGTGTCCACTACAAAGCCATCTTGTTTCTTTCCACTAGGATCGTGGAGAAGGATTTGGGGATGCTGTGTTGTCCAAGTGATGAGAAATAAAGTGTCATTTCCCACAGTGCTGTCCACAAGCACTGTGCCATTCATCCACTGATTGTTCTGGAGGGTTAAGCCTCTACTCTCAAGCTGTGAAGAAAAACAACTCTTTACATTCTGGAGAATACAGCCCCCATCACACAGTCTCTTCCATTCTGCCTCCAATTCTTAGTTGCCCCGTTAAAAGCCTTCAGTGATGCCTGAGTCCTTGGTTTGGTATTTAGGTCTTATCATTATCCAGTTCTAAATTACCTTTCTTCCAGCCTTAGCTTCCACAATGTTTATTCCGACACCCAAACCAGACCACTTCCCCAAATGACAGTCATGAATCCCTGGCTCTATCATACTCTCTGCTTTTCCTGAAAGTCTATACAGTCATCTCCATTTGTCTAAGCCTTACCAATCCTTCAATATTCGGTTCAAATGGCACTTGCTCTAATGTCCATCTCACTTACTGACTGAGAATAATCTCTCCCTCCTGTGAGTTCCCACAGAATCGTGATTCTGTCACTTCTTTGATATTCTCACAGTGTGTTTTGCTTTATACCTAGTAGTGTTTATACCTCATCCTGTTTACTAGACTATAAACTCTTAAGGGGTCTGACTGGGACTTTTTGCAAATAACCAATGCTAGGTCAAGTGTTATTGTAGTCCCCGTGAAAATAAATGAAGTAAGTCAAGGACTAAGGCTGATTTGTTGTTTGGAGCAGAATGAAGGAGTGGTTAGAGCAGCGACTGAGGTGGGGAAGGGTTAACAGGAATTTTACAGAGAATGTGACTGTGGGTATTGTCTCCTAGGTAATTATTTCTTGTCCTTAAACTGATATCTAAGAGAAGATAGGGTGGCTGGGTCATAGAATCAGATTTTCTAATTTCATAGGTAGATTTGATCTTGGATGTGGAACAAGTGAAGGGCTCTTATATCTGATTCCTAAGGTGGGTGGGTCAATGAGTTCTGCTCATTTCTGTCTCTCACTGTTAAGCTTCTTAAATACAAAAGTAATGGGCAGAAACTGCCTGACTGTGAACTTATCCTTTCATCAGTTTAATCACTTTTTTTCAGACACATTCCTCCAATTTCCAGACTGGACTCTTGAGTTTAATTTTCTAAATCTGAGCTAGGGTAACCCAAATGAGTAAAACTGCTGTCTTCTTTGATTGAATAAATGCTAAACAGGTAGATCAGAAAACTATTGTTTCCAAATCTGTCATTATTTTCTTTGACATGACATTGTTCTTTTATTTTCAGCCAAACTTTCACAATAAAGTTATCACAATAAAAATCATAATTCACACAGATGTGAGTTCTGATTGTTTACTCTCTAGCTTAAAAATTCATATGAGTAGCTTTTGAAACTTCAAGAAGAACATTTAAAATACATTTGTCCTTTTCTTAATGAATAGTCCCAAGATTTTTGAAAGAAAATTTGGTTTTCTTGAAATTTTAGAACCAGAAGAATCCATGGATGTTTTCTGGTTCATATCTGGCTGAGAAACCAAGGCCCATTAAGGTGAAGTTCTTAACCCACAGTTAGAGTTAATAGCAGGCCCAGGTGTCTTTTTTTTTTAGGCCCAGGTGTCTTGACTGACATCATGGGCTTTTCACAGAGCAAGACACTTTTCATCCATTATAAGGAAATCTTGACAAATATCAGACATTTGAGGTAATAGAAAAATAGAGCAAGTAATCCCTGAACGCTTACTTGTCCCAGAAAATTTGTGTTAAGATGATCTACTGTGAAGAAAATTTTGAGCCAATTATATTGCTATGGGTGCTTGTTAACAGATGTTAAAAAAGAATTTTTGGACCCAATATTGTATATTGCTGGTTTCTGTGGAGAAGACAGTATTGTTTCCAAACAAGTAAACACTAATTGCTTTGCTTAAAACAGTGGTGTTGCATTTTAGGAATACTGTCCAATATCAGACTGAAACTTCTATTTTTAGTTTTAACTTACTACTGGAAGAATGTAGTACTTAAAAATTTTAACCATGAAACTCTCCCTCTTGGTTATGATTATTTATAAACATGAAAAACCAAAGAGTAAAAATTCTGACCTGGATAGCACGCTGGGAGACAGCTCCATTCCCAGATGAAAGGGCCCCAAAAGCATCAATGAGGCCATTGTTCTGAGCCTGATCTGAAGCATATGTCTGTAAACCTCCTGAAATGCAATTATATTATCAGAAGTTATTTTCTAGAAATCAAGTATTTGCACCATTTTAGCTATTGTTAAGATAGCCGAATATGTGACATAAATATTCTATTGCATTTTTAAAGTATCAATCAACATCAAATAGGCATCCAGATTAATTCAGAAGTCGATACCAAGTTTTTAATCCTACTAAATAATAGCTTCAACAACATCTCAGTTGCCCAGCTATGTCAATTATCTGCAAAGCAGCCATGAATCTCTGATTAGTCAAAACTAATAGCATAAAATTTCATGTTTTAAAGGTCATACACTTCAAAAAGAGAATTCATTAAGCCTTATTCCAAGCCTATTGATTTATTCTTATTTTAGACATAATCTTAACAAGCTTGACTTTTGGGTTTTCTCCCAAATCATAAAACATGTGTATGTAACAACAGCAAGAAATAACAGCTGACAAGGGACAGTTATAGAAAAGTATAATATGTAGTAAAAAATAGATTATACACCAGGTCTCTCAGTCTCGGGCTATTTAGAACATGTGTAACTAAGATAGTTGATGTGAAAGCACTTTTAAACTATTAATGCCATACAAAGTTTAAGGTAAGTACTTTGGTAATTCTCTTGGGGCTCCACCCAGATACCCTTACCTAAGCAAGAGAATCTCTCCCCAGCTGCTCTAAGTGTTAGCTGCTAATGGCATATAACTGCCCCTTTTCCCGGAGAATTGCCTTACCAAAAGAGGCTATGCTTGCTGGAGAAATAACATGCTCCCTCACCTCCACCTTGCCTTGACTGTCCACAGCCACTGACTGAAGGACACAGTGGTACAAAAGGTCAGCCCTTTTGCCTCAAGATTGTACCAGGTGTGTGATGCAATTCCAGATTGAGAGCCCCCTGTAGGGGTAGGCTTCAGCTAGACCCTAAGTCCACTTCTGTGCTTGGGTCCTTCCCCTGCCTCGTCCTACTTCCCTTTCTCCTGTTCTCCTGAGAGCTCTCCCTCTATAAATCACATGCGCCCAAATCCCTGTCTCAGGCTCTACTTCTAGGAAACCCAGCCTAAAGCAGGTAGTATTAGAAACAAGCAGTCCTGTCATTTTAGCTGCCTCAGGAGGCAACTCAGCATAATAATTTATATCCATAATACTGGCCCTAAGTTAAAAAAAATTGTGCCCACCTACTCTGCTAAAGAAGCCAGGCACATATGGAATCTATTTTAACCATTTGTGTATGATAGTTAGAAGCTTAATATATTAATGTTTTATGGAGAAACTGCATTGTTTTCTACATTTTCAGAGTGACCTTCTGTGTGGTTCACCAGGCCCTTTGCTCTTCCCCTGCTACTCCTTATTAAAGTGTCGACTTAGATGTCACCTTTCTGGACCTTCTCCTCCCCTTAATAAAGTCAAAGACTTTCTATTCTGCTGTGCTTTCTACTGTTAATAGAGCACTTGTATCGTGGTGTTATATAGTTAGTGGCTTGTCACCTGTCTCCCTGGGTCTCTAAGCCAGCTGCCAACTGGAAGAGAGCGGTTCCTGGCTAACCTGTTAGATTCTTTGCAGTCCTTACAAAGTGTCTGGGAAGAGAGACCTGAGTCCTAACTAGAGTGCTGTGCTGATCCCATCTTCCTTCAGACTGCCATAATCCTAGAATGGAGGCCTTAAAAGAAATGGGTAGAGTCAATTCTAATGGTCATTTAGAGGTAAAGGCAGGTAGTTGGTTAATAAGATTACCCCTCTCTCTATATGTCCCACCCTTCCCCTTCTCCCCAGTTCACTGGAGCTCACAGTCCAGTGGAAGAGATAATTCAGTGGGACACAACAGCAGCAGACCACCTTTCACCTGTCATTTTAGACAGCTCCTCTAGTTCTTTTGCTGCAGAGGGTCCCAGGGCAACCGTGTGGATGACAGCTCTACTTTGTTTCACCTCCTTGAAGCACGAGCTTATAGTGTTGTCCTCCCCATCGGTCAGCAGCACGATTTCAGATCCATCTGTTGAGAATTTCTTCCTAATAACCTAAGAACATAATGCAGGGCATGAGTTATCAGGGTGGCCAAGGGGTTTGGGAGAACTGCATTTAAAGGGAATGAGAAGAGAAATCCCAGAGGGAATGAACAAAAGTGCCTGAGAATGGTCAAATATCTCTCTGTCTTGAAATGATAAAATTTTATTTATTTATTTATTTATTTTTATTTTTTTAAAGATTTTATTTATTTGAGAGAGAGAGAGAGAGAGAATGAGAGACAGAGAGCATGAGAGGGAGGAGGGTCAGAGGGAGAAGCAGACTCCCCGCCAAGCAGGGAGCCCTATGTGGGACTCGATCCCGGGACTCCAGGATCATGATCTGAGCCGAAGGCAGTTGCTTAACCAACTGAGCCACCCAGGCGCCCGAAATGATAAAATTTTAAATCAGCAACATTCATGGAACTTGACAGTAGTCTTTTCTCTTGGTTACCCTACTGCAGAGCGGGCTCTGTAAAGAAGGATACAGGGTAGTTCCAGGGATAGACAGCACTGGGGAAGCAGCAAAGGAGGTTTTTCTAGTTTTCTTCATATGTTCTCTCCTTGACAGGATTTTGGAGGTTCCCAGATGCCTTCAGAAACCACCTTCAATTAATAGGTATAATATTTGGGAGATATTAGACGCAGGGTAGATTTAGCTTATATGATATTCACCATTTGATATTCACCATCTGACCATACCAGTTGTTTATGGTTGGCATTGGTTCTGACTGGTAAGTACCTAGGTCACATGAGATATTAACATTTTTAATATTCCCTCTGATTAACAAATAATTTTGTTCCTATTAACCCCAGCTCCTATTGTCCTATGACATCTATGTTTCAACTATTCCTGATTAACACAGATTATAGTTTTTTACATTGTGTAGAAAGCACACACCTTTTACCAATGTTGGATAAGATTATGATAGAAGGAAAATTAGATTAAAAAAATAGTGTTACTCGTTTCAGAAGTGGAAGGCAAGAGTCCACTCTTCCCCTAAAAAGAGTAGAAGGAGAGACCCAGAAGAAGGGAAAACTAGCAATCAAGCCTAAGTAACCTCTCTTCTCTGGACCAGACTGTCAGAAAAGGAAAGCATCTTAAGTAGGTTGAAAGGAAAGCTAAGAGCATAGGGGACTTGTGCTGCACTCTATTTGAACTCTGAGAGGGGCTGCCACATAAGGGAAGAGACTGAAGAGCCCAGAGCCCAGGATCCTCTCAACCATGGCCATGGCCTTGATCTGACCAAGCTGAGAGGCCAGGGAAAAGGGCTTAATTTGGATTCCGTTGTCCTACTCCTGATCACTGCTATGTGTTGTAGAAAATGTGTAGAAATTCCCACATATCCCACAGGAAAGACAGAAGTCCGCAGACAAGAGAACAGGTCATCTCACTATACAGGCTAAGGGGTGTTCAGTCTGCTCAGGGGCTGGATGGAGGACAAGGGAGTGTTTGGGCTCTGCTCCAATAGTGAGAGCCAGGGTGGGGCTGAGTCAGCCAGGAAAGAGGACTGGGCCCTGATCAAGCCCAGAGAACAAAGTCCAGTGGGCCCCTCAGCAGACACAGGAGCCCAGAACAGACCTGACAGGGGCTCTGCAGCAGGAACCAGCGGAGAACTTGAGACAGTTTAGTATGCAAGGCTCTTTCCCTCATCACACACAAGCTCCTCCCATCCCACATCTGGACTCCATTGGGCAGGAGGAGCATCTAAATTCCAGTTGTATCTCTCACACTCTCTCTCACCCATCTAAGTGGAAAATGCAGAACCAGAAGTTCTCGCCTCACCACCAGGCCATCTGGCATTACTCATCTCCCCTAAGGTTTTGCTTAGCAGGAATTTAGTATAACATGTCAGCGATTTCACTGTCCGTTCCCCTCCCTCATTTGCTTCTTTAATCAAAGCTTGGGCAAGTGGCAGAGGCAAGAGAATCCAGATGCACACAGGCCTGGACAAGGGTTCTGCAGCCTACTGTGCATACAGTGGAAATCAATTTTAGGGAACTGAATTTCAAGGTGGAATAAAAGGTCTCAGGGGACAAACTGAATTTGAGGAAATGGTTGTCTGTTGTCCACATGCAATAGTGTGAGCTGGAAACTAAATGTTCCTGCTGCTGCTTGGGAATCTGGAACAGCCGCATGGACGTGTTGTGCCCCCCATCAGGCAGAAGGCTGACCTGCCCAAGATGCCACAGAGATTCTGAGACCTTAATCAGCCAGTTTTTTTCAGTCTCTTATTCTTTTTTCATGGGGTAAATATCTTCTAAATAACTATGGAATATTGGATTATGTATTTGGAGCAAATAAGCATCAGGTGCTTTCAAATAATTCAATTTTATTGAGAACCTTCCGTATAAAAGATACTGTGCAGCAGCCTGGGAGGTAAAGAGATAAATCCTATCCCTAATGAAATTTTGCTTGAGTGAAGCGTGTGATTAGAAAATCATACATAAGAGCCTAGAAGTCATAAGAAATTTTTTGTTAAAGTTCACAGGATGTAGAAAGAGTGATTCTGTACAGTTGAAAGAATCAGGAAAGATGTCCAGAAGTAGGTGATGTCTGAGATGAATCTTTGAAGAATGAATGTGATTTGAAGGACAGAAGAGGCAGGAGAAAGTATTCTAAGTGGGGAGCCTGGCAAAGGTGTGGAAGCGCCGAAGGACAAGCGATCCAAGTTGCTGAGACATAGGACACCTGGAAGAGAGTCCCTGGTACGGGAACCTAGAAAGGTAGGTAGGCGCTCTATTATGAAAGAACTTAAATATTAGAGAAAACTTGACTTAATTTTGTTGAAAACGGAGATAAGTTTAGGGAAACAGAAATTGTAAACATTGACAAATGACGGGGGAACTTGTCTTACAGCAAATGCTGATTGAAGCCCGGAGCAGATGGATGTTCCTCCTGTGGCCACTGTCGGTAAGCTTTTGGTGAGCGCATCCCTTTCTGCGGCACTGTTTATCTGTACGAGTTCACTTTGTACATAGGCAGCACTGTCAAATGTCACCATCCCAACCCAGGACCCTTGCTCAACTATCTGCAGAAGGAAAAGTTTGCCAGCTTGAGTCAGTCGTTTAAGGCGGTCATCATTCTGAATGGAGAAGTAGAAGAAAAGCAGTCAGGTTGAGTTTAGATGAGCAGACTAATAACAAAACAGGGTAGAGGAAATTTGGAAGTGGCTGCCTTAACATCGAGTAAATGACTACAAGCTTATTCAAGGGCCTTTATATTAAATTAAATTTCCATATTAAATTTGTCCTTTATGATTAGTAGCATCTTTGGGTAGAATTTTAGGGCCTTTGTTTGAATAGCCCTAAAAGATCAAGCCAGATTAGGCTTTAGTTAGATTATTACTGCTTTGATAATAGTTCCAAAAACGTACATATTGTCAGTGAAACATTAAAAAATGTCAAGGCTATGTACTTCAGCAGATCTTGCTCATAAATTGAAAGCTAATTTAATTTGGCAAATGAGACACTTGCTGCTGAATTTCTGTTGAATAGAGTTGAAGTGGGTGTTTCTGGTGGTAATGTCATTGTGGTGACTGTTCTGACTCAGGGTTGCGTTTATTCCCAGCCTGTTACAAATTGTGGTCCAGATCCTATCATACACAAATGTGAGAGCAGCATCCTGACGACCAAGACCCAGTGAGCGTACCGACATGCTTCCAGACTTATCAAGGACTAAACACACAATTCTTTGTCCAATCTGCAGCAATGAGAATGTGGGTGCAGGTGGCTGTGTTGTCATAGGAGTGGTTTTCTTAAAGTCCTCAGAATCCTTAATCACTTCCCAGGTGCTTCGGAGATTGCATTTTTGGTTTTGCGGGCTTGGGGCGTCTTTATTGTGGTTTTTTTCTGTACAGAATTCAACCACCTGAAATTGTCAATAAAATTATAGAGATAAACAGTAGAGAAGGATATTTAAATCCCTTGTCCTCCTTCCTAGTCTGCCCTGCTAACCTGTAAATTTGGCTTAATCCCACAATCGCTGCAGGGCACTGCTGGGGAAATTCACAGTCATAATTCAGACTTCCTATCTCATACCACATCTTCAACCTCATTGGACCCTTAGTACTACTCAGCAATCTATTTATCTGCTCCTGGCTTCCTTCCTACTTCTCAAATTTGTCATTTCAAGCTGTCGCCACTGTCTTCAAACCACCCACTTCTTAACATTTCTCTGCTAGTACCATCTTATTTCTCCATCCTTTTACGTCCCACTCACTTCCTTACTTCCCACTCACTTTCCAACACCCTGCATTCCAGCTCTTTCCACTAAGATGTCCCACCGGCTCCTCAACCTTCATGTGTTCATAATTGAACTTACCACCTTTCCTTTAACTCTGCTCCTCCTCCTCATGTATTTTCTAACTTGATGTCACCACTATCCACCCAGGCACCTACATCAGGAAATCCTATCTTCTTCCCTCTACAAAATAACCAAGAGCCATCTATTTCACTATCTCTCCAGTTCATCATCTTTCTCCTTCTCCGTTGGAATCTCCGTCATTCAAATCCTCATGGTCCCTGTATCAGACTATTTTGGTCTCCTATCTGACTTTTCCATCTTGTTTGCCCTCCAGTTGGTCCACTCCATAGTTTCCAAGAACAGCTTCTTTCTTACCCCTTGCTCAAGACCCTTTGGTGGCTCCTCATTGCTCACACACTATTTCTGGACTTTTTCACATAGCAAGTAGCAATCTCCATGGTTTAGATTTTGCTTCACTCTCCAGCCTCACTCTGGCTGTACATTCCAAGTCTCTAATTTCCCCCTACTGTAATCCGTAAATTCTCAAACTTGCCTTTGCTCATGGTTTCCCACTTTGTCAAGGAATTCCTCTTCCTCTGTCTCCTGCATTGTGAACTTTACCCTCATGTTCCAGCCAAAAGGTCATTTTCAAAATGTTTTCTCATTTCCTACCCCTCCAAAGAATTTTCACTCAGCCCTGTGCCTTCACAGTACCCTAGAGATACTTCAGTAAGACCCCTTTAACATTGTTAGTACACTTATTGGGCTATAAACCCATCTATGGCAGAAAATTGTCTCATTAAATTTTGCTTCCTCAAAACTTGGTTTAGTGTCTGACACATAATAAAAGCTCATTAATATAAGTTTGTTGTTTTTTAAGTAACCCTAAAATCCGCATGTCAGGTTTTTTTTTTTTTTAATCTACAGAAGGACAATAGTTATTATGCAAGAATTACATGAGAACATATGGAATAGGGTCCATACGAACACAGCCGATAAATGATAGTTTCCTCCCCTTTCATTAAGCATTTATATCTTAGCATTTGGGGGATTAAAAAAGGAGCCACAGTATGCAAAGAATATATAACCTCATTCTTCCTCTCAGATTACTATTCACAATATTATCATTCAATTAAACAGACTAAATATCCAAGATTCTAGTAATTTAGAAAGTAATCATTAGCTGTAAAACACTTATTTTCCTCTTTATTTGCATGTCCCAGGTCATTTTGGTTGTGTTTCCATGATATCATAAGGCTCTATTTTAGCAGGGGATCTGAAAAACTTGCAGAGGTTCCCAAACCTGACTGTACATCAAATTTAACTTTGTGGTTAATTTAAAACACAAAATCTGGGCCCCTTCTTGAAAGTGTCTTTCTTTTTATTTTTTTAACAAATACATTTATTTTTTAAAATTTTTAAAAGATTATTTATTTATTTGTCAGAGAGAGAGAGCACAAGCAGGGGGAGTGGCAGGCGGAGGGAGAAGCAGACTCCCCACTGAACAAGGAGTCTGATGCGGGACTCAATCCCAGGATGCTGGGATCATGACCTGAGCAGAATGCAGACACTTAATCAACTGGGCCACCCAGGCATCCCCCTCTTGATAATTTCTGATTAAGTCTAGAAATGGACGGCAAAGCCAGACTGAAGAATGGGCCTTTTGAACCATGGCACATCACATTTTAAAAACTTATGCCACCAGTAACTCTTACAAGTTACTTCACCCTCTATTCCAAAAGGAAAACATAATTTTATATAAGAGGTTGAAAGATGAGAGACTCCCCACAAAGTCTCTCCACTGACTTTAGTCAGTGATTAACTGATGCATTTAGGTTTAGTTTGTGCAGATTTGCCAAAATGTATATTTAGCACTAATAAGGATAATTTGTCAAGTTTATTTTATGACCCGTTGGTCATTAAAAAAACCCCAAAACATTAGAAAGTATTTTAAAACTACTTAAACCTATTAAAACTATGTACAGACTCCTTACAAGCTCCTTCACCAATGCTCTTAAAAATATAGAAAATTTCAGTTAACCAACCAAAAGCAAATATGCAGGCTGAAAAGATCTCTGTAAGTTAAATTTAAGGCTACTGATCATGTTCTTGTTAAGAAATAAAAAGAAGTGTCTGATCCTCTTGGGTATATTTCTTATTTAACTAAAAATTTTTGTGCTTGTCTGCCTTTAAGGATATTTGAAGTAATTCTAAGCACTGAAACTCCAAGCTTGTGGGAGGGAGATAATGGAGCTGCAAGAATGGACCTAAGGAAGGCAGAGGGGGAAGATATGAATTTATCCCTGATTTTGTACTCCCAGCTTGTCCCACAGAGAATCAACTGCTCACTGGTGATTTCCTAAAATTTGATCCTTTCTTGCAGCAATCAGGGATAAGAACCTCACTAAATTCATAAGTGCCAAGAAAGAAAAAGAAGAACAGGGTACTTACAGAACCAATACTTGGCGAAAACATTATGGAAGCCTTCTCAGTCTGGTATCTAGAAGGTAGGAACTCACACCCTTCTTTGTACAGCCCTGTTGCTGTGTCGATTCTGCATGGTCTGGTGGTACAGCTGCCTCCCTGACAGTGTTGTACTCCATATTTACCAGTAATACCTGTCGAACATCTGAGAATATATTAAGATTAGATGTTTAGGTGCTGTAATCATTTCAGAGGGTTAGACTCTGTGGTCAGGTTGTTCTGATGTCTACAACTTCCTCTTGTATTTCAATGAACAAATATATCACCTTAAATGACAAAATTATTAAATCCACATCAGTGTCATTTTTGTTTGCCCAAAAGTATTTGAAGGGTTCCCGAAACGGTATCCAAATTTGTTTCTTTTCTTTTTTTTTTTTAAAGATTTTATTTATTTATTTGAGACAGAGAGAATGAGAGACAGAGAGCATGAGAGGGAGGAGGGTCAGAGGGAGAAGCAGACTCCCTGCGGAGCAGGGAGCCCGATGTGGGACTCGATCCTGGGACTCCAGGATCATGACCTGAGCCGAAGGCAGTCGCTTAACCAACTGAGCCACCCAGGCGCCCCTCCAAATTTGTTTCTATGCAGCAGAAAAGCTAAGTCTGGCTTATGACTGTCATCAGAATTAATAAGGATCCAAGACCTTAGCCACCTCCTCATCTAGGACCCTCATTCCTAGAAAATCAGGAGCTCTCTTTTGTTTCCCTTAAAAGGCTTGCAGACATTCCCTGGTTTTCTTTTCCAGTTAGTTTATATCGTACAATTTTTACATAGTTCTTAAATGTTCATAGGTAATTTAGATTTTTCCTTATATGCTTATGAGTTTGTGTCTATTATAAATGGACTGCTTTTACCCAACATTTTATTTTTTGAGTATATAAACAATATATGAACACTATAGGAAATTTGTAAAATAGCAAGAGTATAAAGAAGAAAAGGAAAAAATCATGTCCCACCATCAGAAATAAGCTACTGTTAACATGTTGAAGTATTTTCTTCTCTATGTATCAGCATAACATTGCACATATAACTTTGCTTCCTGATTTTAAAAAACTTGGTGTATTAGCATATTTAAGATTTTAATATATTATTATAATTCATAATATTTTTTTAAATGTGATTTTAATAGCTGTATGTTTTGATACTATAATATAAATCTAGTCTAAATTATTTATTTGCTTTCTCCCCAATTTGTCAGTACTAAAAGTAATACTTCAATGAATAAATAAAAATTCACATAAAGTTTTGACAGTTTCCAAGTTTGCTGCAGAATTGATTCCCAGAGTAAAAGTTTGAACATTTTAAAGTCTGTTGATACACTAAAAAAATGGATTTTTAAAAAGATTTTATTATGTATATATGTATGTATGTATGTATTTATTTATTTGACAGAAAGAGAGAGGGAGAGCACAAGCAGGGGGAGCAGAAGGTAGAGGGAGAGGGAGAAGCAGGCTCCCCACTGAGCAGAGAGCCTGACTCCGGACTTGATCTCGGGACCCTGGGGTCATGACCTGACCTGAAGGCAGATGCTTAACCAACTGAGCCATCCAGGCACCCCTTAAAATGGATTTTTAAACATGAAATTACTGGATCAAAGAATAAGAAAAATTTCACAGATTTGATATGTGTCATCAAATTGCTTTCCAGGAAATTCATGCCTCTAACAGCCAATTCATGCCTCTAACAGCCAATTCATGCCTCTAACAGCCATCTATGGGAGTGCTCATCCCACTGAGATTCTCCTCTTTGTCAAATTTGTGCCTCTTTGATTACTAGTAAGTCTGAACATTTATTATATGTTTATCAGCCATTTTTATTTCTTTGGTGAATTATTTATTCTTCTCCAGTGTCCATTTTTCTGTTAGAGTGTTCCTGTACTCCTTATGGTTTTTGAAAGTTCATTACGAGTTACAATACTCAGCTCTTAAAAGCCTGGTTTCTTAATTTTTCTAATACTTTGTTCTGTTTTTACCTTTTTATTTAGTTTGTTTGATTTGTTTACAACAACAATTTTAATTCTTAGGTTGCCAAATTTGTTATTCTTTTAGTTATGTCTTTTTCCAACTCTTGAATGTATAGAAAGACCTTCACCACAAAAGAGTTAATATTCTTCTAGTTTTTCCTATTCTATATATAATGAGTCTATCCAATTGAAGGAGAGTCTATTAATTTTTTCCCCACACATTTAAAAATTGTCCTGATATCTTAAGAAATTCTGCCTTTCCTCATAGCTTTGTAATTCTAGCTGTATTAAATAATAAATTATTATATATGTGTCTGTCAGTCCACATTGTTTTAATTAATGTAGTGTTAGTGTATATTTAAAATTCAATAAGTAGAATTTCCCTTTATTATTACTATTATTCTTTTTAAAAATCTTGTTAGCATTTTAAATAGTTTCATAAAACCTGTATATTAATGTGGGTTGAATTTACATCTTCCATGAATTGAAGGTCTCCCAATTTATCTTGATATTCCTTTAAACCCTTTTAGAAGGATTCTATTGTTTTCTTCATGTTGATTTTCACATTGCTTAGAGTTTCCCCTACTTTAAAATTTTTTAAATTTAATTTTATTTATTTATCTTAATTACCTGGTGCTTATCATGACAAATGCACTTCTTAATCCCCATCACCTATTTCACCCATTCCCCCACCCACACCTCCTCTGGTAACCATCAATTTATTTAGTTAGTTAAGAGTCTCTTTCTTGGTTTGTCTCTCTATCACTCTTTTTTTCTCCTTTGCTCATTTGTTTTGTTTTTTAAATTCTACATATGAATGAAATCATATAGCATTTGTCTTTCTCTGTCTTATTTCACTTAGCATTATACTCCATTCATGTGGTTGCAAATGACAAGATTTCCTTTTTTATGGCTGAATAGTAGGATTCCATTATATGTATATGTGTGTGTGTGTGTGTGTATATTCCATTTTATATATATTATATTAACATTATATTATATATGATGGAATATATGATTCCATTCCATATAACAAAGTTTGAATGGAATATGAATATATTATATGTATAATGGAATATATAATATATATACCACATTTTCTTTACCATTCATCTAAAAAGTCAACCAGGTGCCCCCCCTGTCAGGTTTTAGTATCTGAGTTATGCTAGCTCTTTAAAGTAAATTAGGAAGTTCCCTGTCTTTCCTGTTTGTGCTAAAGAAGTTTATATTCACTGAAATTGAGCTCACTCATAAAATGATGGCAGCCAAGAGTACTTTACAAGTATTCAGTTTGCTTTCTATTGACACCACAGAAAGTTTAATTTAAATTGGGATGGAGACACCCAGGTGACTCAGTCAGTTAAGCGTCTGCCTTCCGCTCAGGTCATGACCCTGGAGTCCTGGGATTGAGTCCTGCATCGGGCTCCCTGCTCAGTGGAGAGTCTGCTTCTCCCTCTGCCTCTGCCCCTCCCCCCTGCTCATGCTCTCACTCTCTCTCTCTCTTGAATGAAAAAAAAATTTTTTTTAACTGGGATAAATTCTGTTTTGTTTTAATATTTGGATTGTCATTCTTTTAAGTTCTACAGTCCCTCCCAGGCCCATTCATACTGATGAAGTCCACATAGATATCATTCTGCCCTGAAGTCACTGAAGAATCACATTAGATTTGTTTATGTCCCTGATTCTGATGCAGGAAGATGGAGACACTCAACGTAGCACCTGCAGATTTCTTATAGTTGCACACGTACACACACAAACACACGAAGAGGCAAATGATTTGTAGCTGCAGAGTAGAGAATTCAACTAATTGAAGCACTTATAAAGTGAACAAAAGTATTTTGGGAAGCTGAAAAAGAAGGCACTAAGAATGAGAGATCAAAAATAAGATGAAATAACTGATATTTTTAAAATCATCAATTCCTGAAAAAATTTGTTGCAATTTAAAATAGTTTGGGAAAAGTTAAATCAAAGTATACATACCTTACTGCCTCTCTTCTTCCATTGAATAAATAGAATTTCTCATTATTACTGTACTCATCATATACCCCCCATCGTAGATGAGCCCATTCATGGACAAAGACCCTTTCTGTAAGAAAATATTTTAAACACCCAATTACAGTAAGAATGGCAAAATTATTTTCTCACACTGGGAGAAAGTATTTTTCCGAACATCATTATGCTTTGCTGTGTTAATTTTTTTTCAACTAAAGGTTTGATTTCCTTAGAAAAAATTAAATAACGACTGCACATTTCTTTAAAATGTAACTACTTATTTTGGCTCATCAGATGTTAATTAGATGCTAGTAAATGCCAGGCAGTTACTCATACAAAGATGAAACAACTGGCTTGTCCTTACACAGCTCATGGTCTAGCAGATGACACAGATGACCAGATAACTAAATCCCAAGTGGTATAAGTGTCATGATGGAAGTCAGTGCAGGCTGCTGTGGGAGCCAGAGGCATTCACAACCTGGGCAGCATCCCCAAAACGTCCTTCTCCCTCATGGCTCATATCTGGTTAACTCTCAAGGCCTGCCTACTACACCACAGCCTTTTTGCTTTGACCTAGTCTCATCTTTCCAGTCTTACTGCTCCTAATCCTGAATCACTGCAATAGCCACTCCCTGGCCTCCATATTGCTAGTCTTCAGTGGCACCACTGTGGTGCTCAGGTTAAATCCAATTTCTCAACATGGCATACAAGGTTCCTGATGATCCAGACCCTGCTCCTCTCTGTAGCCATATTTCTTGCTGTTCTTAAGCCACTTCCAAAACTCCAAATCACAGTGAATCCCTAAACTCCTTTTACTTTCTAGAGTCACACCATGCTCTTGCTCATCTCTGGTTCTTTTCATGTATTTTTCCTCTGGCTCAGAATACTCTCTCCCTCTCTCTGTCTGGATAAGTCCGACTTTTCTTTCAAAATCAGGCTTATAGCCACCTAGAAGCCTCTGACATCCTCAAACTAGTCCAAATACCCCTCCTGTGCACTTTCATTATATTCCATTATTGAACTTATCATGTTATATTTTCATTGCTGCTTACATGCTAGTCTCTTGCACTAGACACTTGTCTCCATAAGAACAGACACCATGACTTCTTCATTGTCTTGCCTTGGCAACAGTGCCTAGAACTTAATAGTTACTCAGTGAGTATTTATTAAATTTGCATGAACCTTAGTGACTTATATTCAGCTCAGTTTTTCTGGAATGTAAATTCCTAGATAGGCTGAATTTGGAAGGTTAAATGAGAGGGTACATGCTCAGAAAGACCTAGTATATCACATTGAAGATTTAGACTATTCTATCAGTGCTGGGGAATAGCTGATGCCCTCTTAAGGGGAAGAGTAGGTTGTTGGGGAGCAGGCATGGAGTCACAATACAGAAAGGAAAGATTATAAAGGAATGACATTTTATGTGGTGACCATGATGGCTAAGGTGGACTCAGGAGTAGAAGGGGGCAGTTAGGTAAATCAGTTCAACACATATTGAGCCATATGTTGGAAATTTTCTATTTGTTATGGAATTGAGATGGAGTGTTGTAAAAGAACAACCAAGAGGTATATTTGTTTGACACCTCTTTCTGATAAGGTCTGTCAGTGTTCTAGTGTATTTGGGGGTGGGGTATGGAGGTGCTAGCACTCTTTTGTTTGTTTTCTCTGCCTTGCCCATTTAAATGAAGAAAATCAAACTGGTTCTAATCTTTTCAAGATAGTGAAGAAACCTAGTGCTAGTTATTAGTTAACCTAATTATCTAAAGCTAATCATATTTGATTATACTTGGAAAGCACATATTATGTTTACTCCATGGCTTGTTTCTTTTAATATTTTCTTCAAAGTTTGCTCTAAATAGCTCATATGGGAATGATAGTTTATTTTGTGAAGGAAAATTGGACTTTTTCTTTAGTCACGGGTTTTTGAGAGCTGAAATCCAAGATATTCTGTCTGGTACTCAAAGTGGGGTGCATGGCCTCACAGTATCAGCATCATCTGGGAGCTTATTAAAAATGCACGTTCTTGAGTCCCATCCCACACCTACTCAACAGCATCTGCAGTTTAACAATCCATTTAGCACTGTGCATCTCTGTCATCTGGTGGCTACTACCTGAATTGCAGGCAGGAGGTTTAATTTGTTTAGATGTTTCCCACCCCCACCACAGATCCATAGAAACCTAATAATACATATTAAACTATCTTACAGTTATTATATCATACTAATATTACCCGATAACAATCTCTAAAAATTAAAAATACTGCATTTACACATGTATCCTAAATATGAAGAAATTAAATTTTAACTGAAAAATGCACTATTCTGATTCCCTATTTTAAGTGAAAGTTACAATAGTTTGTTTTGCTTATATATGCTTACTCAGATCATGTTGACTGCTGATCTACTTTGAACATAAAATTATTAAATTCTGAGAAATATAGCAGAATATTTTATCTCTACCCCTACCTTGTGATCCATATATATTTGACTTTTTTCCTGCTAGGAAGTCAGGAGTGAAATGAATCCTTTCGCCCTTTTCTCCACAGTTTCCCATCTGCTCCGTGTATGGTTCATCATTACCTGCAGGATTTGGTTCAGCAACTAGAACATCAGCCTTAAATTTAATAAAAAGTCATTATTACAAAATATTGGTGTAGGAAAGACATTAGGTTTCGAAGCCAATGGTCAAGAAAGAATTCTTGAGACATCTTTGGTTCAAAAAGGCAGTTTAATTAAAGCACTGGGACAGGACCCATGGGCAGAAAGAGGGGGTTAGGGGTAGTATAAGCCTCCCCAGTATTTTGGAAACAAGGTTTCCAGGATCCTGAGGGGGCTAGCTATTGTTAGGAAAGGTCATTTATTACTGTTTAGTAAAAACTCAATCATGAGACCCTTCAGATGTATATTGGTAGGTCATATGCTTGGGGGATGATTGCCTACATGTATCTTGGGGGGTAGAGATAAAGGAAGTTTCCAAAGGAATTTTTATATGTTAAAGTAGACTTAGGGGGTCCTGGAAGTTGGGCTAAGGTTGCCTTTTGCCCTTAGCAAAGTATCAACATGGAGGCAGTTGATCCCCTAGAGGAATGTCATTCTGCCTGCTTTAAGGACTTATCAATGGGCTGTAGGTAGAAAGGAAACTTAGTAATTGTAATTTTTCATCTGCCTTTGTTTCCCACATCAACATCAGCAAATAAATTGACCTTATTCACATAGGAGGATTTTGAAACAACTTCATTTGATTCTAGAATATTTTGATGAAAAAAAATCTGAATCAGAGAAGGAGATTGAATTTGAACAAAAGAACTTGATATTCTCACATTTTTGTAGGTCTCGAGTTTTGGTCTCACATACTCAGGTTTTGTCTTCCATTTTTCAGGAATCAAAATGGCAACATTCTTGAAGTAGAATCTTTTTTCTGTAGCTTCAAACAGATATGGAGATGCCTGGGTCACCATGTCCTGGGAAAAAAGAAAACATATATAACCAGCACAATTATGACAGAAAATAGGCAAAGTTGCCAATCATTCAAATTTACACCTGTATTTCACATTTCCAAAGACTAGTTATTTATTAAGATGGGAAGGGGAAATGTTGAATTACCTTTTATTAATAATAATAGTTAACTTTTTCTGAGCACTTACCACATGCTGTGTGTCACAGAGTAATGGTTGACAATGCAGACCCCAAAGGCAGACACTAATTCTGGATCCACCACTTACATTAGGACATCAGGCAATTTCCTCAAGCTCTTCTGAACCTCAGTTTTTCCATGTATAGAGTGGAAAATATTCTAGTGACTAGCTCATAAAGTTGTTGTGAGGATTAAGGGAAGTCAAGAAAGCACTTCGGACCATGTTTACTTAGCACAAGTGCTTATGAAATGTTAGCTATTGGCGTGTCTGGGTGCTTAGTTGGTTAAGCAGCTGCCTTCGGCTCAGGTCATGATCCCAGGGTCCTGGGATCAAGCCCTGCATTGGGCTTCCTGCTCGGCAGGGAGTTTGCTTCTCCCTCTCCCTCTGCCTGCCGCTCCCCCCTGCTTGTGCTCTCTCTTTCTCTGTCAAATAAATAAATAAAATCTTAAAAAAAAAAAGTTAGCTATTGGTTTCATTTCATTTGCTCTTTTGAGGATCAATAAACCTTTAAGGGGGAAACTGACAATTAGAGAGTATAGGTCTCAAAGTCACGCACTAAGTAGTACTGGGAGAGAAACTCAAAATGAGTATGACTTCAGCCCTGCTGACATCACTATAATAATTTTGGGGTTAACTAAATGTTATGAGAGCATTTATTATTAGTATAGTACCAAGTGTTCAATATAAGGAAGTGGCATAATTAATTTATCTTCAAGTTACACCTAACTTTATTTCTCTAAAATGAAAGAGCCTTGGTGTTAAATTATAAATGCCTCTGCAGATTCCCTGAGCTGCTTCCTGACAAGACAGTACAGAGGGTATTATAAGAGGTTTATTATACAAAGGGGCATTGGGTCTACTAGGACCAAAACCACTGAAAAGCACCAAAGCAAGTATAGATAAAAGAGAAAAGAGGGCTGAAGACTGAACCCTGAGGCCCCCAGCATTTAGAGGTGTGGTGAGGAGGAGCCAGCAAACGAGACTCAGGGAGCGGCAGGTGCACGGGGAGGAAATCAGAAGGCACTGGGGTGAGAATGTTTCAGGAAGGAGAGAGTGCTTGTCGGTGTCTAATACTACTGAGCAATCAAGTATGGTGAGGACTAAGAACTAAGCAATGGATTTAGCAACCTGAATGATCCATTTTAGTGGAATAGAGATGATAGCTCCAAATGAGTGAGTCCAAAAGAATAGATGAGGAAGCAGAGGTGGTGAATACAGACAACAGGTCAAGAAGTTTTTCTATAAATTAAAGAGGAATGGAGAAATGAACAAGTAGCTGAAGGAGGACTTCAGGGCAAGGGTTTTTGTTTTTCTTTGTTTTTTTGTTTTTTTGGGTTTTTGTTTTTTTTAGAGATTTTACTTATTCATTTGACAAAGAGAGCGAGAGCGAGAGCAGGAACACAAGCAGGGGGAGTGGGAGAGGGAGAAGCAGGCTTCCTGTGGAGCCGGGAACCCCATGTGGGGCTCGATTCTAGGACCCTGGGATCATGACCTGAGCGGAAGGCAGACACTTAACAACTGAGCCACCCAGGCGCCCCCAGGGCAAGGGGGTTTTGTTTTGTTTATTTGTTTTTTAAAAATGGAAACTATTATAACATATGTATACGCTAATGGAAAAAAACCAGATAATGTAAGAGAAAAAGGGATTGTTGCAGGAGCAAAGTTCTTGCTGGAGCGGAGTTCTTGCTGGAGTGGACCAGAGTGACTAGATAGACTCCAGTGCCTGATGGGGCTGGCCTGAGGGGCAAAAACAGTTCATCATTACATGGGGAAGCAGTAGTCATGCATCGATGCAGGAGTGACTCCTGCTCTGCCACTTCCTAACGGGATAAACTTGGGGAATTTATTTTATCTCTAAGAGCCTCGGTTTCCCCTCCTTTCAGATAGAGATAATAATAATGGCTGCCTGGATATTTTTTAAGAAGTTCTTGTAATGGTTTGCATAACCATTACAATAAAACACTGAGTCGAGATCACAAAAAAGTTGAAAAGTCGGTATAAACCTTCTGACATTAAAGTATTGTATCACCATTTGACTTGTGAAATGTGAATTTTCAGTCTCCCCCCCGGAAGAATAAGCAGCATGAAATGCTCTTGTCTTCCATGTTTTTTTTTTTTTTAGAGATTTTATTTATTTATTTGAGAGAGAGAATGAGATAGAGAGCATGAGAGGGGGGAGGGTCAGAGAGAGAGGCAGACTCCCTGCTGAGCAGGGAGCCCGTCGTGGGACTCGATCCCGGGACTCCAGGATCATGACCTGAGCCGAAGGCAGTCGCTTAACCAACTGAGCCACCCAGGCACCCCTTCCATGTTTTAATAGAACCATTAATTAGGGAGCTTTACTTCAGCATCTGTTCTAGGTTTTGAGAAGATGACCTCATATCCAAATACACATTTAAAGTATTGAGGTTTGGAGAAAGTTGAGGATAACAGTTTATAGGATGGGCTGGTTATTCCTTAAGGACAAGGATAGCATATTGTTCATCACTGGATTCCTGGTGCCAACATAATGTAAATGCTCTGTAAATATTTGTTGGATGAATGAACAAATGAATGAATGAATGAAGTGGTTATGATGAGCTGTAAATTGCGCAGGAGTGCTAAGTCAGGAGGTACCTGGGCTCCCATGCATTGAGGAGACCCCAAACTACTACAACTGTGTAGTGTGTGTGTGTGTGTGTGTGTGTGTGTGTGTGTGTGTGTGTGTGTGAGAGACAGAGAGAGAGAGAGAAGACACACAGAGTGAGTTTCTCCCTGACTCTCATTCCCTCATCTTATGAATGTGCTCCTGTTGCTTCCCTGATACTGGGTAGAGTGTAGGTGCAGTGGATAGAACTGCTGCAGCGCCATCTGCCGGTCTTGTAGATGGAAAAATGTTGGGGACGGCTAGCTGAAGCTGGTATTTAAGAGCTGACTTAGAGGCTTCTGTCCCCACAAAGGCAGGAGGGAGAAAATCCCCTCAGAAAGCAGAGCGAGGGATGGCCAGGAACGGCAGCAAAGCCCACAGTGACCTCCCTCAACTCTGTAGATCTGGAACATCAAATAGGGAGGAAACCACTTTTATTAACTACTCAGGGACACTGAGCACACTTACTGCCCTTACAACTGTTCCTTTTGTAGAGAAGATGTGGAAACCAACTTATCTTATAGCGAACACATTTAGGACTCCTACCAGAAAGTTGATTTAATAATTGTAGTGAGAAGTACATTTTTTTCAGGAGGAAAACCCCCCAAAGATATTAGGTGAAAGCACTTTGAAAGCTCTAAAGCACCATATAAATACAAATGACCTTTGTCATTCAAAATAAGGCATCTGTGTCCTCCTTCTGGCAATTCCTGAGCCCTAGTGACTGTCCAGCCACAGACAGAAACATCGCTGGCCACATTTTTCTTCCACACTTTGTTGCTCCAAGTGGCTACTTCATTTTTGCTCATGCTATTTTTAAATTTAGAGGTAATCAAAAACATACCCAAGGTTTCTGATATTGAGAGATTTCAAAGGGTGTGAATTTCTCTTTCACCAATTAGTGGTAAATCTGATAGTCTTCCAGTTCAACAGGTAAGCTCCCAGCAACCCCATCAACTGCTCCACTTCTCCAACCCTAAACTGCTATTGGTGATAGAGATGGTTCTCTCTCCAAACTCCATCTTTCTAGCCTTGCTTCTGCTGAGAGCAAAGAACGTTTGGGGGCGAACTTTGGAGCCCTTGCACTACTAACTTCTGAGCTCACATTCAGGAACTTTGCCTAGAAAAAAGCTTCAGTCCCTTTGGCTTGGTTAAGAGGGAGGAACTCTTTCTCGATCTAGATCGATTAAAAGTGGGACTGGTGATTGATGACTGTGCCTACCATTTATTGAGCTCTTACTATGTACCAGGCACTATGCATACGTTTTTGAAGTTTTTTTTCCTGATTTTTGAGATAATTTTAGGCTTATAGAAGACATGCCAAAATTGTACAGAGTTCCCATATACCTTTCACTCCGCTTCCCTTATATTCACGCATTGTTACATTGAATCCTCACAAAGTCCTATGAGGAAGGTACTCATTATTATTCCCATTTGACAGACTAATACTTCTGCTCATTATACAATAGTGCCTCTGGATGTGCTACAGCCTTTTTATAAGGCATTTCCTTCTGATTCTTAGCTGTTTTCTGTTGCACACGACCTCTCTAATCCCTCCACTTTACAGCAGTTAGATGCCTCTGCCAGAACAGAAAGAGTCTTTTTCCCTAGTTTTTCCTTCCCCCATAGGAGAAGTAACGAGTGAGGTGAGACTGCCCAGCAGCCCTGAGAGGGTTCCTGGCATCGGGGCTGGTAAAATGCAGTTTCCTCTCATTGGAAGGGTGGGGATTGTTCTAAAATCAGAGATTTGCCTCCTGGGCTCCTGTATTAGGATAACAGACAAGGGGGGTTACAATTAGGACCATAAAAGGAGAATCTGATATAAGCCAATGGTAAAATGAAGCAAAGGAATTATCCTCCCTGTATCTCACAATGTCTGTCAAATGATGCTGGCCCTTCCTTAGTGTGAAACTAAATAGTTTTCAATGAAATCGTCTGTAACCAGTCATTTATTAAGCATCAACAATGTATCAAACTCTGAGTTATGTGCACTGCATTTATTACAAGAATCCTAGTAGTTTAGTATTATTATTGCCATTTTACAGCTGAAGAAACAGGCTCAGATATGAAAATAATTTGCCTGTATCACACAGCTGGAGTTAGAGAACTCGCGTTTGCTCTATCACAACATTACACTTAATTTTTTTTTTTTTTAAAGCATGGATAATTACCATTTTGAACTTACCTTTATATGTTGAATGAGTGTTTCATCTTCTGGCACATTAGGGTCAATTGCAATGACAATGCCTTCATAGCCATTATTATTCAGCTGAATGAGTGAATTGCTCAGGGCCCTTTCCAGGAGATAAAGGACCAAGAAGAAAACAGAACTCTTAAATGGCCCCATTGTTGTACATCACACTTTGATTTCTCTCTTTGGAGAATGATGCTTTTAGAGGTCTTCTTTACCTCTCTCTCTCTCTCTCTCTCTCTCTCTCTATATATATATATATATATTTATACACATGAATATATAGACACACATTTTTCCCAAGCTATCAGAGATGGTTTATCAAAGTATTTAACCCTTTGACCCAAAATTCTTTCACTATTGCATTTGTCTCCTTTATAAGGAACTATAGCTTAGTCTCCAATTCTGTGTACTTTCAAATATTTCATTTTGAAAGGATTATTACCCTTGCCTTCACCTGTGCCAGATGCTGGGAATGAGGGTGGGGACCGCACATCCGGTTCCCTGGAGGGACTCACAGGTGACAAGCAGCTTGGTCATTGAAAGATGTTTACTTAGTACAAATGTTTGCCAACCAGGGATACTGACCCACCCAACACCACCCTCCAACCCTCACCTGCCCATGGAGGCCTGACTGTTCTGCCTATTCAGTCAACATTTGTTAAATATAAACCATATATCCAGTTATCCTTCCGTGGTGGCCATTTTTTTTTTTTTTTTGTAACCCTCGTTGATCTTGACATAGCCTCATCACCTCTTGGTACTCCCTTACAGAATCCACTTGCACCAAAAAACGTTAGAAAGCAACATAGAATATTATTGAATATTTTATAATAGAGAGAAAAGATAAAATTTACATATCACCATGCAAAGCAAACTCCCTCCAGTTTCCTCATCAGACTTCTATTTCTCTATTCCATAGCTCCCATTGGTCAATACATAACATTAACAACATTGAATTATTTTATTGAAACTACATATCTCTCAGAACATGAATTATGGATTGCCAGCTACTGCATAGACACTTTTAACTTTGCTGAACCTCAGATGGAAACTCAAATTGGCCCACCATTTTACTGTATTCAGATTACTTGAAATATCCCTTCATCCTGTGACTTCATTTGGCCTTCACATTGTAGTAATCAATTCACCTTGATCACCTCCTTTCTTTGACATTGGCTTATAAAAATTAGATTAGTATTTATAGCTAATAAATAGAACTTACTGCTTAAGTACATAATCTTTAATCCAAAGTGAAGCATTGAAGCAGAGTGGAAATACTCAATTATAAAGTGGTTGTCCAGATGATCTAAATATGCTTTTATACAAAAATGACTTACTCAATGTTTATTGAATAAACGTATGCATTTATTATACATAAAAATTTATGTCTAAAACATCTCACACCCCCAACTATATATGTCTTTACTGGGCTCCCTAAAAAACAGAGCCTAAGGCAAGCTTATGTGCAAATAATTGGAGAATTTAATCCCAGAGCAGTGAGAGTGAGGGAAAGGGGAAAATAGGGATGGCTGGGAAGCAATGAAAGAGTGAAATGTTATTAAAGTTGACCACTGTATTTGCCCTGACATTTGGGATGTCTACTAATGGGCTATGGAAAGAAACCATACCTTAGAACAGTCTGTGGGAGGGAGGAAGGGGAAGTGTTTGGCTTCTCATCTCCTATAGGTGATCAGCTCCCCTGAACTTCCTGGCTGTGTTGTCCAGCCCCTTTAGCAGCGGCTTGGGAAGAGAGGTCCCATGCCGTGTTGTGTTGAAGGAGATGCATTTCAAGTGGTGCATGGTTGGCCTCTGGCAGTGGAGCCACTTGGGCCCTCAAGGAGGAGGTAGGGACTGAGGGGGAGTGAGTAACTGAGGGTCCAGTGCATAGATGGGGCTGAGAAAATCTAAGGGGGTTCTGTAAGATTAATCCAACACAATTTACCCCTTCAACTGCTCAGATCCACTCTTGTCCTTCCATAATATTTAGCTCCAATATTATAAAGTTTACATTTTTTGTGTGTGAGCACAAGCTATTTTGCTTTTTCTTTCAAAGAAGGTGCAAGTTCAGTCATTCATAGAATCTCCTTCAAAGTGGTGGCCAATTGCAATCTCAAAATACCTAAAGCCGGAGACTCACTGAAATACATTCAAGTCTGCTGCTAGAGCTGGTCTCAAGACCATGTTAATCCTAAAATAAAAGTCAGTTCTTTTGCCAACAAAAATGGGTTTATTCAGGAGTAACAGAGAATTATAATTTGGGGCATGCAAGGTATGGCAACTCAAAAAAAAAAAAAAAAGGAAGGAAACATTATCTGAGGAAATTGGGAAAAGTTGTTTTGAAGGAAAGTCCATCTGTTGGGGAAATTGGCTGAGTTGTAGGGATAGTTGATTTCTCATACATACATGTATGCCATGTACATCTTTCCCAGTTGAGACCTGTAATGGATGATTCTTTCCTTTTGGTGATTCTCTGTTGGGGTGTCTAACTGACAATTCTTCCTGTAATTGATGTTGAATGGTATGGTTCCCCCTTCTAGCCTCCCCTCCTATCCTCCTGATTCCACTTTATTGATGTTGCCCTATATTAATTTTCACAGCCATTATAGATATTTATCTCCTTCCTTTATCACCAATTTCCCTCACTTTTAGCCAGCATTTTGGCTGATCTGTATTGTTTGTTTACCTATTGGTATAACCAGAGCCTTCATTCCTGAAGGATCTGAGCCCTTAGCTGCCCTGCCCTTTGGATTGTGGCTTCTGCAGTTGTCTATGACAAAACTGTGACCAACCCAATTTAGGGGCTTCCTCACATTTGCCTGGCCTTCCTTGCTGACTGGGCCTTGGCTGCTTGCTCAGTGGAGAGTCCAAGCTGCTGCCATGACTGCCTCATCTCCTCATCTTCGTCTTGTCTTCTCTGCCTCCCCAAAGAGAGGGCCTAGTTTAGCATGGCCTCTGCTGAGCTGGAGTGGCAGCTCCTCTCTCTCTGGTGTCCAAGTTCAGCCTAAACAAATTCACAGAGGCTTTGGCTCAGAGAAAGCATTGTACAATACCAGGTGGGATCTGGTTTTGTCAGAGGCAGCCCAGATGGGCCAGATGACACAAATCAGAGGTGCAGGGAGTTAACACCTGAGTGGCAAACTTTTGCCAAAGGTGTAAAGTATTTCCAGCATCACAAAAATCTCTTTGTGTTCCCTTCTAGTCAGAAACCCCCAAATGGTCATCACTATTTTGACCTCCATTGCCACATAGATCAATTGTACCTGTTTTTGAACTTCATATAAATAGAAATACGCAGTACATCCTCTTGTACCTGGCTACTTTCACATAACATTTGCTGAGTGAAATTCAGCCATGTTGCATGTAGCAGCAATATGTTCTTTATCCATTGTATTCCATTTTAAGAATATAGCACAATTTGCTCAACAGCTGCTGTTGATGAACATTTGGATTATTTCCTGTTTGGGACTATTGTAAATAAAACTATAAGCATTGATTTCAGTTGGGTGTATACCAAGAGTGGAATTGCTGAGTACTGGGTATACATATGTCTAGCTTTATTTAGTTGATCTGCCAAACACTTTTCGAAGTGGTTTCACTGGTTGTTGCACATTTCTACCAGTATGCGGTACTGTCAGTCCTTACGATTTTAGCTACTCTAGTGGGAATGTAATCATATTGTACTGTGGTTTTAATTTGCATGTTCCCCGAGACTAATGTTGTTAAGCACCTTTTCATATATTTTTGGTCATTTGGATGTCCTCTGTTGTAAAGTGCCTGTTCAAATCTTTTTGCCCAATTTTTATTTTTTTTAAAGATTATTTATTTATTTATTTATTTATTTATTTATTTGTCAGAGAGAGAGAGAGAGAGCACATAGCAGGGGGAGCTGCAGGTAGAGGGAGTCTAATCTTTTTTTTTTACTGGTAGTGTTTTTTGCATCATATTTAGGACAGCTTTTTCAAGTTCATGAAAATAAACAGTATTCTGTTCTGCTGTATTGTTCTGCCTTTCATATTTAGGTCTGTGATCTATCTCAAGTTGTTTTTGTACATAGTATAAAGTAAGATTCAAGATTTTTGTCGGCTTGTTTTGTTTTCCTTTAGGGATGGCCAATAGGCCCAGACCATTTATTGGAAAGACCATACTTTCTCCCACTGAATTGCAGTTGTGCTTTTTTGTGAATGAGGTGGCCGCAAATGTGCGGGTCTGTTTCTAGACTCTTTTCTGTTGCATTAGTCTGTGTGACTCTCCTTACCTCAGTGGCCTGGAGTCTTAATTATTGCTGGTTTGTATGTCTTGACATCTGGTATCACTCCAGATTTGTTTTTCTTCAAGATTATTTGGGGATATTTTAAGTCCTTTGCATTTCAATATAATATTTAGGATCAGCTTTTCAATTCTACCAAAAAAAAAAAAAAATCTGCTGGGTTTGATAGGATTGCATTGAATTTATGTATCAGTTTGAGGAGAGTTGACACTTTTATAATACTGAGTCTTTCAATCCATGGACATGATATATCTCATTTTAGGTTTTATTTAATTGATCTCAACTATGTCTTACCATATTCAGGGTAGAGATCTTTCATTAGATTTACTTCTAGTTTTTTGGGGGAGGGGTGCTATTATAAATGATATTTTTATAAATTTTTATTTCCTAATTGTTTATTGCTGGTATATAGAAATGTAATAGGTTTTTATGTATTGACCTTATATTCAGTGAGTTTGCTAAATTCCTATTATTTTTAGTAGTTTCTAGATTCTTTTGGATTTTGTATGGATATAATTATGCCATCTGTGAATAATAACCTGTTTACTTCTTCCTTTCCAATCTTACGTCTTTTGTTTCTTTCACTTATTATACTTGCTAGAATTTCCAGTATAATGTTGAATACAGGTGGAGAGAATGGATATCTTTTTTCTTGTTCCCAATCCTGAGTGGAAAAGCATTCTATATTTCACCATTAAGTATACTATTATCTAGAGATACTTTGTCGATACTTTTATCAGATTAAGAAAGTCTCCTTCTAGTCCTAGTTTGCTCTGAGTTTTCTTTTTTTAAGTTATGAATAAGTGTTGAATTTTATCAAATGCTTTTTAAAATTTTTTTTGTTTTTAAAGATTTTATTTATTTATTTGTCAGAGGGAGAGAGAGCACAAGCAGGGAGAGTGGAAGGCAGAGCAGGCAGAAGGAGAAGCAGGCTCCCCACTGAGCAAGGAGCCCGATGGGGGACACAATCCCCTGGGATCATGACGTGAGCCAAAGGCAGATGCTTAACCAACTAAGACACCCAGGTGTCCCAGAATTTTATCAAATGCTTTTTTTTGAGATGATTGTGTAATTTTTCTTCTTTGTTCTGGTAATGTGGTGACTTACACTGATTTTTCAATGTTAAATCAATATTACATTTCTAACATAAATTCTATTTGATCATGATATAGTATCCTTTTCAATTTGCTAATACTTTGTTTAGGATTTTTGCATCTACGTTCATGAGAAAGATTGGTCTGTACTCTTCCTTTCATGTAATATCCTTAGTATCAAAAAATGAGTTGGAAGAATTTCCTCTTTTTTCTATTCTCTGGAACAGTGTGCCTGAAACAGATATTACTTCTTTCTTAAAATTCCTTTTGACTATTGCTTTAGTTTCATCATGTAAGAAATTTTGATATGTCACATTTTAATTATCATTGAGTTCCAAGTATTTTCTAACTTTCAAGTTCTTTTTTTAACATATGAGCCATATAGAAGTATGTTGCTTAATTTCCCAGACATTTGGGGGTACTTTAAGTTATTATAGATTTCTAGTTTAATTTCACTATAATCAGAAAACATACTCTGAAATATAAATACTTTGAAATTTGTTGAGACTTGCTTTTTGAATCTATTTTGATAGACCATGTGCTTTTGAGAAAAATGGGCATGCTATAGTTGTTAAGAACAGTGTTCTATATATATATTAGGCCAAGTTGGTTAATCACATTATTCAGATTTTCTTTATTCTTATCAATTTCTTGTCTGTTTGTTCTTTCAGTTACTGGTAGAGTTGTGCTAAGATCTCCAACTATGATTGTGAATTTGTTTATTTCTTTTTTTTCTTCTTTCTATTTTTTTAGTTCTGTCAACTTTTGCTTCATGTATTTTAAAGCTATGTTATTTGCTGAATACAAATTTAGGATTGTTATATCATTGTCATTATAAAATGTCTTTTCTAAAGTACCTATATTTTCTCTAATATTATTTCTTGCATCAAATCTACTTTTTGTATGACATTAGCTGTGGTATACTGGCATTTAAATATTGAAAAAATAAAGCAAAATAAACACAACACAGCCAGCACAATGCCTGGCACATAGAATTTATTTAATAAACAAAAAAATAAAATAAAAACAAAAACAAACATTTAATAAATTTAAAAAAACCCTATTTAACAAACAAATAATATACTTCCCCTTCTCTTCCACTTACCCAAACCTTAGCTTTATGGGGAGAGATAGGAGAGAAACCAAAAAGTTGGAGAAAGCTGGGGCTTTATATTAGATTGTATGAAGACTGACTAGGATATGTTTTAAAGACATGGATACCTCAGAGTCAATTTTAAGCTGTTGCCATGTAGTACCCCAATATGACTCCTGCTTCCACCTCCCAGTTCATTACCTCTTTTAGTAATGGCCATTAAGAAACAGGCATTCATACACTATTGATGGTAGAAAAATTGGTACAAATGCTTTGAAGGGAAATGTTCACCAAAATTTATGTGTGTATGTCTTTTAACATAGCAATTCCACTCCTAGGAATTTACCCTACAGATATACTCACACAGGTGCATAAGATTATATGTACAAGGGTAATATAATTTGTCCCTTAGAGCCTACTTTATAATAGCAAGAAACTGAATTACTCAAATGTCCTTTAATAAAGGAATAAATAAGCTTATTTATTTCACATCTATTTTATTTATCACATCCTACTTAACCATCTGTATTTTTATAATAGCATGTATTACTTTTTTAATTGGAACAAATTTATACATAAAAATAAAAATTTTGCATTAAAGACTATTATTTTAAAATCCTAACATGTTGACACAAGAGTCCTGTCTTCTCTACCCTAAATTTCTCATTTTTTTCTTTATTTTTCTATTCCACTCTCTTTTTTTCCTTTTATCTTCTCCATGTTCTTGCTTCTTTCCTGTATTGGTGTGAAGTGAGATCATGTCAATTTTAAAAAAGTTCCTTTTGGACGCTTCTTAATTTATATTGCTTCTGCAGCTCGAGCCAGGGAGGTAGAAAGCAATTGCCCACTGCCCTGGATAGCTTCCTCTTTTTTGTGCCCTTGAGGCAGTTGTTCTCAGAAAGCGGCATTTTTTTTTTAAAGATTTTATTTATTTATTTGACAGAGAGAGACACAGCGCGAGAGGGAACACAAGCAGGGGGAGTGGGAGAGGGAGAAGCAGGCTCCCCGCAGAGCAGGGAGCCCGATGTGGGGCTCGATCCCAGGACCCTGGGATCATGACCTGAGCTGAAGGCAGATGCTTAACGACTGAGCCACCCAGGCGCCCCAGAAAGCAGCATTTTTGATAAGACTCTTAGCCTGTAGATATGAGAGAGTTGGGAATAAAATTGGCCACCATCTAGGTCACTCTCCACCCAACCCAGGAACCATCTTGCTGATAAGAGTTAGATTTTCTAAGTGCAAGAGGGATTTATGGAGGGAGGCATTCCTTTTGAGCTTTGGAGTCAGTCTCTAATTACCTCCATGGATATGAGCACGTGTTTCTGTATCCTTGAGTGCTTCTCTATCATCATGTACTCTATAATCAGTACCCTTAACTTTCATGTTATTTTGTCTCTCTCTTTGTGCCTGATCTGTGCTTTTTCTACATCCTAAGATACACAGATCAGATTCTCATTTCGTCAGAGCCCACTTCTCATCTGACTTTCCCTCTGCTTCTATTCCTCATTTCCCTATATTTTAAATTCATAAATCATCACACAGATCTTAATATGTAATGCACCATCCCCCAACTTTATATTCATTCCCCCTTTTTAATTTTTTCATCAGTTAGATTTTCTATCAGCATTTTGAATCTGGATCCTCTAACATGGACCCTCTTTATTTTAAAGTGTTTTTTCTCTTCATTCTTGTCTTCTCAACCTCACTTAAATCTGCCTCACAGTTTTGTGTCCCCTTTGTGTATCCTTACAAATGACCCCTTTCACTTCCCCTCTATAAAGCAAGGTTTCTCAATCTTGGAACTATTGACATTTTTGGCTGAGTAATTCTTTGTTGTGGGGGCTGTCCTATGCATTGTAGGATATTTAGCCACATCCCTGGCCTCTACTCACTAGAGAAGTCCCTTGCCTGTGAAATAAAAAATGTTGACAGATATTGCCAAATGTCCCCTGAAAGGGTAAAATCACCTCTGGTTGAGAACCATTGCTATAAAGGTAAGGATATAATAAGTTCATTCATGTTGTTTCTTTTGAGGTAAAATTTGTATACAATAAAATGCAGAAATCAAATGTGCACAGATAAATGAATGCTGACAAATGTATACACCCATGTAAACCACCATCCCAATCCAATGTATATAAAATTTCATTGCTTCAGAAAGCCTCCTTGTGCCCCTTCCAGTCAACTCCAACACTTCTACTCTGAGACAACCAACCGCTATTAGATTTCTGTGTACAGAGAATATTATTGTTCTTGAACTTTTTTAAGTGGAATCATACAGTGTGTGTTCCTTTGAGTCTGACTTCTTTAGCTCAAGATAATGCTTTTGAGATTCATGTACACTGTTGCATGTATCAGTTGTTTGTTTCTTTTTGTTGCTGAATGGTATTCCCTTGTGAAGTCAGGCATATAGCAACATTTGTTTTATCCATTCTATTAATAGAAACTTGATTGTTTCCTGTTTGGGGTTATTATGAATAAAGTGGCTATAAAAATTCTTTTTTTTTTTTTTTAAAGACTTTATCTATTTGACAGAGAGAGAGCACAAGTAGGGGGAGCAGCAGAGGGAGGAAGAGAAGCAGACTCCCTGATGAGCAGTGAGCCTGACGTGGGGCTCCATCCCAGGACCCTGGGATCACGACCTGAGCCGAAGGCAAATGCCTAACTGACTGAGTCACCCAGGCGCCCCTAAAGTGGCTATAAAAATTCTTGAGGAAGTCTTTTGGTGGACATCTTTTCATCTCTTTGGAAGTGGAATTGCTGGGTCAAAGGTTAGATATATGCATAACTTTTAAGAAACTGCTAAGCAGTATTCCAAAGTGGTTGCATACTCACCAGTGTAGGAAACTTCCAATTGCTCCATATCTTTGTTGACATTTTTTATTGTCAATCTTTATTCTTTAGTTGTTCTGGTGTGAATGAAGAGGTATTTCATATTTATTATTTTCATTTGTTGATAACTGATGGTGTTGATAGCCTTTCTATGTATGTGCTTATTGGCCATTTATATATCCTTTTTGTCAAGTGTCTGTTTAAATCTTTTGCCCATTTAATTAGGTTCTTTACCTTTTTATTACTGATTTATAACAGTATTTTTAATATATTATTTATAATTTATAAAATATGTATTTTATTTATAACAATTCTTACATATTCTAGATAAGACTTCTTTGTCAGATATATGTGTTGTGAATATTTCTTCCACTCTAGCTTGCCTTTTCATTATTAACCGTGTCCTTTCATGAGCACAAATATTTAGTTTTGATGCAGTCCAACTTATTTTTTTCTTTTATGCTTAGTGTTTTCTCTGTTCTAAGAAATCTTTCTACATTATAGTTGTGAAGACATTATATTTTTTCTAGAAGTTTATATCTTAGTTCATTTTTATATCTATGATTCATCATGAATTCATATTTTTATAAAAGATAGGAGTAAAATTATTTCCCCAAACATATGTTTAGTTATTCCAACATCATTTATTGAAAAGAACTCTCCTTTATCCATTGAATTGCCTTCCCCCATTTGCCTTCCCCACATACCTTTGTAGAAAATCTATTGACCATATGTGTGTAGGTCTGTTTCTGGACTCTATATTCTGGGATATGTTTTATGGCCTAGCTCATGATCTCATTTGGTGACTGTTACATGAGCACTTAAAAAGAATGTGTACTGTGCACTAGTTGGTTGCAGTGTTTTATAAATGTCAAGGTTAAATTAGTTTATAATGTTGTTCAAATTCTTATTCCATTGTTGAATAATGTTCCATTCGTATTGAGTTTTTCAATCTAGTTGCCACAATTTTTGACAATGAGAGATTTATATCTCCAAGGTTGATTGTTGGTTTGTCTATTTCTCCTTTAGTTTTGCCAATTTTTGTTTCTGGTATTTTGAAGCTCTGTTAATAGGTACATGCACATGTAGGATTGCTATATCTTCTTAGTGAATTTATTTTTTATCATTATAAAACAATACTCTTTCCTTTCTCAAGGCCTGTTTTATCTTATAGTAATATATTAACACCAGCTATCTTATACTTAGCATTTGCATAATATACCATTTCCTTGTGTCATTTTTGACTTCGATGTCTTTATATTTAAAATGCACCTGTTGGGCGCCTGGGTGGCTCAGTTGGTTAAGCGACTGCCTTCGGCTCAGGTCATGATCCCGGAGTCCCGGGATCGAGTCCCACATTGGGCTCCCTGCTCAGCGGGGAGTCTGCTTCTCCCTCTGACCCTCCTCCCTCTCGTGCTCTCTGTCTCTCATTCTCTCTCTCAGATAAATAAATAAAATCTTTAAAAAAAATAAATAAATAAAATGCACCTGTTGTAAATTCCATATAGTTGAGTCTGCTTTTTTTAATCAAGTCTGAAAATCTCTGCTTTTTAGTTGAAGTGTTTAGTCCACTTATATTTAATATAATTATTAATTTAGTTGGCTTTAAGTCTACCATCTTCCTATTTGCTTTCTCTTATTTCCCTCTGTTCTGTGTTCCTTTATTCTACTTTACCTGTTTTGTGTTAACTGGTTAGTTTTAGTGCTCCATTTTATCCCATTTATTAGCTTTTTAGATATATAGTTCTCTATTATTAATGGGTGGCAAGGGGTTTATAAATGCATCCTTAATTTATCCCAGTCTACTTGAATATACAACTTCAAGTGTAATGTAAGTACCTTTTAACAGTATAAGTCCATCTGTCACCTGTCTGTTCTGCTCTTGCTGTCATATATCTTACTGAATTATGTTATTAATAAAATAATACCTTGTTTTTATTTTTACTTTAAACAATTAATTGGCTTTTAAAGGAATTGAAAGTAAAGAAAACCAACAATATATTACATTTACCATTTTATAATTTCCAGTGATCTTCATTCCATACTGTAGCTCTGTATTTTCACCAGATATCATTTTCCTTTAGATTAAAGAAATTACTTTGGTATTTCTTGCTGATGAACATGATTTCAGCTTTTATTTCTCTGCCTTCATTTTGAAAGGTATTTTTGCTCATTATAGAGTTACGCATTGACAGATTTTTTCTTTTGGCACTCAAAGATGTCATTTTGTTGTCTTCAGGCCTCAGTTGTTTCTGATGAGTAATCAGTCATTATTCCTATGATATACTGAGGTGTTATTTTCTTTGCACAGATCCTATGTTAGGTTTACTGAGCATCTTAGACCCATGGGTTGATAGTTTAAGTTAAATTAGGAAAACTTCAACTAGTATTTCTTTGAATATTTTTGTGCTTCGTTTTTCCTCCTTCTACTTCTGGGACTCATTTATATGTATGTTAAACTACTTGATAATGTTTCACAGGTCATTTTGACTTCTTCATTTTTAAAAAATGAAATGCTTCAGTCTGCATGATTTGTTTCCCTGTCTTCAAGTCATCCGATCCTTTCTTCTGTAGTACCAGTCTATTGTTAATCCATTACAAAAATCTTCTTTTATACATTGTATTTTTCTGTTTTAGTAATTTCATTTGCTTCTTTTTAAAAATTTTGGCATCTTTCTTGAAATTTCTTCTCTATTCGTTACTTATACCTACCATTTCCTATAATTTCTTTACCATATTTATAATAGTATTGCCAGCTTATTGTTTGCTAATTCCAAATCTGGATCAATTTTTCATCTTCTGTTGACAGATTTTTATTCTTATTAATTATGGGACACATTTCCTGCTTGTTGGCATGTCTTTTGATTTTTTATTAGATACTTCATGATGTTTTGTAGAGACTCTGTATATGTTTTCTTTTTCTGAGTTATGTTCTAGCAGTAGTTTAATTATTGGTGAATCATCTTGATTTTGTGGAGACTTGGTTTTAGGCTTTGTCAGAGCAGATCTATTTCAGTTTTGTTCTTGTTCTAGGGCATAACTTCAGTCTGGGGACGTGAGCCTTGAAAGAGTTAAATATTTCTAGGCATAATCCCCACTATCTTCCCACACCTTCTTAAATAAACAGGAGTGAAGGAGTAGTATGAGAACCTGGCTCTACTCCTATATACCTCTGCTGTTAACCAGCATAGTGCTTTGCATTGCTCCCTTAACCATTTAATTTTCCTATCTATAAAATTAGGAAAACATTCAAAGGCTTAAAACCCACCACACCCCATCTCAGTACTATATAGTATCAGCTCACTGAAGCTACAGAGAAGCAAATCCCAGGCTAGCAGGCATAATGGCAATAGAGGGAGGAGGGACTGACTGCCTAGGGGCTTCAAGTGTGCATCAGCAAAAATTTAGGCACTGTGAGACTTAGAATATAACAGGTCAGACCTGGGATGTAGTCTAAGCTGCAAGGAGGCACCCTGGGTACAGAGATTTGCTGGTAATTTTACTCCTCAGCACTGCACTGAGTCTCTGACTCAAGCTCTATGCTTCTTTCTCTTTCCTCTTGTCCCAATTTCCTACAATTCCCTCCCTGCATCTCCAGAATTTAATCAAATTTTCATTCTTAATTGGTCCTGGTTTTAAAATTCTATTCCACATTATTATTTATATTTATCCAATAAAGTTTAAAGTTCTCTAATATACAAGACAAATTATTCTATTGCTGAATAATCTTTAAAAAATAAGGATAGTAAAATTAGATGAAAGATGGTTTTTATTTCCTTGTGAACTGTGCTTCACTCTAGTCACCCCCCACCCCCATAGGTAAATAAACTTTGATGGAGAAAGGATTCCCAGAATCTTCTTTAAACAAAAGATAGTATCAGTTAATCATTTCCAAAGGTCAGTTTCTCCCTCTCCCTTGGGTCCCCCATGGCCTCTTCTTTGGTTGAAATCAAATAAAACTATATAGCCTGTGTATATATTAAAATAAGCTCAGTGGGCACCTGGGTGGCTCAGTTGGTTAAGCGACTGCCTTCGGCTCAGGTCATGATCCCAGAGTCCCGGGATCGAGTCCCACATGGGGCTCCCTGCTCGGCAGGGAGTCTGCTTCTCCCTCTAACCCTTCCTCCTCTTGCGCTCTCTCTCTCACTCTCTCTCTCTCTAATAAATAAATTAAAAAAAAATCTTTAAAAAAAAATAAAATAAGCTCAGAACTATGTCTTTCGTTCTTTACTTAAAGCCTTATGAGAGTTGTAACCATTTTTATTGAATAACACCCAAGGCAATAACTTGGAAAGCTGCTTTGATGAGAATACAATCGCATATGCAATAAATTCAATAGACCTCTGTTACAAAACTAATGTCAGGGGACAAGGATAATACCCACATTTTAATGCTAACTCTTACAGTGAACAAAGATCTCTTTGAGCACTAGCAGTGGGATTTGATCTGTAGTATAGTTAACCAAATGGCAAGAGGTGAAGAACTTTACAATAGGGGCTTCATATATAAAATGCAGCTTGATCTTTAGTCATAAGAAAGCAACCTATTCTGAAAAGATAAGGGGAAATAAAAATTAATCAAAGTAACTAAGCAGTTGCTTCATATAGACAGTTATACCAATCTCCTTTCCTCTACCTGGGGCTATTTTTCCTCTACAGTAAAACAAGCTTTTCTTGACTCTGGTTCACCCTTGCCCTTGCTTTGCTTTTAAAGAAATTATCTTGGAGAATAATTTTTATTATTTTGTCCATAACCAAAGCTTAAGGGTTTCCTAACTTCCTTCCAAAAATGAGTATTATAAAAGATTTTTTTGTCTGTTTACCATGTAAAAATCTGATCTGTATTATACAAAAACTCAAAGCATTTTTAATAGTTCTGATGTTAATTTGACTTTATTGGTATGTTTTTGTAAAGTGTAAAGGCCATGGATCTTATATCTAAGTAGGAAGGTACCCTGTACATTTGTTCATATTAATTTTGTCCCATTCTTTTTCTTGTCTGCTCTCTTTTTTCTGTTTAAAATACAGTGTGTTACAACTATAGTGAGGCAAATGATTCCTATCAAACCCACTGCTGTCAAAACTCCTTTCAATATAAGATTGTCTCTGTCAAGTATAAGAGCAGAATTTGGGGGAATAAACAGAGATGCTTGGGCAATGTTAGATACAGCAGACTTTAAGGAGTTCCTATCTATTGCTCGTATTGCCACATAAATTCTGTGGCTTTCTTGTGTCTCTCCATCAGGTTGGTGGTCAGGTCCATTTGTGAAAAGCCTTGGTGAGAATGTAAATACCTCCTTGGTGCCAGCTTGCTGAGGATTTAGCTTTGATGCATTCACTAAAATGGCATTGTTAAAGTCATCTTGAATATTCTGTAAACTTTTACTGATTCTTATTTCATAGCTGTTAGCTGAAATTAAAAAATATAAATGGAAAGGTTAAGTCCCTTGGGGAGGTTTTCTGGTTTATTAGAAATGACTAATGAGAATAGCAACAAAAAGTCAAAATACCTAGAAATAAACATAACCAAAAATTGCATATGAACAAAACTTTAAAACACTATATAAGAACTCATATTGAAACCTGGACAAGAGGAAAAACTTATTATGTTTTTTGAATAGGAAGATTCAGCATAATAAAGATGTTATTTTTCCCTAAGTTATTTTATAAATTTTACATAATTCTATTAAAAGTGCCTCTAGTTTCTATTTTAACAAGCTTATTGTAAAGCTAAATGGAAAATAAATAGTCAAGCTTGGCCATATAAAGACTAAAAAATAGCAATGTGGAAGGACTAAACCTATCAGATATAAAAACACTGTAATGCTTCTGTAACTAAAAATTGCAGTACTGGTGCATGAATAAACTAATACCTAAAAATAGGCCACAATACATCCAGGAATTTGGTATATGATAGAAGTAGAATTAAAATTAATGGGAGAAAATACAAATTTCTTGATAAATGATGTTGTGACAATTGGATAAAATGATGTAAAAAAATAAAACTGGATCCATATCACAAACATTTTTTTCAAGATAAACGCCACAATGATCAAAAAATTTGATGTAAAAAATTAAAATATTAAGTATTTAGTAGGAAACAATAGATAAATTCCAGTATAGCCTTGAAGTAGGAAGGGCCCTTCTAATTAAGACTCAAAATTCAGAAGCCATAAACAAAAAATTTAAGTACATAAAATGAAAAACTTCTACATGGAAAATAGCTTCTTAAGTAAGACATAAGCATAAATGTTAAGTGACAAAAATATGCATTACTTAAGTCAAAGGTAAAAGTTTAGTTCTGAGTTCTGGTAATGGCTACATGGCTTAGACTAACTCTCTAGAAGATAACATGTATGAACTCGGAAGAAAGCAAAAAACAAAACAACAAAAAACCCACAAAGCTATTGAAGCACTGGATTCAGATAAAAATAGGGAGAAACCAGAGGCATTACAATCCTTAAAAGAAGGAAATCAGAGTAGGAATGATTCATGTTTGTACAGCTTTTCCTCTTACTTTTTTTAAAAGATTTTATTTATGTATTTGACAGAGAGAGACACAGTGAGAGAGGGAACACAAGCAAGGGGAGTGGGAGAGGGAGAAGCAGGCTTTCCACTGAGCAGGGAACCCGATGTGGGGCTCGATCCCAGGACCCTGGGATCATGACCTGAGCTGAAGGCAGACCCTTAATGACTGAGCCACGCAAGTACCCCTAGCTTTTCCTCTTAAAGCATTTCCCTCTCCTGTACAGATATGATAGCTGGAATGGAAAGCCAACTACCTTCTGGATCTGAAAAATCAGAAGACAGTATGGGATTGCCCGAGTAGCTAAAAGTTGAGGGAGCCAAAGAGGGACCAACCCCAAATCTATGCATTAACTTTTTTCAAACCATTGGAAGACTTCTAATTATTCATGTATGGGTGAAACATTAAGAGCTTAAGGGACAAACAGCAACTAGAAGGCTGAAAAACTGAGCAGAGTTTTATGCTAATGCTCACCAAGGGTATAGAGTTTGGAGTGTGAGTCTTGTCAAGTTAGAGGATCATGGTAAATATCTGAAGATAGCCACTAAAACACTGAAAGAGCCATGCTTTAAGAATAAAGATTGGGTTTCAGAATTAAGGGATATGCCCTGGATTAAGAGCAAAACTGAAATAGACGAACCCTAGGCAAAAGTAAAACCAAGCCTCCTCAAATTCAAGGTGAACCAAACTATGTATTAAAAAAATTTCAAAACTCTTGGGGTGCCTGGCTACCTCAGTCAGTTGAGCGTCTGCCTTTGGCCCAGGTCATGATCTCAGGGTCCTGGGATCAAGTCCCTCATAGGGCTATCTTCTCCCTCTGCCCCTTCCTCCACTCTTATGTGCTCTCTCTCTCTCTTTCTCTCTGAAGGGAAAAGAAAGAGGAAAGGAAAGGAAAGGAAAGGAAGAAGGAAGGAAGGAAGGAAGGAAGGAAGGAAGGAAGGAAGGAAGGAAAGAAGAAAGAAAGAAAGAAAGAAAGAAAGAAAAGAAAAAGAAAAAGAAAGAAAAAAAGAAAGAAAAGGTTTCAAAACTCTTCAGAAGAATATAACAGATTCCAGAGTCTATAATTTACTACCACATGCCCAATATACAATAAAAAAATATCCCCAGACATGCAAAGAAGTAGAAAATGTAATATATAGTCAAGAAAAATATCAGGAAATAAAATGAGTCACAAAAGACTGAGATTTGAAATTAATAGCCAAGGACTTTAAAATAACCATGATGAGGAGTGCCTGAGTGGCACAGTTGATTAAGTGTCTGCCTTCAGCTCAGGTCATGATCCCAGGGTCCTGGGATTAAGCCCCACATCAGGCAGGGAGCCTGCTTCTCCCTTTCCCTCTGCCTATCGCTTCACCTGCTTGTGCTCTCTCTCTGTCTTTCTCTGTCAAATAAGTAAATAAAATCTTTAAAAAATAAAATAAAATAACCATGATGCAGATGTTAAAAGTCAACAGGACAAGTTGTATATAGTGAATGAAGAGATGGAAAATTTGAGGAGAGACATGGAAACTTAAAAAAAGAAGAAAATGAAAATTCTAGAATTGGAAAAAGAACAGAATGACAAAATTCACTTGAGAAGATTAATAGCAGATTGGACACAACAGAAGAAAAAAATCAATAAGCTTGAAGACAAGTCCATAAAAATCAAACTGTAGCACTCAGGACAAAAGAGAAAAATTGAACAGAATTTCAGTGATCTTTGTGATATACTGACATATCCATTTAGTGTATGCAGGTATAATATAATATATAATGTAATATGTAATATAATCATATCATATCATATCATATCATATCATATCATATCATATCATATCAATATTAGCCAGGAAGAAAAGAAGAAAAAGAATAGAATAGAAATTTTTGGAAGACATATTAGCTGGAAATATTCCAAATCTGGTCAAAAAGAATACAGATCCAGGAAACTCAGCAATCCCCAAACAGAATATGTATCAGGAAAACCACACTTAGGCACATCACATTTAATTTGTTGAACACCAAAGATAAAAACTATTTAAATCAGCCAAAGGGAAAGAAAGACACTTTATACTTAGGAGAATAATAGTAAGAATGATAGCGGACTTCTCATCAGAAAAAAAATTGGGGCCATAAGATAATGAAATAACGTATTTAAAGTACTGAAAGAAAAATCTATTGCCCTGGAATTTTATATCTAGTGAAAATGTACTTTAAAACTTAAGGCGAAATGAACGCATCTTCACATAATTGAATCCTGAGAGAATTTCACCTGAAGACCTGAGCTACAAGGTAAATGATGATAGATAAAAATTCAGACCTACAGGAAGGAAGAAGACTAGAAATGGTGACTATATGGGTTACAAAAAAGGGTTATTTTTTTCTCTTTAAAATTTATCAAAAAGACAACTGATTGTTTAAAACAGAAGCCATAACAATGCATTGTGGGCTTTATAAAAATGTAGCAGTACAATATATGACAGCAGGGCGCCTGGGTGGCTCAGTTGGTTAAAGCAACTGCCTTCAGCTCAGGTCATGATCCTGGAGTCCCAGGATCAAGTCCTGCATCGGGCTCCCTGCTCAGCAGGGAGTCTGCTTCTCCCTCTGACCCTCCCCCTGCTTTTATGCTCTCTCTTGCAAATAAATAAAATCTTAAAAATATATATATATGATAGCAGGACCACAAAAGATGGCAGAGGGTACAAGGAATTATACTTTTGAAAGAGTCTCACATTATATGTGAAGTGGTATGACATTAATTCAAGGCAGACTATGATAATTTAAAAAACAACTGCATGTTATAGAACAGCTAAATTTGGAGAAGCTGAGGGCAGGAAGTTTATTATTTTGATTTTCCTTATATTGTTTTGATTTTTCAAAATTGGAGTAAGATACACATAACAAAATTTATCATCTTAACCATTTTTAATGTGTACAGTTCAGGGTATAGTTCAGTACTTTTTAAGTGTTACATTCACATTGCTGTACTGTTTTGATTTTCAATCATGTGAATGTATTACCAACTCAAAAATAAAATTATGAATAACAAATAATTATGCAAAAAATGGAAGCCACCTGTAGTACTAACCCACTCTAATAATATCATAATTCTTATCTAAAATGGCCAAAATTAGATTTAACAATGAATAGAGCAGCTTCAAAGGAGGATTTTATTCTGAGGAATGAAAACCATAGGGCATTCCAAGTTTTAATTAAAAAATGAAAATATTTTGATAACTATGTTTTTGAACAGTTTCCAAATCTATAATAATTTTTGATAGTGAGACTATTTCTATTCCTGAGTAGTAATTAGAATAAAGCACCCTTAGAGAAGGTTGTCAAAACAAAATAGGCTGTATATTCAAGTTTATCAATCAGCCAATTCCCCCTGAGTGAACCCACTTGGAGCTGAGTTGCTTCCTGCTGTGGTTCAAATATAGGAGGACAGATATGGGTGAGAAGCTAGGCTGACCATCCACTCTATACTCACAGTGGAACATATCCTCTGTCTCCCATTCTCTCTCTCAGATAAATAAATAAAATCTTTAAAAAAGAAAAAAAAAAAAAAGGAACATATCCATTGTTCCTATGTCCGTTGTTCTCTCTGGAGAAAGCCCTCTCCATAGTGCTTTCCCAGAGTCTTCTAGATAATGAAACAAGTAATATTTCATAAGCCTCAGCATTGACAAAGATTTTCCACATCCACAGCTCTCTCTGGGTGAAATTAATCATCTCATTTTAAAATAAAAAGTAAGGACTCAGGAAGTTAAATGTGCTACCATGGTGAATAGTTAGGAAATAGTAGTGCTGGAAATGAACTCATTTCTTCCAACTCTAAATCCCATTACTTTCTACCATGAGCACCTAGAGCAACTGCAAAGACTCAAACTCAGCTCACACATTCATGGAGAAACACCTTCCATTTACAGTACTTGTTATGTTCCCTCTCTCCTTGTGAGAAAAAGAAATCAGGCTGGTTCTGCATCTTTGACCTCTTAGGTACATATCTCTAGGTTTGGTCTTTAACTCTTTTTTCACAGTATATTTTAGCAAATGAAAGTAACTCTATGGCCTTGGCAAGACACTTAAACTCTCAGGGTCATTCCCTTACATTTGAAACAAGGGGGTCAGACTAGCACATCTTTAAGATCCCTTCTGTCTCCAAAATGTTACAAATGCTGATATTTACTGAACACTTAGTATGGACCAGACACTGTTTTAATCCTTTTCTGTGCCTCACTGCATTCAATTCTCTTAACAACGCTCTGAGATAGCTACTCTTACCATCTGCTTTTGCAGATTAATAATCAGAAGTTGAGAGAAATTAAGTATGCCTCAGGTTACACAGGTAACAGGTGGTGTGTCTGATTCCAAAGCCCAATCCTTTAACACTATGCCGTGCAGCCTCCCACTTGGCTACCCTCCCTCCTATTTCTTATTTCCCAATAACTGTGCTACTTTTCCAGTTACTGAGGCTTTCATCTTCATTAGCATCTTTACCAGTAGATTCCTAGTAGGGAAAGCACTGGGCTTGGACTGAGGACCAAGACAGGAAGTTGAATACTTGGTCCCATCTTCAGGGAGTTCTCTCAACTGTCAACAGTTGCTATTTCCTCTCTTCATTTGAAATACAATTCATCCCCTAAGAATTATTTTAGGTCTCTCCTACATTCACTGTTCTTCCAGCTTAGTAGTATAACTGAGGGTTAGAGGAGGGGGTCGTGAGAAGAACAGTTGCTATCACTGAATAGCTTCTTCAGAAGCAGCACATTTTCAACAACTTTTAAAGATAGTAAGTTGTCACAATAGTTGTATAAGAACATGATGAAACGATGTCAGAGGAAGAGTGTGAAAGTCAGGCTGTTCGGCTCATGGGGAAGGTAGTCAGTGCAGGGAAGGAGGTACAATATTGGTGCTTTTTGGAGTCTGGCCCCCCTCCAAAGGCTCTGCCCAGGCCCCTGGTGTAAGAACCTGGCTTCTCTGCTCCCACACACTGATCTCTACAGCCTTTTAATTTCTGTGGCTTCCAAACCATACAAATGGCATTGTGTTAAACTGTGGGTTTTGACCATTTTATGCCTTTTTTTCTCAGTATGCAATTATAAATTCTTGGAGTGCAAGGACCATCTTAAATTATGCTTATATAATGTTTAGTGCTGTGCTGGGCATTAATAGTAGCTTAGTAAATATATTTTCACTTTAATTTCTTTTTTTAAATATTTATTTATTTGTCAGAGAGACAGAGAGAGAGAGAGAGAACACAAGCAGGGGTAGTGGCAGGCAGAGGGATAAGTAGGCTCCCCGCTGAGCAAGGAGCCCAATGCAGGGCTCCATCCCAGGACCCTGGGATCATGACCTGAGCCAAAGGTGGATGCTTAACAGACTGAGCCACCCAAGTGTCCCTAATTTCTAAAAAAAAATACAAAGGAGATGCAGAACATGCTTGGTACTCAGTTTTAGCAATTATTTTACCCCAGACTTTTAATGAAAACCCAAGGAAGTAACCCATTTCCGTAATGCCTAGCCTGTATACATAATGGTGATCTGATAATATTTTGTTTATTCCACATAATTGGTCATCTTTTCTAGGATATTGTGTATAGTAAAGAGCTGCTATCTGGATAAATACTGATATGCTTGTCCATATATGAGATATTCACTTATTGCTAACAAGGTTCTTAAGAATAGTCACATTTTTAATAATTGTAAAGCCAGAGACATGCCCCCATTATTTTTAACTCTGGCCATAGAGGTGAGGACAACGCCTTTCTAGACAATAATTTGTGGGGAAAAAATAGGGACTGAAAGCACATGTTTATGGATTAAACAGGTGCCTATTTGCTAGTTGGGCTAGTCATGACTAATTGGTCAATTTTGCCATTGCTGAGTCATCAAATCAGTTATGAGAATAATTTCAGCAACTTAATACACATCCAGGCATCCCCCCCACTTATCTTTTGTGTTTTATGGTTTTGATATTATAACAAGCCAGATCTGCTTCAAGCATCCTGCTCATCAGTGAAGTTGCATGAAGATCTTTCTATTCCCTTGATTAAGGCCGACTGTGATACCAATTCTTTTCTTTTCTTTTCTTTTATTTATTTATTTGAGAGAGAGAGAATGAGAGACAGAGAGCACGAGAGGGAAGAGGGTCAGAGGGAGAAGCAGACCCCCCACTGAGCAGGGAGCCCAATGTGGGACTAGATCGTGGGACTCCAGGATCACGACCTGAGCCGAAGGCAGTCGCTTAACCAACTGAGCCACCCAGGCGCCCTGTGATACCAATTCTAAAGTCCCATATGGTTGTATCTCTTCTTTTCAAGCCATTAATAACCACTAACACTGCACACTTTCTTTCTACTCTTATACTTCAGCAGTGTAGTTGAAATAACTAGGGCTCTTCAGAGGAACAGTTTCCAGTAGTAATGGGAGCCTGAGCTGGCATATGTCTCTTTCAGCACACTGGGGGCTTCTGAGGCACTGAGGAAGGAGTGAGAACACGGTTCCCTCTTACCTTTAAATACAGATGGGAGCGTTTGTGGCTCCTTACTCTAAATGTTAGAGAAGGCAGTAGCTACACAAACCAGCAGCCCAGTAAACTTGGAATACTTTCTCTTCCCCCTCTGATTTTATATATGTCACTTCATTTCCTCTTTATGATACCTTATGAAATAAATATTTGTAGCCCTATTTTCCATATAAGGAAACGGAGGCCAATGGAAGCTAAGCAACTGGCCAAAGGTCAAACAGCTGGCTTTAAAGCCAGAGTGGGAACAATTTTTTCCTGACATGTAAGTTACAGTTTTTTCCTTTATACAAAGGACATATCCATCCCAGAGTTTCAATCATTGCACATCTCCAATCTTTAAATTAGGAGAATCCTTAATTCAGAGTGTGAAGTATTTCACTTCCTTCTCCTCTGACAAGAAGGGGTAGATTTTGATAAAAGAACTAGAAGACAAAGCGACAATACTGATGTTCCTCAGCAGCACAAAATTATTTGTAATTGAGATGCTTTCTGGTGAATGTAGTAAATGGATGATAGAGAATTATAAGCCAGATAAAGATGACCCAAGTTGGAAGCAAGACTGGCAAAGGCCCAAGGTGGTCACTGTTATTGACTGATATTGACAAAATAAGCTTTCAGTAGAGAAGGTTGGTTTCTACAGGCATCTCAATCAGAGGCAACAGGAAATAAGTTATTTAATGTATAACCAATGATAACCATGTTCTGGTGATGGCAAAGCTGTTAGAAAAGTTATTCTCTGAGGAAAGTTATTTTGTTGAGTTGCTACAGGGATCCAGAAATGGTGCTGGAAGCCTGAACCTGGTGTAGGCCTTAGAAAAGGGAATGTTAAGAAAGAACTTCATCAGCGTCCACCCACACAAGGATAAGGAAGCCCACATAATGAAACTGGGTCTAGTCTCCCTAACAAAAGTGATGGCCACAAGTGGGGGTGGAAAATGCACCAAGTTTTGCATGACTTACGGGAATTATTCCCCTAACCCTGACTTGTAAATCTTTGAATTCACTATCCACTATCTAATCTTCAGAAAACTAAATACCTCCAGTATTTGGAGGCCCATGCTCTGTAATGCAAAACCCTTCTGTAGACTAAACTACTCTTGCATATGGTATTTATGTTTCCAATCAAGATTTCTAGATGATCAGTGTCAGTTCGTTTACCAGGGCCTTCTCAATTCTGGGGAGCTGATGAGCTCCCATTCCTACCTCTAGCATATAAGGCCCCATCAACAACTCAAAGCTTTTCATAACAATCCTCTGCAGCTTTGTCAGCTTGAAGCCCCCAAAGCTATTTTTACCCAGCTAACCCCTGACATAGTTATTGGAAATGCCACCTTGTAGAAATACAGGTAGTGAAGCAAGAAACCTACCGTGGCCTTGATCATAGTCTTCTCCAGGTGCTGTCCAAGATAAAGTCACCTCCTCTTCCACTTCGACAGCGTGCAGGTCAGTAATTTTGCATGGTGGAAACATGTCAGGATGGGGGCCAGCTGGAACTCCTAGCACGGAAAAGGAGCCTCCTGAACTTACTCGGCTAAAGCCCCACTTTGGCTCCTCCTCACTCCTGCCCGCGGATTTTCTTGGGGCATTCATCTGAATGTTGCCTGTGACCAAGAAAAGAACGGCCAAAACCACAAATGACAATCTCCTGAGTAGCTTGTTTTTGAGAGATTCTGAGGAGACATTTTAAAACCTTTTTTTCTTTACTACATCCTTAGAATAACTGAGTTTGTTTATTCCACAATTCATTCATTCATTCATTCATTCATTCATTCATTCATTCATCCATCCTTTCACTAAATAAATATTTTGAAGGCAGTAATCACAGACAAAAGAGTATTCCTTTTGGGATTTATAGTCATACCAATAAAACTATCAGTCATGATAAACATAAGAAGGAAAAAGGGCAGGGTGATGTGAAGAAAAATAACACAGATACATAATTTGTAGCGGTATCAAGGAAGTAATATTTAAAGGCATCCTAAAGGGTGAGTAAGAGTCAGCCAGGCAGAGTGGAGGTAATAATATCTCAGGCAGAGGGAACAGATTGTATAAACTCTGAGTTCCTAAAGAGCCCTGCAAATTAGAAAAATTTAATTAAAGCAAGGACGAGAATAGTTGGAGATAAGACCAGAGAGAGAAGCTCCTAGAGAGCCTTGCAGGCCACTCTAATGATTTTAGAGTTTCATCTTATGAGCTGTGGGGAAGCAGAGCAGTGACATGATCACATTTACTTTCTAACAGGTCACTGTGGCTGCTCTCGTTAAAGAATGGGTTCTAGCACAGCAAGCAGTGGGCCATTAAGACAGCCACTGCAACAGTCCAGACAGGGGGACATGGCAGGGTGGGCTGGGTGACAACAGTGGGGAGGAGGGCAGAAGTAGGCAGTTTGAGATGTGATTTGGAGATAAAATCAGTAAAAGCTGGTGATAGGTTTGAGTATGGAATGGTGAAGGAAAGTTGGTAGAAAAAAAAAAGAAAAGAAAAAGAAACAGCTCCCAGGTTTCTAAAATGAGCGACTTGGGAAGAGAAGCAGGCTAAAGGGAAAAAGACTGAAAATGTAAGTTACAAGGTTTGTGATTCCTTTATAACATTTAATTGAAGATGACAAGGAGCCAGTTAGACATAAAAACCAAAAGAGAGGTTTTTATCTAGATTTAATATTTTTGAACTTATCAATTGGGAAGTTATAGGCATATAGATATTATTAAAGTCATATGGGTTAATGAGGTTACCTAATAACAATTTCAATTGTAATGATAAATAGCATTTATTGAGTGCCTGGCTCACTACTTGCCAGGTACTTATTTAAGTATCTTACAGGTATCAGCTACTTAATTTTCCTAGCAATGCTATAAGGAAGGTACAGTTATTACCCCCCTTTTTCAAGATGATGCAACTGAAGCAAACAGAAACTAAGTAACTTGCCCAAAGTCATACAGCTAGCAGTACATGGAGGAGCGAGGTTCCGAACCCAGGTAGAGTGGCTCCAGATGGTAGGGTAAGAAGGTTAGGCCTGAGCTCTGAGAATTGCCAACACTTAGAGGCTTGATAGAAAAGGAGGAGCTGGAAAAGGAGCCTGACCAAAAAAAGAAAAAAAAAAAAAATTCCAGAACATAAGAGGTAATTGTAGAAGCCAGGAGATGACAAAGGCGAAATCAATCAGCTGTTTCAGACACTGCTGAGGACTGACATATATTCTTTGGATTTAACAGCAGAGTGGTCACTGGTGACTAGGCCCAGAGCCATTCCAGTTTTGGGGAGTTTGGGTGGAAGTCAGATTGTGGCAAACAGAGTCATAAATTGGAGGTGTCAAAGTGCAGGCAGCAGGTTTAGACTAATGTCAAGGAAGTCGATGACAGGGAGGTGGACAGTATCTGAAGGGAGACCAACAATAGAATTTTTTTTAAATATGGGATGATAAATCATGCTTGAATGCTGCTCAGAGGTGTCGGTAGAGTGGGACCATGCAAGAGTGAGATCTCAAGTCCTCTGGATGGGATCCAGAGCAGATCCCGTAGAGACACTGGCCTTTGGAGAGGAGAAGGATGCAGACACTGCTGTGTCTGGGGATTTGGTGGCATGAAAATAGAGCAGCTCCCATTATTTAATGAAGTGTGTGCTCAAGGTGGTCTTCTAAAAGTGAGCTGATAAAGTGAATGTTATGTGTAGTAGACATGCCTAGGGAAACCTAGCTTTTTCTTTCTATGCTGCTAAGAGCCTCTACAAAATACACAGATGAAAGGACAGTTGAATATTACTTTTCTAATCTCACTGTATACCAGATGCTGATAATGTGTATCCTTTAAACTCAGGATTTTAGAAAGATACTAGACAAGACAGTAACCTTTGAGTTCCTCAGTAGGAATCAAGTCTTATTCTACCTGTTATCTATCCCAAGTTCCTAGGACTAAGCCCGTCACCTAGTAAGCCTTCAAAAATGTTTGAGGTATAAATGAAAGAAGGAATATTTATTTATAACTATTATAGCTAGATGCAAAATCATATCTATGCAATAAAATCATGTTACCTTGCAATTTGATTTACACTGGTTTTGAAGTAACCCAAAGTAAATACATAGGAGAGTAAATTATGTTTTAGGAAAAACTAAAATTATCAGGAGATGCAAATTCAGTGGAACATCTTGATTATTTTCTATTTAAAAGTACATAAAGACCAAAAATATAGAATCATGTTATGAAATAGTTATGATTAATTATAGCTGCTAAAATTCATGAAAAGTATTCATAAAGATTCTACAGTTTGGGAAATAATGTTTAGAAATCTTTTTGAGATTGTTTAAAATGATTATAGCATATTTTTGTTTGTCTGTTACACTTTAACCACTGCTTCCCTTTGGGAACTATAATAATGGTGTTAAGAAAAGATGTATATCTTCTATTTATTTGGTGCTTTTCTCTTGAAGGAAGACAGGACATCTTCAGGAATCACTCAGTTGTCTGTAACATCCAAACTCATATTTATTCAGGAACTCATTTTTTGTGTGGATTGTTTGGGCTGTTTGCTTCCTTCTTTCAACTGCTAACTACTTTTGCCTCTTTTTCTTGCCTAAACCTCTATAGAGGAAATACAGGAGCTATAAATGAGAAAAAAATCAACAAATCTCTTTAACTGTTAGTAATTCTGATGAAACAGCCACAAGAAAGAGTTCAAAATAATGACTAAAATGAACAAATATCTATGGAATATCTGTGGGAATTATCTATTGCCTTCTTGATTGCCTACCTTGAACCACTGAGGATTGAAGAGATAGCACAAATTATACATTGACTTAAGCATAAAGGGTTTTGAAATTCCATCTCTCTCTTACTCTTCTCTCTCTCTCTCTCACACACACACAGACCAGCGATATATACGTTAAATGCTGTTACATAACAGTGCTCATGATTCTTACCGTTCGCTATGTAACCTGGTACATACATAGCACGACTCCCTGGAATAGAGTAGGCTAGGCCGCTTATGCTGGGGGAGTGACTGACATGCACTTTCAAGCTATATCTGCCATTTACAGCAAAGGAGAAAAAATACCTCGAGTAAATTCCATCATTTTTTATAATATCAGCACCTGCATATATAAAAAGAAAGCTCAATGTCACCACTTGTCATCACAGTTGATTACTAATATTTAATTAAATCATTAAATAATAAGCTTTATTCCCTTCTTTCTTCCCATTTTAGCAAATCCAAATGGATTTGGATTGGAATTGATGTCTAAATTTATAGACATTTGGATATAGATGTCTAAATTTTTAGACATATTTATGACCATGATGGTCATAGCTACTTTTAATATTAAAATCCAATGGCTCCTTAACTTCTCCCTGTGATTCCTTAACCTCTGAAAAATTATTTTCTGAAGGTGAATGAGTTGTGCTTCAGTGCTCATAAAGCATATAATAACCACCTTTAGAGCTCTTCTTCTTATCACTGAAAATAATACTAATTTTTCATGGAAATCAAGCATATTCTTTTTGTTTATGGTTACAGACTCTTTTGAGATAAAAGCTATTCTGTCCCAGGAAATAAATATAGATGCACATATACACATTTCATACAATTTCAAGGGATTTATAAACATCCTGCAGCCCTGATGAAAAAAAAAATCTGGTAGTTGATAAAGTAGTGTGAAATTATTTAATTTCCTCATTAGAAGGTAACATGGAACTATTGTTCTAGATTCTGAGGGGTTTGCTCAATGGGGTTTGACAGGCTTTGGTTCGATCCACTGAGCTTTGCTTCAGGAGGCATTTGGAAAGCTTGGCCAGAGCTAGACTTCTTTCCTTGAAGAGCAGTTCAATTCCAAACCAAGTCCAGCTGAATGGTGGGGAGGCCCAGACTCCAGGGTAGCAGTGGGAGGTATAGCTTAGCCCAAGTGCAGAACACTTTCACTCTTCAAGTGCAGGTGGCCACCCTGGGCAAATGGCTTGTCCTTTCCTCGAGTTAGTTCACACCACATACTCAGCCTTGGACCTTAGCACTGTATCACCACTAAAGTGCTCTCAAATCCCTACTGCAGAGGCAGGACTGCTCCTTAATAGGAGAAAAGTAGGAGTATATTGAATTAAAATAAAAAGTGCTGAGCAACTTATTATGATAGTAGGTCTAGAAATTTTTTATCTATTGGAAAGAAATAAAATGTTGGTATTTAGAGGTTTACTGATTAGTCAGGTCTATCTATTTGTTAAGAAATGATAAAGGAAAAACTCTCTGTGCCACAGTTACTACCCCTACCTCTTTTAATCCCTGAGTTAGAAAGAAATGGGAAAGAACACTAGCTTGGGGGTCGTGGGACTTGGTTTTAAGGTCTGGATCCACCACTCAGTAGCTGTGAAACAATCTCTCTGAGCTTCAGTTTTCTCATCTATAAAATGGGGAAAACTTATCTCACAGGGCTGTTGTGTTGATTATCTCAGAATGTTCATGAGAAAGCACATTTTAAATTATAAAGGACTTCATAAGTGTACATTTTATTATTGTTCATGAATATGGCAGCAGATAAATACTGCTTCCATTATAAGAATAAGTGTTAGCCATTTACATGTGTGTTAAGTATTGGGGAAAAAAACAAGCCCTAAATTTACACTTTGACACTTAAGCAATACTTTCCATTGTTTCTTTCATTAGAGTATAATTTTTTTTTTGAGAGAAAGAGAGAGAGAATGTGAGCAGGGGGAGGGGCAGAGAGAGAGAGAGAATCTTAAGCAGGCTCCATGCCCAGTGCAGAGCCCAACGCTGGGCTCAATCTCATGACCCTGAGATCACGACCTGAGCCACAATCAAGAGTCTGACGCTTAGCTGACTGAGCCACCAGGCGCCCCTAGAGTATAAATTTAGACATCAAATAAATAAAATGGTTCCAGGGAATAAATATAAAAGCTGTTGAGCTGACTCAGGTGATCTCTCCTAAGAGAACAGGATCTATTCTCCAGGCCAGCCCACAGGCTGAAGCAAAGGGGAAGCATTCTGGAAAGTGCATTTTTGGACTATATACAGAAACTAAAAGGTGTAGCCGTGGATAAGCAATCAGAGCATGAGACGTTCATTTGGATCCATTCCAACAGACAAAATGAGAGGACTTCTCTGGTGTCCCTCTGAGGTAGATTTGGACTAAAATCCTTTGAAGGAACTTTTGTTTCATAAATGTCATACAAGATTGCCATGGCAAGATGCTAACGGGTTGCCAAACCTAAGACTCTTGAAAAATAATTATCTTGGAAACACCTGAGTGCAGGAGTATAGTTTTATTAGTAGATCAAACACTTGTGGCTCCTCACATAGATTTTGAGGCCTATTGTCCTTCTGAGAATGTAGTTTAGGGAAAGAACAGAACAGAAAAGATAAAACAACAAAGGAGTTTGTTTTTAAGACAAAAAGTTAGTCAGAAAGAGTCTAGGAGCTGCTATTTCCTGGCCTGATGCTGTGCTGTCTGTGAGGTATGATGTAGAATGTGTAGAATGAGCGCTTGAAGTAGGGTTTGGTTTTCTTTTACTTTGTTTTCCCCGTGGTGGAAAAATCTCTGTCATGATTCCACTAGGCTTGCTGGCCTGGTCATCTTGTGAGCAAATCATACATGTAAATGCACTGGCTCTTCCCTCTTATCAACCCTAGTACTTGGCTAAAGAATAGTCTGGGGTTATCTCCCAGTTCACAAGTTCAGTTTCTAATTCTCTCTTCACTATTGGGCCTGAGGAGACCACCGCTGCATCTTACTTCTTGGGTTTTCATTTGCTATTTTAATTGTCCAATCTTCTTATTTCAGTGAATAATACAGCTGGTGAATCTTAGAGGAATATGGGCATGTCACAAGGACATAAAAGCCTGTTCTGTGTGACCTCAGTGAGTTGCTAATGTCACTGGCCAAATAAAGACCTAGGTGTCAAGCTACTTCCTCCCACCCTTTTGTTCACCCCACAGCCACACTGAGGAACCTCAAGGAGACTCTTCCCAAGTTCACATTCTCTTTCCTTGTGCAGATGTGACCTGTAGCTACTCAGTATGTCAGTGACTCTCTTGAGGACTTGGGAATCTCAAAAGATTTGAGGAGAAAAATAATTGAATTGAAGGACTTTTACAGGTAAGCTTAAGATTGATAGTGCAGCATCATAACACAACAACAGCTCTCGAGAGCATGAAAAATGACATGACATTCCTTGTTACCTGCTCCATTGTCAAAAAGGTCCAGTGCAACAGGATCGGCAGCCTCTGGCTCAATTGTAGCAGTAACAGTGGCATTAAGAATGGGATAAATCCCTTTTCTCACATTTGCATAAATCATCACAGGCTGGGGAAAACGGATGCTATCTCTTTCCACAAAGGCTTCCACAGTAGCAGGGGGCATGGCTGAGCTGGAGGCACGAGAGGTCACTGTCACTTTCAGGGCTTGAAGAGAATGGTGGGTATTGTTCAGTGTGTAGGTCCAGAGCCCAGGCTGCAAAACAAAGCCTTTTTGTTTTGTCAAATGTGAAGAAAAAAAATCAACCCTTAATTTTAAAGCATAAGTCTGAGCTCCTAGGGGCTTTAATCCTTGTTTTGTTGATGCTGCATTTTCTGAAGTAACTACAGAAGAATGTCAGGGAAAGTAATATTGGTTTAACAATTCATTATTTACATGGCTTTCACAGCACAACCCACTTTTATTGTTAGGTAACTTCTTAGGGAATTATACCATGAACTTATTTGTGGGGAGGACATATTTTAATTCACATTTTTGGAAGATAATGATAAGTGTCCAGCTTCAAAGTATTTTGCAAATGTTAACTTGAGCCCCTTCACCCAAAAGACATTTCAATGTTTTTATTCCTTTTCTACAGTTGAGAAAATTATAGCAAATTAAGTGGACAATTATGATTTATGTGAATAACTGGATTAAAAAGAAGTAGTATCCTTCCTTCCCTTCATGTCCCTCAACCCCCACCCTGAATATCCAGAAATCTCAAACCACTTAACCCACATACACTATTAGAGACCAAGAAAAGGAACACTGTTTTTTAATAAGTCAGGATTCTACAATGCCTGTGTTGAGTAATTTGTAGAAATATTGCTAAATGCCATTCTCTTTTGCCTGTCTAGGCTGCCTGGGGGAAACCTGCAAAAGAATGTCAGAAAGAAAAAAGCTTAAACTATAAATAACAGAAGTTTTCTTTGGATAAGATTATATATAAATATCCCTTTCTTCCCCATTCTTGCTGTTGCTTCTTTTTTTTTTTTTGAGAGAGAGAGCATACACAAGCTGGGGGAGGGGCAGAGGGGGACAGAGAGAGAATCTCAAGTAGGCTCCATGCCCAGCACAGAGCCCAACTCGGGGCTCAGTCTCGCAACTGCGAGATCATGACCTGAACCTAAACCAAGAGTTGGTGGCTTAACTGAGTGAGCCACCCAGGCACTCCACTGTTGCTTCTTATTAAACCCTAGAAGTAACAGGAGGAACACAGTACAGCTCGAGGGGAAAGAGAAAGCAGCAAGGGGTTAAGTTGTGACTCAACGTGGAAAATTAAGATGCCACCACACCCTAGTCAGCCTTCTTCATTGGGATTCATGAGCTTGGCCATTTTCCTATGAAGTCATAATTCAAGTATCAAGATCATCTATTTATTCTCTTTTTTTTTTGGAATCATAACATTAGTAACAAACAGTACAAATCGCCATATCAAAACCTTCTCTTTGGGTGTAATGTGTGTTTTGCTGTAGGACACCTCGTGCAGACTAACAGGTCAGGCAAAGGCAGCAAAAAGTAGGTAAAATGTTCTTGGCTCTTGTGCAAAGAACATGATGTGAAAAGAACATGATGAATTGAGAGAAAAGTAAGGAGGAGCAGAGCAGAGAATGTTTGGGAAGAGGGTTAAGAAATAAGCTTGGGCAAAAGTTAGAACATAAACTGCCTGATATGTAACATAGCCACATAGATTTTATCCTGAGACCACCAATTAGTTTTGAATAGGAGATAGGCTTGATCAGATTCATGCTTCAGAAGACTCACTGGGGTAGAGGTGAAACGGAGGCAGGGAAATCCTAGGAGAGGCTGCAACAGGGATCTGGGAGTGGGGAGGGCCGAAGGTGCTGGGGAAGGACTGCACTCAGGCAGTGCATGGGTGGACCTCATCAATTCACCACCCTGCTGAGAACCACTAGCAATTTCCTTTCCCTTTAGGATTCAAGCTCTTCTTGCCTTTACGGGCATACAGAGCCCTTGCTGACATGGTTCCTCTTTGTGTCTAACCTCATCACTTCCTCTCTTTCCTTCCCCTAAATCTCCGCCTTATATACTGCTGTGTAGTTCATCCATGTTGACCTACTTGTAGTTCTATGAAGAACTATATTCTGTTTTTTTCTGAGCGTTTCTATGTGCTATTTCCTCTGCCCAGAATGTCATTGACACCTCTGGTCTCTTTATCCTCCATATTTCCATTTTGATGTTTTTACTTCCAGGAAGCAGTCACCTTCCCTGGAAGCCTGTGCATCATTCCTGTATGCTCTGAGTAACCTGTTCTTATTCCTACCATGGTATTTTATTGTAAAGCACCCAGAACAAGACCCAGCACATAGAAGATACTCAAAACCATATGTATTGCATATATTCATATTATAAATTCTAGGTAGAGTTTTTTTTTTTTTTACTAAGCATATAGATAACTATGTGTGAATTTTGTAAAGAAGGAAGTAAGCAAAAATAAATTATTTGTACTGCATACATACTAATTTCCACTGTTGAAGAGAGAAGACTTTGGTATCCATTATTTAAAGTTTTGAACATAACTTAGTTATTTCTCTTACATTTTTAACATTCACAAAATGCCTTCGTATGAATTTAAAGTAAAATTTTGATCAGAATAGGATTTCTTTATACAGTGCATTTAATTATGTGATTCGATTGAAAGTTATGTACTTGACTTGTAAATGTTGTCATTATGAACAAGCTCACAACACCTACCTTAGCAGTTCCTGGAACACAGAGGCGAGCAGTCTGCAAAGCTGGATTGGTGGTAAAATTATTTGCATAGTATTTTCTTCCATTAGGATCAAATAATGCAATCTCAGGGGGACCACTGGTCTGCCATGTGACTAGAAAGGTAGTGTCATTGCCCACACTGTTATCCAGGGTCACAGTGTTTTTCAGTTGATGGTGATGTTTAACATTTTCACCTGCACTTTCAAGCTATTCAAGAAAATACACATATATGTGAAAGTTTCTAGTGTAGGCATAAACATTCCATCTTTTTCTTTACTTCTGGACAAACAAAAATAAATGGGCAAAAATAAAAATAATTTAGTTCTGACATGTACTATATTTAGATAAATAACTTTTCATACAAATACCTCTCCAAAGCAAAATATTGTGTATTATAGGAGTACAGAAGATATAAAATAGTCTATTATGGTTAATACAAGTGTCACTTCATTATTTTTTACAGAGAGATTTTAGCTGTTCTCATACTAATTCTCATCTAAATCAATAGTAGCCTCGGATCAGCAATTATAATAACAAGCTTTTAAAAAAATTTTGTTTGTGAATGTGCTTAAGCGGTTTAATTTATATGTTATCTCTCCAGATACTTTTATGGGCATGGAGCCTAGTGCGAGACTTGAACTTACGACCCTGAGATCGAGACCTGAGCTGAGATCAAGAGTCAACTCTTAAATGACTGAGCCACCCAGGCACCCCTACTTTTATATATTTTAATAAGAAATAAAACACTGAGTTTCAGGGGGCTTGGGTACATTAAAATAATTATTTAGCCATTCACAATAAGCCACGTGCACGTGTGTGTGTGTGTGTGTGTGTGCATATAATACATACAGAGTGCAAACAGATGACGGCACTGTGCTAAATGCTTTACATATATTATCTCACTTAATCCTTATGAAAACCCTCTGAAGTGAGTACTGTTGTTATCCACATTCACAGTTGAGAAGACTGCGGCTTAGAGAAATCATTTGTCTAGTTGTCACATGGCAAGGAGCTGAAACTGGGATAGAGCCCAGGCAGGCTGACATCAGAGCCCCTACATTTAATCACTATGTAGTCACTACAGACACAAGTCAATAAATAACTTCAAAAATTTTATTTATTAAATAAACACACTGTGTAACGCTCTATAATATTGCTCAAACTTGGGAAGCATATAAAATTTTTGGTAGATGACAGCAAAAACACTGTGGATTATTTGTTCAAGTCCATTTTACAAGTGTTTGTGGTCTGCTGACTACTGGGGCACATTCTGTGCTGGGCTTGCACTGTTGAAGGGGATTTAGATGTAGTTTCTGCCCACAGTCTAGTGGGGCTAATGACATACAACTGGGGAGAGGTGGCCAAGTTTGGGAACATGAGGCTAATTTGAGTCATATGAATAATATTTTGTTAAATTTTTAAAAAAACTTTTTTGAACTTTTGTTTTTATTTCACATTATTAAAGAAGAAATCACATGGTAGATAATTTGGAAGAGCCCAGTGTAATCTAATTTATAATATATGTTCTCATTTATGGTTCACCTTTTTTCACTTCTAATGATGGAATTGTGGTATTGCCTTACTGTGTACATATATTACATATATATAATCTTCATGTTAAATATTTCCTAAGAGTAATTTAACTGCCTTCATTGTTCATATCACATCATTAACTTGGCAGGTTCACTTACCATCTGTAAGGAAACATCAGATAAAATTTTGTCCAAACCCTCAGTTATGTTCAAAATATCTTTAAAGTACTTAGAAAAAATTTGGCCTTTTGAAAATGGCTTAATCGATCAGAGGAAGCCTTTGTGAGCAAAGTCAAGTAAATTGCAGTAGTCAACGAGATATTTAAAATTTTTTAGAATTTAATGAAATAGTTGATCCTGTTAATATGAGGGAGGAGCTTCAAAGAAGTTTTTAAAGAAGCCAAAAAAGGATTATGACTGATGAAAAGTTATAGAACTAAAATAAAGACATGGTTTCTTACTTCTTGGCCTTACTTCCACCCCACCTCCACTCCCAGTTTGAGCTACTAGGAAGAAGCACACTCTGCTTCCAGACCTTAAAAGGCTGAGGTAGCAATTACAGGAAATTATTCCTAGGGTGGAGAAGAACAGACATCAGGTAAAAGTGAAGTGAAGTGAAAGTGAAGACCAAGAAGCTCATTAAAAGGGGCGCCTGGGTGGCTCAGTCGTTAAGCGTCTGCTTTTGGCTCAGGTCATGATCCCAGGGTCCTGGGATTGAGCCCCGCATCAGGCTCCAGCCCGCATCAGGCTCCAGCCCCGCATCGGGCTCCAGCCCCGCATCGGGCTCCCTGCTCGGAGGGAAGCCTGCTTCTCCCTCTCCCACTTCCCCTGCTTGTGTTCCCTCTCTCGCTGTCTCTCTGTCAAATAAATAAATAAAATCTTAAAAAAAAAAAAAAGAGAAGCTCATTAAAAGCCTTCTGTGCAAGAATTATTCCATATTCAAATAAGGTTAATGAGGCAGCACAATTCATCTCTTTTTCTTGCTTCCTTCTCCCTGCCCCGCAGCCCCATCTGTAAGTGTAATACCAACGAAATCCTGACCTGAATACGTTGTTGAAAAATGTCTCCGGTTCCAGAGGAAATTCTACTGAAAGCATCAATCATGCTGTTGGAATTTGATTTATCTGGAACAAAGAACTTTAAACCTCCTGAAATACATGATCGGGATGTTAACGATTAAAATGTATAAAATAAAACAAAAAAATAACAAGTTAGGTCTTTTCCAACAACCTTTCTTATGAAAGAGGGCTAGTGTTGGGGAAGGAGTTGTGCTTGACTTGCTTTGTGTGGCATCCTACCAGCCACATGGTAAGCTCAGAGGTGAGTGGTTTTGTCTGTTTTGTTCACAGCTGTAATGTCAAGGTCTAAACGTCTATCTGGTACAGGATAAAAACTCAGTAAATATTTATTAAATAGTCTTGTAATTAAGGTAATTTGTAGAGAGCCTAGGGTAATTGCCATCTATCATTGGTATATATTTACATTTACATTTATATTCTGATAACATTGTTTTCAAAGATAATTCAATAAAATCTAACTTTCAGTTTTTAAGTCAGCAATACTCATTTTTATTGACTAAGGAATAGAAGGTAAAATTATTCCATGCCTCATTTGGAACAAAGAAAATATGTATCTTACAATATGGTATGTGTCCTTATGGAAATTAGTGCATTTAATCTTTTTAAAAAAATTCTTTTATTGTTATGTTAATCACCATACATTACACCATTAGTTTTAGATGTAGTGTTCCATGATTCATTGTTTGTGCATAACACCCAGTGCTCCATGCATAACGTGCCCTCTTTAATACGCATCACCAGGCTAACCCATCCTCCCACTCCCCTCCCCTAGAACCCTCAGTTGGTTTTTCAGAGTCCATCGTCTCTCATGGTTCGTCTCCCCCTCCGATTTCCCCCCCTTCATTCTTCCCCTCCTGCTATCTTCTTCTTTTTTTTTTTTCTTGACATGTATTGCATTATTTGTTTCAGAGGTACAGATCTGAGATTCAACAGTCTTAGTGCATTTAATCTTAAACATATTTTTAGCTCTGTGATTATACATGCTCAGATTGGTTTAACAAAGAAATGGTAAAATTATATTTTCAATGGATGTATATAATTGGCACCTTCTAAGGAAAATGTTTAAAAGTCAGCAAAATTTGGGGCATTTGGGTGGCTCAGTTGGTTGAGTATCCAACTCTTGATTTTGGCTCAGGTCATGATCTCAGGGTTTTGAGATTGAGGCCAGTGTTGAGCTTTACTGGGCGTGGAGCCTGCTTGGGATTCTCTGTCTTCCTCTCCCTCTGCCCCTCCCCCACCCCTCTCTCCCCCCTCTCTAAAAAAAAAAAAATCCACAAAATTTTGGCAGATTTTAACAATGATTTTTATGTTGTTTTCCTTAAGATAACTGTTTCTATTTTTTTTCACTTAAGCCACACATTCTATCGACATAATCTGAGCTTCATGGTTGTGCTTTGAATATTCAAGTTAAAGGAAATGCTCTAAAATACAAGGTTTTTAAAATATATTTACCTGTATGACGTGATAATTCCTCCGGATTTTTGACCACGGATGAACCCAGGGCAATGGAATGAATGGTTGAACCACTGCTGAGCACGGTGAGTAAGCAGTTGCCAACATGCTCATCATTTCCACTAGTCACTAATATCATCACAGAGCCATAGGCTTTTCCATTCAGTTTTTCAACCACCTGAACATAGAGTATCAGTCATTTGGAAGGAAATATAATTCAAATTGTCTCACTGAACGGAAGAATTCACTCATTCCAGATTCCCCACCCATGAGGCGTATGCGTCTTTGAGGTCCTCTGTGGCTCGCTGCTCTCTGTGCCCATCCCATTCTGTCCTCAACTCACTTCATCACAGGACTTGTCACCCTACGTGCCATTGCTGGTTTGCTTGTAGAGAGGGACTCTTCCTGTTTGAATCATCACAACATGACCCTGGTTTAGAATAGGGTCCATGATAGAGGTATGGGAGCACATTCTTATGTGTTATCACTGCCTCTGACATCCAGTGAATGACCAATAAGAGGACTTAGAGCAGTGGTTCTCAACCTTGACTACACAATAGAATTAGATAGGTCTAGAATGACTATACACAGCAGCCAGACATGCTGATTTTGACTGGAAAACCCAAGGGTAAAAATGGCTACAGTTGGGACAGTCCCAGAATGGATAGAGACAGTGTTAGAAATTGTCCAGATGATGCTGAAGTCCCCCAGCCTTGGCCATTGTATTTATTATTTACTCATTCCTTCAACAAGCGTTTATTGAGCAACTGTTATGTGACAGGTACTTTGCTAGGCCCATGGTGTTTAATGGTAAATAAGATATGGTTCCTGATCTCAAAAATAATCCATCACTACTGTCTTATAGTTGAGGCTGTTATGACCACACTGTAACAGATAACAATCAGAATCTGTTATCAGAGCAGATAACCCCAAAACAGATAACTACAAAATGAAGGGAAGGAAAGTGATGGTGATTTGAGGCTTGTGGTGCTCTACTGTACCTCGAATCCCTTCTTAAGCCCTGAGCAAATGCTGGTTTCTGCTTCCGCTGACACAGTCATAGGCAGATGTGAAACCAACAGCTTTCGGTCATCATCACTGTTAATTTGGTGTAGTTGGGCTCTGATCTCCCCTTTGCTGTTGAAACTGATGATGCCCACAAAGGTATGAATTTCAACAATCTGCATCAAGTAAAATTCTGCTGCTTGTTGCAGTCGAAGGAGTCTGTCAGCCTATGTCCCAAAAAGGAAAAATAAAGAAAAGTAGTAACATTTGGTTGGTAGACAAAAGTATGACTAAGCAACTCAATTGGTAAATATTTCTGCAAATCATTTAGCAATGTCAGATTGTAATTTTTTGAGCTGTAAAGAGTGATGCAATGCTGGAATCTTGTTTGATTAATTGCAAAAAATAAATGCTTTTCAAGGAGGGGGGAGTGGTTTAGAACCCTGCCCCCAGCAAGCTGTTCATATTTACCACTCTCTAAGAACACATATTCCCACTATTTCGCCCCAACTCAGAATTCAAGATCTATGAAACCAGTTAAAACTAGATTTATAAGTGCTTCTTTTAAAATCCAGTCTGGATAAGAGGAAACGCTGCAAAGAGACCTGATGGTAGAGAGAAGTAGAAGTTAGGGGTATGTATGCTGGCACTATCCTCTGTTACCATGGTCATCTTAGGTTGGAAACTTCATCTGTAAAGTGCGGATAATAATATTTTTCTTAATTATTCAAATAGAATTGCTATGAGGATCAACTGAGATACATATGTGACAGTACTCTTATACTTTGAAGTGTTAACCAGTTCTAACATAATATTACTGACCAGGTTTGGGCAGGTGATGTTACTGATGTTTTGAAGGCTATGGGAGCAGCAAGCTGAGCTTCAGTGACCACCTGCTCAGGGATGACTGTAGTCTCTATCTCCAACCTAGACATCTCCCTTAATATCTGGACCTACATTCCACATTGCTTAGGAAACATCACCAATTTAATGTCCCATGGGTATCTCAGACTTGACGCACTTTGAATTCATTGCCTCTCTTCCCAAATACTGTTTCTCTTACAATATTGGGAAGTAAGTTGGTAGGGTAGATGAAGCAAGGACTTTGAATCTGGCCTTCAGCTTTTGCTAATTATGTGACCATAGAGAAATTACTCATCTTTTTAGCTTCAGTTTTCTCATCTGCAAAACGGATAAATAGTCAGCACCCAGTAAATAGCAGCTATCGCTAACCATGTCATCAAGTCATCATTCTTTTTTAAGATTAGTGAATTAATTTTTAAAAAAAATTTTAAATTCTTAATCATGATCTCCACTCCCAACTAGTTAAGCCAAAAGCCTGGAGCTGTCTTTCATTACCCCTCTGTTATCAGCCCCCATATCCTTGAACAGGTCCTATCAGCTCAATATCTTAAATTTCTCAAATTCATACCATACCATCTCTCCATCTTATCTGCCATTTCCTTAGACACACCCAATGTTATTTATAGCCACATCAATGGATGTATTTCTCCCCCAAAATTTTTTCTAATTTTTCTTGTCAGCCCCTGCACAAATTCATCCCTTCCCCGGCATTCCTCCCTTCTTCTCCTTCACCTATTCCAACCTAGCAAGTACCTCCTCATCCTTCAAGATTCAACTCCCAAGTTCATCCTCTCAATGAAGTCTTCCTCAGTCACTTTCTTCTATGGCACTAGATGCTGTCTCATCAGTGTTCCCACAGCAACTCACACCTCTGTGGAGCCTTGCCACATTGTATTATATTTATTCACATGTGCATGTTGTGTGTCCATCATTAGATTGTGAGCATTTTTTAAAGATTTATTTATTTGAGACAGAAAGAGTGTTGTGGGGAGAGGAGCAGAGGGAAAGAATCTCAAGCAGACTCCCTGATGAGCATGGAGCCTGTTGCGGGGCTCCATCTGATGACCCTGAGATCATGACCTGAGCCGAAATCAAGAGTCAGACGCTTAACTGACTGAGCCACCCAGGTGCCCCAGATTGTGAGCATTTTGAAGCAGAGACTGTTCTGTCATCTCTGCATCCCCCAAGCCAGCATAGTGCAGGCACCTAATGAATGAATGGCCATGATGGTTCAAGGACAATACTGGCAGGAAAAGGGACGGAAGTTTGTTTTGCTGTGAGTGTTACTTAAAGCTTATTTCTATTCTACTTCCTTTAGGTCTTCTCTCAAGTAAAACTATCACTTTCACTCTATCTATTCTTCCTCAATAGAGGCAGCTAGCTAATATAAATTATCCTGAGAACATATTTAGAAGATCATGCCCTAGTCAGCTGCAGGTAGGTAAGATTACAAAATTATCCAGAAGCTGAATGTATTAGTGGTGCTCCTAGTATTTCAGAGACAAGCCAAAAAGGGCAAATTTTCCAGGACTACTGGTCCAGAGAATACAAGAGGACAAACTCTTCCTTAGGACAAGTACTATAATAAAATAATAACTACCACTTTATGAACCCTAAGCTTCATATTCATTTTCTCATTTATTGCCTCTCAACAACTTTATGAAGTAGATGGTGGTATGCTGGTAAATGTATTTTAAAAACTGGATTTCTGGCAAAAGAGAGAAGAGAGAGAGAGACCCTGATTTGTTGCAAAATTGACAATTTCTGTGGGGTAAATACTCCTACCATGGCTGATTTCAAGCTGTCACTTGTGACGTCACTGAAGGCAGAGCTGGGGAAGAGATGTGTAGTAGAAGACCATGCAGACACAACAGACCAGAAATAATCTTAAGAGCATAGATCAGAGATCAGCAGACATTTCCAGAAAAGGGCCAGAAATTTAAGTATTTTAGGCTTGGTGGGCCATACGTTCTCTGTTGCAACTTCTCAACTCTGCTGTTTTAGCACTAAAGTGGCCATAGATAAGATGTAAATACATGAGTGTTGCTGTGTTCCAATACAACTTTATTGATAGACGCTGAAATTTAAATTTCATATAATTTTCACATCATGAAATACTATTTTCTTGATTTTTTTCTAAGCCATTTAAAGAATAAATCCATTTTTAGCTTGTGGGCTATGCAAAAACAGGTGGTGGGCCAAATTTGGCCCATGAACTGTTGTTTACTGACTCTGGTCATAGATAATAGTAAAAAAATAGTAGGAAAATAATTAGGAAGTAATGAGTTTTAAGCATTTATTATGTTTGTTTTAATATATTTTATTTAATTCTAAGTCTACATAGTTTAATTTTTAATAATGGCTATATTTAACTACTGGCTTGCAAATTTCCTAAAAATTTAACAATTGACTCCAATGAACTAGTATAAGCTGGTTCTGTCACAACACTAAAAGTAGGTATTATAATCCCTATTTTATAGTTGAGGAAACAGTTCAGGAAGTAGGTATTATAATGACTATTTTACAGTTGAGAAAACAGTTCAGGAAGGTTATTTTACTCTTGATTAAAGACAGTAAGTGAAGAAGCCAGGATTTAAAGCACATCTGCCTGGAGACACTAAGCCTTTGACCACTATCTGAGAGTTCTGAGGCTTCCAGGAGTGGGTTTCTGGAAGGCTGTGAACTTCCTGGATGACTGAGGTATGGTTTTCTATTCATGGTGATGTGGAAAATACACACACAATGGATATGCACACTCTTTGCAAACTCGCTGTTTCTTACCTCAGCAAGGGATGTGTACCAGTGAGCGAAATATGGCCAGACTAGAGATTTTCTTACACATCAGGCTTTTGGAAAAGGCTCTTGGTTGGGAAAAAATTTGCAATTAGTAGCAAAAAGTCAGGGTTAGGGATTATCTGTGGGTTTCATTTATCTGCCTTATCTCAATTTCTGGCCTACATTCTAAATTTGTTCCTCTTGTCCCCAAGAAAAGACGAAATGCATGATGATTCCAAACCTTTGACCTGTCCACCTCTGCCCTTAACCTCTGAAAATGAAAAGAATTAAAAACTAATAGAAAAAAAAGATAAATGGTTTACAGCCATTTTGTTTCAAAATATTACCTCTGCCATCTTACTGGACACATCCAGGACTAAACACACCACTTTGTCGCCAGCCTGAATAAGGGAGAACACGGGAGGAGGTGGAAACTCAGTCTCATTCATGGGACAGCTATGATTAAAGTCAGCAGAGTCTGCGATTACATCCCATGCACTTCTGAGGCTGCACATTTGGTTCTGTAGGTTTGGAGCTTCTTGGTTGTGGGTACGTGCATTACAGAATTCAACCACCTAGAAAAAGAACAAAGCCTATCAGAATAAAGGCACTCCTCCCATATTAGACATACTTCTTCTCCAGCAACTGAAGGTAAAAGGGCATGGTAAGCTGAAACATGAGATATCAGAAGTGCTGTATCAGTCCTTATTACTTCAAGAATGACAGTGAGTTTACAAATACACCTTCACACCCTTTGCTTGAAACACTGGCACCCTTGTGGTACTTGTGATCAGTCTAAATTACAGTCTGTTTGCACTTGGATAACAGAGCAGACTGTGTATCTTAGTCTTAAGAAAACAAAACAATCTCCCACCTTTTTTAGTATGAAGTATGTTAAATAAACACTCTACAAGATGTGATCTCAGTCAGCCTATTCCTTGGAATTATATTTAATGACCCACCTTCACCTTTATTTATTGATCAGTCAACATAAATCGATCTAGTTCAAATATTGATCTCTGTAAGAATAGGATAAGGAAAAAAAAAAACCTTAAACCTACTTCCTGATCTTTTTCCCCATTTGGAAATAGAGATATAATTCATTTAATAATACTAAACATATGTCACCCTTTTTTAAGGTATGGTTTGCATTGTGAAGTAATAAGTTACCGCCTATTCCCAGTGGCTATATTCCGGTAGAGTAGATACTTCCTGCTAAAAGAGCCATGGGAGCTTAGAGCTAGAAGAAACCTTTCCAGTCCCATCTCTAATTTCATAGAAGGGGAAGCTAAAGCTCCAGAAGGTTGATAATTGCTCAAGGACATGGTTTTCTCAGTAGCATGGGGAGACGAGAATAGAACCCATTTTTGTTGTTGTTTTTTGTTTGTTTTTAACTCTTTTCTCTCTTTCGTGACTATGGTTAGAGGACGGTGAAATTTTTTTGACTGGATATTAATGATTAGGTCTTTCAAAGATTCACACACAATGTGGATGAAATACATGGAATTAAGTTGGCTTCCAATATTAAAGCTATAAATTAAAAACATAATGGATCAGACAAGAAATGTGAAAAATCCCTTTAAAGTTACAGAATGACTTGTAGCCTTGACTAAACCAGACTGAAGAAAAAAAGTTACCTAAAGAAAAGAATGCGTCAATCTAAGGGACATTGGTCAGCCGTGGAAACAGAAAACTTCACAGAGGCACATGCCCATGTGCTCTCAGCACCGTGGAGGGGAGATGACACACAGACATGAGTTTCAGGTCTTTGTGAAAATGGATGGATAGATCAGGTCATGAAGGCTGATGCCAGTAAGCTTCTGTATCACCAGTCTCCCTCCTTTCTGATTCCATTCCCTCCAAGCAGGCTTCTGGTGAGAAGCACACACAATTTTCCTTCAGAGAAAAAACGAACTGGCTAAAGGATGCAAGTATTGGATCCCCCATGACAGAGTACTATTTTTAAATAATAATGTAAAAAATGTTGTTCTAGATCCATACACTAGTCTCTTGCCAATGCAGAATACTGACAAGCTTAAGTTTCCGAACCTGCAGCGCTAAGGGTTAGTTGATTTCTCTTGGTAACACCTGGTTTTTCTTTTTCAATTTATACTATGCAAAACAAGGGAAAGAGAATTAGGAAACACAATTAAAGTAAGAGTGGTTTGCTACTTTTTTTGTGTGGAGATGCTGGGGAATGGTTTGCTACTTCAAATGAGAGAAGTATAATCATGTGTTATATCACTCTTAGTAACTCAAAAACACTTCTCCTCAATACCTCCAGATGAGCAGTTTATTTTGAAGTTTCCAGAGCTTCCTTGTTAAATCACCTTCCCTAGAAAGCAAATAATCACTTTTCTAAAGGAATTTTTTTTTTTTTTGGTGATCATCTTTGGGGCCTCAGTGTTTTTTGTTTTATCTGTGAAATAAAAACTAGATGAACTCTAAGGTCCCCAAGCTGTAAAACATAGTGAATCTTAATTATCTTTTTGTTTAAATACTTGAAACATATCAGTCCATCTTGGGAAGAGATGGCATGTTGTAGGAGTTTGTCATTCCAAGGCCATACTTACAGAAGATAAACTTTGCATGAACATTATTGATGCAGTTGCATTTTGGGTGCTATTGTATATAAACATACATCCTTCTTTGAAAAGTTTACTAATAATACAGTTTTCTTGAGGGCAAGGGCCTTTTTCACATACAAAAATGCCTGTGATGTCAGATGAACACCTAAAAACAGAAAGAGAAATTGGGTCTATTTCAGAAATACTTAGGTTTCTTCTTCATTGGCTCATATAATTATTTATTCTAAGGCTTATAGCTTGCTAGATACACATAAAACATCTTAAAAACTACTCTGTTAAGAAAGTTAATTAATTTAGAAATGCACTATACTTTATTTTAAAGCATTTGATCTGGATGAGGAATTCTCTCTTGCCAAGGGTTTTACCAACTAAACAGGGTCAAAGGAAAAGATACCAGGAAATCAGTATGAACTTTTGGAGTCCCAAGGAGGAGCATTAGTGATAGTATCCTCAGTCACAGCTTCTTTGAGCTCATTGCCATTGGACATCAGAGCAGAAGAGAATGGAGATGTAATGATGATATTTAAACGGATTCTTTCCTAAATAAATAATCTCAAATACTACCAATGGGAGTGAAGAATAATACGACCTTTAGAAGAGAAATATCTTTAAAAAAAAAAAAAAGAACTATCTTCCAATTGATGATCAATTGATAATTGGTCAATATCTACCAAAATTACAGCTGAGGGTACATTTTTGGCTCAGTAATTCCTGGAAACTATTCAATAGATATATAGATCTGCCTGCATACATGAGAAATGACATATGTGTAGCATTATGACCTACAGTATTATTGGCAATAACAAAAAACTGGTATCAACCCACTTGTCCAACAATAGGAAACTGGTTGAAAACGAGTGAGATGGTACATCCACACAGTGGGACACTAAGTAATTATTTTTAAGAAAAAAAGGATGAAGAAAAATATATATACACATTTATTTGGATTTGCCTGAAGAAATACTAAAAAAATAATCAAGAAACTAATAAAAATGGTTACCTAGAGGGAATGAGAGGGAACAGGGTAAAGACAATGGTGGGAACAAGATATCTTAGAGTATAACTTTTTATGTTGTTTTCATATTTAAACCACATATTTACCAACTTTTAAAAAATGAAATAAGATTCAAAAGTTTAAAAATGCTGTGAATTGTGTAAGACTGTTGAATCACAGACCTGTACCTCTGAAACAAATAATACATTATATGTTTAAAAAAAAAGAAGATAGTAGGAAGGGAAAAATGAAGGGGGGGGAATCAGAGGGGGAGATGAACCATGAGAGACGATGGACCCTGAGAAATAAACTGAGGGTCCTAGAGGGGAGGAGGTGGGGGGATGGGTTAGCCTGGTGATGGGTATTAAAGAGGGCACATTCTGCATGGAGCACTGGGTGTTATACGCAACCAATGAATCATGGAACACTACATCAAAAACTAATGATGTAATGTATGGTGATTAACATAACATAATAAAGAAAAAGTTTAAAAATGAAAGGATCTCTTCCTTGTCAATTAGGTTTTAACTGCCATTATCAACTTCGTTTTACAGTAAAAAAAAAAATAAACAATGAATTTTAAACATGAGAAAAAGTACCAACCTTGTTACTTTAATTTGGTTTTGCCCATTTATGTAGAAAGGTTTCTCATCATTGTATTCGTCGAACACACCCCAACGGAGATGGGCCCATTCATGGACAAATACTCTACCTGTGGAAAAGAGAGCTTTGGTTTTGTGTTCCTGAAATCTCAGCAGTGGGCTTTGCTAAAAGGTGAAGATATAGCATCACTTGACTATATATACTCACTACAAAGGGTTGAAGTGTAATTCTCTCCCACTTTTCTCTTCCTCACCTTCCATTCCCATCTCCTGCTTTACCCTCTACCATCACAAAAGAGGCACTCTGAAAATATATTTAGTCCTGTAAATGCAGACCAGTGATTTACTTAGTGCATACCTATTTGAAACTAGTGATGAGCCCCGCATTCTCTCATTTCCCCAGTGAAGCTGCCTAACACATTTCTATTTAGCTTCTTACAGGCCTACCATTTCAGGATTGGGGGAAGGGAAAGCAGCTTATCTAAGTACAGTGAACTGAATGCTTATATCCACCCCCCCCCAAACCAAATTCATATGCCTCATGTGATGGTATTAGGAAGTGATTAGGCCTTTGAGAAGTGATTAGGTCACAAGGGTGGAGCCCTCATGAATGGGATTAGTGTCCTTATAAGGAGACCCCAGAAAGCTCCCTCCTCTTCCCACCATGTAAGGACACAGAGAGGAGATGGTTGTCTATGTACCAGGAAGTGCGTACTAGACACCAAATCTGCCAGTGCCTCAATCTTGGACTTCCCAGCCTCCAGAACTGTGACAAATAAGTTTCTGTGGTGTATAAGGCACTCAGTCTGTGGTATTCTTTTATAGCAGCCCAAACAGACTAAGACATAAAAACAAGCAAATAAAGATTTCCTCTTCTTTAGTCTGTATTTTCCAAGCATACCTACTTTTTTCTTATAAGTAAGCCTCCTCTCTAGAGCAATGATTGAAACCCTGAGGCCAGAGAAGGATAAAGGAGTAAAAAAGATCATAAACCTCCTCTCCAGCTTGGATGGTCCGTTCTCTTTTATTTTATCTCTGATTCTCTGTGTTTATATTTGTTTCCAACTCTTGGCTCATGGAAAACAAATCCTTTATATCTTTATCTCTTCTTTAAATTTTGCATTTCCTTCAGTGTTCTAATCAAAACTACTCCCCAGTAGAAGCTTTCGGGATTAACTCTCCTCTCAAAGTGCGTTTTTCCTTTTTTTCTGATTTCTTTTCAGTTCTGGGAACCAGGAAGTGTTTGCAGAGCAGACTGAGGCTGCAGCATGTTGTGCAAGTTTTGTACCGTGGGACAAAGGAAGGGAGGGGAACTAAGTGGAAGGTATTAAGGAAAAGTTTGTGCCTACTCAGGGAATTTAGAAGTGCTGGTGAAGTCATCATCTATTTGTGCAGAGATTACCAGCACCTGTTAGTTACTGGGGAAAAGATGTTTTTTTTTTTAAAGTGTTTTATAAAGTGTGTTTTATACAGTGTGTTGCCCCAGTTCCCACCAGCCATACTGAAGATAACAGCATCTATTTAGATTTAAATGGGAGTAAAGTGAAAGCATCATTTGAAAGGCACTACTGTTAAAATCAGAAACAAAAAATTAAGCATGGGATAGTTAGCCCTGGACCTGTTGATCTGTTCTCTGGACAGTTTCTCCCTCAGATCTCATCCACTAAATGCCAGTCTCCAAGCCTGTTACCCTGACTTCTCTCCAAAACTCCAGCCATCCACATCCACCCCAGGCTGAGCCTTTCCGCCAGGACAATCCGCTGCTCCCCTCAATCAACTTGCCTAGATCCAAACTTGTGGATTTCCCCCTGAAACTGTCCCTTCTACTTCCGACATAAACCGGGTTTATGTTCCTTAATGCTGCCACACACCCCATCACCCTGGCCTTTCACTCTGTAGCAGGCAGACCTCTAAGTTCTCTTTTTTCCCCTCGGGAATATCTCCCATCACTTAGAATTGTTAGGATTAAATAAGATAACGTTTGAAAAACAGCACAGCACCTGGCACATAGAAAATTCATTGTTCTTAATACTCTTTCCTGTCCTCACCTCACTGCCCCTATTCTTATTCAAGTCTTATTGTCTCCTGCCTGGACTTCTAGTTATTCTCCTGATATTCACATTCCCTCTCACTGACTTGAGGGAGCCAGATTATCATTATTATACAGCCAGATTCATCTTCTGAAACGCTTTTATGTTGGTTTCACTTCTGTGCTCATAAGCCTTCAGTTGGCGACTCGCTAACTTGGGCAGCCGAGTCTCCCCTGCAGCTACCCCCCCATGCATTTCAGCCTTTTCTTCCACTACTTCACTCCTCACAGTCTCTCTGCACCATCAGTGTGCCTACTGCTCTCATCTGTCAAATATGCTCTGGATCCTTCTACGGCCACTGTTTATTCATACTCTTTGCCCTGTTCTCTCTCATCTTTCCATTTACCAACATGATATTAACCTTGGACAGCCTTTCCTTTGTGAGGCCCTGGCTGAGCACCGTTAGTGCAAAATGTTCTCTCGCTGAATTCTTGTAGCACTCACCGTCTGGGCCACCAAACTGGTGTCCAACTGTTTTTTGGCTCAGTTTTTCTCTTACCTTTCATGGGCACGTAACCTATCTCTCCCCATGCATATGGTAAGTCCTGAGCAGGTTTCAGGTTCTTTGAGTTGCTTTTCAGCAGCAAGCACAGAATATTGTAAATAGTACTGCCTGATGTCTGTTTCTGGATTGGTCACACTTACCTCGTGGTCCATAGCCAGCTGTTAAGTCATCATTTACGAGAAAGTTAGATGTGAAATGAATGTATTTTCCCTCTTTTCCACACCCTCTGTATTGTAGTGTGTATGGGTCATCTCCATGGACCCCATACCAGTCAGTCACTATGACATTTGCCTAAATGAGAAGGAATGCTTTATAATACTCTGTATCCCAACTGTGATGTTGGTGACATAAACATATACATTTGTTAAAACACTTTGAACAGTACTCTTTACAATCTGTGCATTTTACTGTATGAGTTGTATTCCAATTTAATAACAGATTTTTTTAAAGTTATGTCTTGTAAATGGAGTTTAAAATGCATGCACACCTAAATATCAATAAAATTATTTGTCATATCAAAAATATCTGTATTTTAAAAGCTTAGCAACTTTCCGTGGAGTTTGATTATTTCCATGTGACCTTCCCATTTTCCAGATTAAAATTTTCTCAAAAGCCCACACTGTAAAATTCTGACATTATAAAACCCTATAAAATATAATAAAAATATTTGAGTAAATGTTAAGGGCAGTGAATGTCATTCAGACTGTTCTGTAAAGTGAACAGCTTTTTGTAGGTTACTTCATCAGTACAGGACAATAAGATGTGTTTGTTTTAAGCCTTTTCCTTTCATTCCTGTTATCAATTAGATCAGCAAAACAATCATTAGAATGAAGTTATATTTCATCTTGTACCCTGACCATTTCAATTATTATTGCTAAAACACAGTAGTTTAAGTCCAAAACCAAAGAAAATATCTATTCAAATAACCATATAGGAAATACAATTTTATATACAACATTGTTTCTTTTATTTTTAGGAAGAAACATAACATGTTGTCTCAAGACTTGCCATTAGAAGTATGTTGTTAACTTTTTTTTTAAACAAAGCTTATTTTAGAACTATAGATCTAATATGATCCTATAAATATACATCAATGATCACTATATGTACCATATGTGTACTGTTTTATGTGTGTGTGCGTGCACACCCCCAAGTAGAGGAAGGTAATATTTTCAATTTTATTTTCCAGTATTTCTACAGTGTTTAATTTGTTTTTGCAATGAGCATGAATTATTTTTATAATAATTAACATTAATTTTTAGAAAGATAAGAATTTAAGCCAGGGGTTTTGCAAAGCAGCACCTACAAAAGGGCTACAGATGTCATGCCCTTGGATAGTTTCACATGGACAAAACCTCATTCCTGTGTCTGGAAATTTGTCCTGAAGCTAAAAGGAAGGAGTGCTCTGCTGGGGATGGAATACTCAGTGGCTGTTTGAGGTTCCATTCTATTATAGACCCTAGTAATACAGCTCTTACCTACTTTTTCTAACTCTCCGTCCCCTCCCCTGCTTCCTACCTGCATTTGACTGTGGGTTCACAGGGACAGGAACCACCTTGCTTGTCCATGCCTAGCATGGCCCCTGTAGATAATGATCATTCACTGTTTGCTTAATTGACATTTGAGGCTAAAGGAATCGGTATCCAACAGGTATATAAGCAGCACTCAATGATTATTCTTTCCTTTAATCTTTCAGTTCAGTAATATTCTCATTTTTATTTTAATTATTTATTTCTCACCCCTCCATTAGGATCAGGAGTATGACCTGGTTTTGATGCTAGTTGTCTCCAATACTTCTTTGTTTCATGGAAGGTCAAATTGATTAATATCATCTACATAGATAGCTAGAAACGGCGTAGCTCAGTGCAAAGAGCAGGGGTTTGGGAAGCAATTAGACATGGATCGAAATTGTTGCTCTGTAATTTACTAACTGTTTGACTTGGGACAAAATCCTTACTTTATTTGAGCTTCTGTTTCCTAACTTATGGTAATAATTTGTGATAGCAACTAATTTTAAGGTGTGTGAGAACTAAACAATATATGTAGAATGCCTGGTGCTTAGTGGAATCTTAAAAAACCACTGACTCTCTAGGGGTGCCAACGTGGCTCAGCCCATTAAACATCTGACTCGATTTTGGCTCAGGTCATAATCTCAGGGTCTGAGATTGAATCCCTATGTGGAGACCCCAGTCTGCTCCTGCCCCTTTTGCTAGCTGCCCAGATTCTTGTTCACAGTAACCTCAGTCATTTGACAAATGTATTTAACATTTGTTTATAGCATGCAGACATAATCAGGGATGCTTAACTATGATCTGCAGCTTATAAGAGTTCTTTGAAGGTTAAGTTCTTTTTGGTTGGGAAAGAAAAAGAAGCCACTCCTCCCCTCTCCCCCCCTTCTGCCTTCCTTCTTATCACCATACTCCTCAGAAACAGTGTCCTGGACTTGGGCTCATACGAAATTCTGCTAATTTACACTCTGGCGGGAGAAGGCAGTCATATTTTATAGCTTATGTTTCTGTCTGGACATGCATGTCTCCTGCCCCTGACAGGATGGGAAAAGAAGGTAGTCATAATTGGAATTGTTCCCTGCGCAGCTCATACTTAGTAGGATAAAACCAGCTTTCGGTCCTTAAGCAAACATTTCAGAAAGGACCCTATAAGTTACAAAGAAAAGAGGCCTTCTGAGAGGCTCGTTGGGCAATGGCATTTTGTTTATTTTTTGTTCTATAATTTGTACTCATTTATTATATTTCCATGTATCTTGTGAATAACTTCCCAATATTAGTTGTGTGTTAACATCAATGACTTGTTTTTGCTTAAGTTCTCACTTTTAAAGTTCGAACAGAGTGTATCTTGGTTGTTTTTTCCGGAGTTAAGCTCATTTAAGAAAATCCTGAATTCTTACCTTTTCATATAATTCTTGTTTTACTTTGCTGTAATTATTAGCTTTCCATGTGGCAGGTATTAAAATCTTTATATTTCTGAAAAACACTCTTCTCTTGGTAGCATTGAATAGGTAAAAAGAAGCTTCAGTTATCATTTCCTATAACCAAATAAAAGAAAAGCTTATCTTGGCACTAGTAAATTTTTTATGTTTTGGTTTTCTGATTATACTTGAGTAAGTAACAGTAAAGAGTAGTGAAAATATTTTAAAGAAGCCCATTTCTTTTAGAGATGGCCTTAGACTTTGGGAAAACTTGGGAGCAAAATAAACCTCAAATGGTTTATTTTGGTAATAATATTACCAAATATATAATATTTGGTAGGGATTTTAGGACACCAGCAGTGAGTCTGGGCTTGCCTATGTAATTTTTCCCAGTTTTGTGAAAAACTTTTAAGCTTTTACCAAACAAATCACTTTCATGTCACTCCTGTGGGCATGTTCAAGACCACACCTTATGATGATCCTGATTTCTCTAAAGCAATACCCACAGGAGGCTCTTAAGTAATGGAGCTATGATCCTCCTTCACCACATTAAGGTGAAAATAGTCAATTACTTTACAGAACATTCAGATGAAAAGAATTTTGCTCTTCAGCACTCCATCCAGACTCTCTTTCTGTCTGAGAATTCTCGGCCTCAGGATGGAATCCAACAGCTTGATTTTAATAAGCACAATCGTGCTTATTCATCAGTCAAACATCTGGTCTTTGTTACCACAATGGGTTATTTTTTTAAGTTGCTACCCCCCAAACAGTCATATTAGGAAAACAAAAAAAGCTAAAAGTAATAGTAACCAACAAGAACAAATCAGGAAGGGCTAGCTCAACACTCTGAGCCAAGACTGTGCATAATTAAGTGAACATACTGGCTTGGCCATAATTATAATTTTTGGTGCTTAAAAAAAAATGCTGGGGTGCCTGGGTGGCTCAGTTGGTTAAGCGACTGCCTTCGGCTCAGGTCATGATCCTGGAGTCCCGGGATCGAGTCCCGCATCGGGCTCCCTGCTCGGCGGGGAGTCTGCTTCTCCCTCTCCCACTCCCCATTTGTGTTCCCTCTCTCGCTGTGTCTTTCTCTGTCAAATAAATAAATAAAATCTTTAAAAAAAAAAAATGCTGATCTCTTTACTATTCAAATACAGACTGAGCAAAATTGTTAGCTTTTTAAAGAAGGCTACAACCCTGCTCTAATGGGATAATGGTATCTATATCACATTTGTCACTTACCTTAATATTTGCGATGAGGTTCTGATCTTCGGATACCTGAGGGTTGATTGCAACGAGTAACCCATCGTACCCATTGTCTTGAAGCTGCACTCCGGCTCCCAGGAATAGGAATTCTGGAATTAGGGCCACCAGGAGGGTCACAAACTTCAGGCTGCCAAGGGGACCCACATTGTCCCTATGGGTCATGTTGTAGAGAAGCCTCCAGTTCACTCACACTGGCCCTACTGGGTACATTGCACCAGGTTGTCAGTGGGAGAGCTGATACTTTCTTCCTGAACTTGGAAGGTCTTAGACATTGTGGTGAAGGAGGTGCCTTTTTTTTTTTTGCAAAACTTGGGTGGATCTCCCGGAGAGCTGCCTCTACATGTCCTTTTCCTCTAGGCAACACCAACTTGCCTGTTTTGTGGCTGAGCTTCCTTTTGAATCATGGTTGGGCAAGAAATTACTCCTTAGTCAGTACATCTTCTCAGAAGGGAGAGGGAAATAAGACAAAAGGAGCTTGAAAGAAGGAGGCCAGGCTGGATGGGCTAAAAATCGGAGAATCTGGATTGTTTAATCCCCTTTCAGCAGAAACACAGAAATCTGTCATGACTCTTCTCTCTCATCCTTGACGACCTCCTCCATCAGGCAGCACAGCAACTTTTCTACTGCACTCAAGTCATTTTTTATTTGCTGTAAGATTCCCTTGTCTGCTTCTTTGGAATATTTGGAAATCCATCCTGCAGCCCTGTCCCTGGGGCCCTTGGGTCAGGTCGTCTGGGCAAGCTCTCAGCTGATGGTGGAGGGGAAGGTATCAGATGTCCCCCGAGAAGGGCCAAGTGACAGGAACTTAGATGCCTGGGCAGACCATGGAGGCCTTTCCCTCTGCCCTTGCTGCCTCTCCTCCCTGGACCAGGAGAAAGAATAAATTTCTCTTTCAGCAACTCTCTCCTGAGGGCAAGGCTGTGCCTCAGTCCACCTTCCATTTTTCAAGGACCAATCACAGGGTCTGGTACATAGTAGACATCACAAATATTTTTTTAAAAATTTTTTATTGTTGTTAATCACCATACATCATTAGTTTTAGATGTAGTGTTCCATGATTTATTGTTTGCGTATAACACCCAGTGCTCCATGCAGTACATGCCCTCTTTAATACCCATCACCAGGCTAACCCATCCTCCCACCCCCCTCCCCTCTAGAACCTTCAGTTTGTTTTTCAGAGTCCATCATCTCTCATGGTTCGTCTCCCCCTCCGATTTCCCCCCCTTCATTCTTCCCCTCCTGCTATCTTCTTTTTTTTTTTCTTAACATATATTGCATTATTTGTTTCAGAAGTACAGATCTGAGATTCAATAGTCTTGCACAATTCACCGTGCTTACCAGAGCACATGCCCTCCCCAGTGTCTATCACCCAGTCACCCCATCCCTCCCACCCTACCCCCCACTCCAGCAACCCTCAGTTTGTTTCCTGAGATTAGAAATTCCTCATATCAGTGAGGTCATATGATACATGTCTTTCTCTGTTTGACTTATTTCACTCAGCATAACACCCTCCAGTTCCATCCACGTCGTTGCAAATGGCAAGATCTCATTCCTTGTGATGGCTGCATAATATTCTGTTGTGTATATATACCATATCTTCTTTATCCATTCATCTGTCGATGGACGTCTTGGCAGCATCACAAATATTTGATGAGTGTTGAATAGTACCTGATAACTACCTAATGCTTTAGAATTTACAAATAACCCCATTTAAATGTCAATTCTCTGATGCAGGCATAACTCTTACTTCTATTTTTCAATGAAGACACCGAGTCTCAGAAAGATTGAAAATTAGCCAACAGGGAAGGAACTAACTCTTATTATGTGATGGGTTTTATCATGCTTATTTTATGCGTGACAAAACTAAGGCTCAGAAAATCTAAGTAACTTGTTCAAGGTTGTGCGAGCCTTGTCATAGTGCTAGAATGAGACCCACTGGCTCCCTCCACTGTTTTTCACCATATCATATTGTCTCGCATTCTCAGGGAACTGGAAATAAAGTGAGCTTTATTATAAATGTAGAGCTGCAACGTTGAGGGACAGTGATGGTAATTTTTCTCTTGCTGTCCCTCTGCTTGGAACCTCTTCTCTGACTGCTTTTCACTTGCTTTTCCTTCAAATTCCAGTTCTGGCCTGGCAGCCTGAGCTGAGCTTCCTAACTAGGTCAAATCCCCTCTTTCATGTTTCATAGCATCAGATGCCTGTCCTTTGCAGTGTGATCATGGTTGTGGTGTCACATTCATTTTGTGTGATTGGTTTTCTGCTTCCTGTGAAGGGTATATGAGAGGAGGGACCCTACCCTGTCTGTTTTTATCACTGCCTCCTTAGCACCCAGCTCAGGAGACTCTCAATAAATTTTTGTTGAATGAATGAATGAGTGAATGAATGGAGTGAGGGGAAGGAAATAAAAGCTAGATTACAGAAGAGCCCTGGATTATAGTGTGAAAATGCTCCCCCCAACTTTATTTTTTTTTTAAGATTTTATTTATTATTTGAGAGAGAGAGAGTGAGCGAGAGAGAGCACAAGCAGGGGAAGCAGCAGAGGCAGAGGGAGAAGCAGGCTCCCCACTGAGCAAGGAGCCCAGACACGGGGCTCCATCCCAGGACCCCGGGATCACGACCTGAGCAGAAAGCAGACGCTTAACTGACTGAGCCACCCAGGCACCTTGCTTCCCCCAACTTTAAAAGTATCTCTTCTAGAAGGTATCTCTTCTGTTCTGAAGCAGTTTTCTTCTTGCTCCATCTTGTCAGAAGGCCCTGGGGTGTAGGTGCTCCCCCTGGGTGTGAGGAGAATGGAATGTCTCTGGTAACAACGCGGCTGCCACAGGTGGCCACTCGACAGCTCAGAGGTCAGCTTAGCTGTCTTGTCTCTCTGGGCTGATTCCCAGCCGTGGAGGTCTCTCCGCCTCGCTCTCACTGGGCGACAGAGTGGAAGCCCAGAGGTGTGGTGATGCTGAAGGCTCTGCCTATAACTGTGATTCACTAAGCAGAACAATGAACTTCATTTTCAACTTTTCTTAGCAGTTTATTTTCTTATGCCAGTCCCTTGTGCTGTTCAGAAAGACATTATTGACATCGGTAAAACCATATGCTCAAAAATGAAACCCGTAAGCCGTACTGAGAGTAGCTTTCCACCAACAATCAGAGAAGAGTTTCTTCTTGCCACCATGCACACTTGTGTGAGTTGTTCTCTGGCGGAGGGGCTGTTGAAGGCTGGCATCCAGCCCTCTCTCCACTTGCTCTTAACAATAGTTACAGGGCTCCCGTAGCATGTGGAGTGGAATGTTAGCTAGGGGCTGTGTGCAGCTTTAGAAAGAGCAGCTACATATGAACGATCTTGTCCAGTTTCACCTGCACAAGTGCACTCAGGTTTTGCTCCTCCTGGGCTGAGGGTCCAGATATGTCCATTCTTGTCTACCTGTTTTTTGTGTCCTTGGTTTTAGAATCCAATCCCCCAGGCTGGCCACTCGACTGGCATCCACTTTCATCATCTGTCCTGACAGGATTCTGGTCACTGACCCATTCTCTGACCATGTCTGGGGTGTCACAATCACTTCGAGAGCCTTCTCCCACTTCTGTTTTGCTCTCAGCAACCAGGCCTGGGGCCAGGCCAGCTAACGATCTCTTCTTTCTGTCTTCTGCTCTGACCCGGCTGACCCTACAGGAGACAAAAGTAAAAAGCTCTTAAAAACTGACTTGGCTAAGTGACTTAAAAGTCATTCCTGAGGGGAGTGTCCACTTCTGATAAAGTGTGACTTTGTCAACAACAACAAAAAACCCCCACAATTTATCCTTTCATTCAAAAAATATTCACTGCTCATGTCTATGGATTTTATGATATCTGAAAAATGAAATACACCCAAAGAGAAGAAAAATGGGAATACAATGTTCAGGCATTTATTTAAAGTTATAGAAATTCTAGGAATCTGCTCTGCTTTTATCTGCTTTCAAGAAATAAGAGTTATTCCATTTCAGTAACTGAAGAATCTAAAGCACATCTTTGTTCATTGTCTGAGTTTGCAGTTCTTCCTGGCCCCAGAAGGCCTCTCTGTTTTCATGGAGTCTGCAGGCAGAGACCCACAAAGTATCAGAGGAGTGAGGAGATCTGACATCATGAAGAGTCCAAGGAAGTTTTGAATTATTTCTTCTCAGGCTTTTGTTCGACTCCTTAGCAATCCCATTTAAAACAGGAAAGTTCACGATGTGGCAGGACTACAGAACTATGGGACCACTTTAGTTTTGCAACATTTATGAAATAAATCAAAATGGAAGTGAGACAAATTGTAAAGAGTAAAAATTTGAATGAAACACAGTTTTCCAAGGACTCGGATGGCACATTTCATGCCTCCCTCATCCCATTTTCTTCAAACTTATATTCATTTTCAAAGCAAATGAGTGAAATGGATGGTCCAGATAGAGTCCAGGAAGTTATTGGTGTTTTGTTGAGTCACCACCATATCAGAGCTTGAAGCTCTTATACTTCTAGTTGTTTTAATTCTCCCTATGCAGTCTTTCACCCCCAGACTTTTGCTATTAAGCCTCCTCCTCATCCTCACTGTGCCAAGAACTTTGCAGATGACTTCGTGCATGGGGGAAAAAAAAAACCCTCTAAAATTTGCCAAAATGAATGGAAAACAAGAACTACTTCTAATGATAACCTAATAAAGAACATGGGAGAAAGGGTATAGAATATTTCTCATTTGCAAAACAGGCATAAAGTTGTGTCCTATAAGATACTTTTATATCTATTATGTACCAGATAGTATATAACATCATGTGGATGTAAGATATTATCATTATTATTATCATTATGTTCCAGGGAAGAACAAAAAGAGAAAGCAGACATGTAGTGGAAATTTTTTCAAGAGGTGAAAAATAACCAGGGAGATTCAGAGAACAATAAATGAAAGTACAAGCACAAAGATTACATAGTTCTTTCCTAGTCTCCCATTCTGTTTTCTCTTTGCTCTGATTCTGTCCATCTGTGAAGTTTTAAAGGCTCTGCCAGATTCCCTTGTTGTCCCCAATCCCAGCAAGGGGCAGCAGGTCTTTCAGTCTTCCTCTTGTGCTGTTTCTAATACTCCATTTCACCCCGCAAGCCCTGCAAAGAACAGGAGCAACTCCAACCAGTTGAAAGACCTGGCATTTGGAGGATTAGGGCTCCCCCTTCTGTTCTCAGGGGTATCTGTTCTCAGGTATCTGGGGCTCTGAATCTCCAGACAAAACTCTCAGCAAACAGAATTGACCTGTACAGACTTCCCTCCCAGAGCACACCACAAGTTATTTAGAGTAGTACTTTTCAAACTTTAATGTACCTAAGAATCACCCATTCAAATTCAATTCCAACTCTGTAGGTCAAGGTGAAGCCAACATTCTGCATGTGTACCAAGCTCCCAGGTGATGCTGGGCTGCTGGTCGTTGGTCCACACTTGGAGTGGTCTCCTGGGGAATATCCAGGGATTTACTTTGGGATTTCCGCTCTTGCACGACTAAGAGACAGTCTATGTAGTATTTACAGATATTTTTTACCTTCTTATGGGAAAGGCCTCTGCTTTCCTCAGATCTCAGGAGAAAAGCATTGCATTAATTATGCATTTTTATGGGGACACGATTGTTTAAATATTCTTTGTAAAGAAACAGCTACAGAGTTCAGAGTTAAAATTTAAAAACCAACAGCACAGGTATGTAGGTTTTAGATTCTTGAATGTCACAATCACCTTTCTATGATTAGAGCCCCTGCCTTAAATTTAATCTATTTTCTTATTGATCATTATGTGAGCCATGGTAAGATTATTTTAATGACCTCCAAAATGTAGCCTCAAACAAGTAATTGCCAAGGACGGACCTTCTTTAAACAGGGGATCACTTCCTTAACTTTTATTTCTCTTTTTTAAATCAGTTATTCATTCAAAAATAAAATTGTATCAAATACACCTCAATAACACTGTTAAAAACATAAAATCATGTTTCTACTAGATGCCCGGCACCATTCTAAGCACTGAATATGTGTGAATGAAATGGAGTTTACGTTCTGTCCTAATGGAGTTTATATTCGAGAAAAGAGAGAGAGACAGCAGGCAAACATAATGGGATATCTAGAAAGTGTTATAGAAAATAAGAAATCAGGTAAAGGGGAGGAAACAATAAAAGGGTGGAAATTGAGGTCTGTTATTTTGTATCAGGTGGTGGGGAAGACCTCAGAGGTAAGATTATCAGGAGTGGGGAAGTAAACATGCAAACATCTGAGAGAGAAATGGTTCAGGCAGAGAGAAGAGCAATTGGGAAGCCCCTGAGGCTGGGGGGTGCCTGAAGTGAGAGATGCCGTGGACAGGTCCCTGGGTGAGGGTCTGTGACGTGGAGGCCGTGTCCAGTGCACAGACCACATAGGCTGGCAGCTCATGGAAAAGACTGGAGTGTATCTGTGAAATGGGAAGTCAGTGGTGGATGTGGAAGAGTGACACCATCTGACTCTCAAATTTCCTTTCTGTGAGGAGGCCAAGGGTGGAAGCAGGGGCCAGGGAGGGGGTTATTGCTGAACACAGGTGAGGCAGTGGAGTGGACAGAGCTCAGGTAACACTCTTGGTTGTCTTCCGTTAGTTAGCCTTCCTTCAGCTTTCTAGCAGTTTCCTTTCTCCTCTCCATTGAAATTTTTCTGCTATTAAAATGAAATAAAAACCCCTTCAGCTTGTAAGCTTATTAAGAGAGGACTCAAGGAAAATTTTGCCTGCCCAGAAATGCAGAGCATAGTGCTGACTGACAGCAGAAGAAATAAAATGAGAAGCAGTGACATGAAAATAATCTGAGGTTATCTGTGGTCAAATGACATGAAAATACAGTCCAAGTTTATAACATAAGGCTGTGGTTCTTGATGCTTTGTCCACAGGTGCTCCATAAATGATAGCTACCGTTATTATGAGTTTAGTTATATGTTGTTGTCAGCTGGGGCTCCCTTGTTCCTCAGAGACCTCCATACAGTTGGTTTTTATCGATGTCAGTTCCATGACCTGTGGAAGACAAGTCCCCCTCCTAGATTTCTGCAACTACCTGCACACTTGTCTCCTTAAAATTCCCGTTTCCTAGTTCCACATGGGCGGCTCCCATGCTTTGTTGTATTGTTCTGAATATGGTGTTATGAGTTTTCCAAAGAAACATGTACGTATCTTGTTTGTGAGTAATTTAGACTTTATTGAAGAGTTCATAGGTGGAACTAGAGAAGGATTTATGTCACCGAAAAATAAAACAAAACATTTCCCAATCACCGAAAGCATCAGCCTTCTTGAAAGAATTTTCCACAAATGTGGAGCGTCCTTGGCCCCCCAGTTGCCTCAGTATCTTTCTATCCCAAGGGATCTCTCCTTTCTCTCTTCTCCTTACTTTCAACAGTGAAAGCAACCAACTAACTACCACCAACAAAATCCCTGCCTGGCCCCATATACAGTGCCCTGCTCCCCAGAGTCTTCAACACCGCACAGAAACCGGGCAGCATGGGAGGATTAGAAGGGCTCCCCTTCAACCTCAGACAGTTATTAAAGTGTTTTCTCCAGGAGGGATTCTGGCCAACAGGGGTTTTTAAAGACTCTTCTTAGTCACTCATCTTCCCAGTCACTTAGTCACTCATCTTCCCAGTCACTCATCTTCCCATGTCTCACTTCCCAGCTTCAAAAGCCACTTCAGCTCATTTCTATTTCTTTTCCTCTAAATGGGAAGTTAAAATATTTATTCTTTTACCATTCTTTTTCTTGTGACCTGTCATTTCTATTCCCTAAAGTCGCTATTTTCCCTTTAATTCGCTGGGCATAGCTAAGGTCTCAGGGTTCTTCCCGTATCCCGCAATGCCTAGCACCCTACTTTGATCCCAGTTTTCTTCAATAACCTGCATATTTGTATCAAGAGTTTTGGCTGTGGCTTGCTTGACATTCCCAGTAAATGCTCTGCTTAAACTGAGACCATCTTTGGTCTCCTTTCTTTTTTCTTATTACTCACCAATTCTTTTTGTCTCCCCCATTTGAGTACTTTCTCTCCTTTTTCTATTCTTCTCCAAAAAGAATGGGGAGCAACTTTTAAAAAGAGATTAGAGGGCGCCTGGGTGGCTCAGTTGGTTAAGCGACTGCCTTCGGCTCAGGGCATGATCCTGGAGTCCCTGGATCGAGTCCCGCATCGGGCTCCCTGCTCGGCAGGGAGTCTGTTTCTCCCTCTGACCCTCCTCCCTCTCATGCTCTCTGTCTCTCATTCTCTCTGTCTCAAATAAATAAATAAAATCTTAAAAAAAAAAAAAAGAGATTAGAACAGTATATGTCTTTTACTACATAGCTGTTTTTATTTTTTTTCTCTATTAGAAAGTAATTATTTTTTGAGTAGGGTCTCTTTAGAGTCACATAACTAGGATAAAGGAAAAATCAATCAGTTCTTTAATATAATGCCATAACTGGTTACTAAAAATACAATCATCTTAAAAACTAAAAATGTACAATGGATGATACATTTTAGCTAAGATCAGATGGCCATAGTATAAAAGTATGAAGAGTATTTTAAAAGCAATGGTTATAAGCAAGTGACAATTTTTTTTAAAAGAAATTTTTGGGAAGCATTTTATCTTTTCAAAGAAGAATAAAAGAATGAATTTTTTAGTGTCGTAATTTATCCTAAATGTCATTATATCATATACATGTTTTATCTCCATTTGGGTGAGTTATCAAAATATAGATTATAGCAGTGAGTCACACACCGTAAATTACTTACTGAGCAGGGGATAAAGCCAAAAGAGTAAAATTCCAGAGTCTAAGAATACAATTTTCTGCCACTTCTGTTTTCAATTATATAAATTTTATTGGCATTCACCTTTAATCTTGTATTATAATATTGTATAAGCAGCTACTAAATGGTTAAGTTTTGGCTTGGACGTTAGACTAACGGGATTGACATCCTAGCTCTGCCTTTTACCGACTGTGTGGCCTTAGGTATGTTATTCATTATCTCCATGTCTCACTTTCGGCATTTGTAAAATTGGTGTAAAATTTAGCTAGTACATGTGGTGATTTCAATTCTGTTTAGGTCACAATGAGAGTTTAATAAATATGAATCCATATTAATTTATGGCCTTCCTTTGGTGTGTGTGGCACCTGCTTAGGCCCTGTTAGTTGCCTAGCTAGTGGCTTGCCTCCTTCTCTTTCTTGCTGGCAGAACCCGTCTTCTGCGACAGAGGTCAAACATGTCTGATGCTCATTTTTCCAAGCCTCGCTCACATTGGGGCACAACTCTGTGACCTGACTCAAGCCAGTAACCTAAGGATTAGTCTGCTAGCAGGAGGGAGGTGGAGGAGTTGGAGATGGTGATGTTGAGATTGTTTATAGATAATAATTTCCTTCCTGAAAAAAAAAAAAGGGAATTATCTAGGAAAATCCCACCCCTCTTTCCTAGAAGAGTGCCAGGAGCTGAGGGAGCCTCTGTGGCCCTTGGGTGGAAGCCAAAAAGTGAAAGGTAGTAGAGCTGAAAGGTAGAAAGAGCCTGTGTCCCTGATGACACTGGTGACAGCTGGGTCAACCTGGAGAGTGCCTAACTCCAGACACCTTACTGTGTGACATAAGATGTATCTTCAAGCCGTCATTAGTCAGCTACTCTGTGACTTCCAGCCCAAACTGTTACAACTGATAAAGGCACTTCAAAAAATAGCATTGATAATTTCTAAAAAGTGCCGATCAGTATTTGGAAACATGTATGTAAAGTGGTTTAACGTATAAACTGTATGATATTTTGAGGAAAAAAATAATATTAATCTCCTAGGTAAAATTTTGACCAAGCTATTTGCTCTTCCATACAAAAGGGTCATGCTGAACTTCAATAAACTAGGGGACAAAGACCTATTGAAAAAAGCCCATCCAAAGTAAATAAGCCTAAAAGAAAATAATTTTTTAAGAAGATTTTATTTATTCATTTGAGAGAGAGAGACAGTGCAAGCTGGAGGGAGAGGGAGAGTATGAAGCAGACTCCAGGCTGAGCACAGGGCCGGAGGCAGGGCTTGATCCCACAACTGTGAGATCCTGACTAGAGCCAATATCAAGAGTCGGTCACTCAACCAACTGAGCCACCCAGGCGCCCCTAAAAGAAAATAATTTTTTATTTAAAAAATTTTTTTTATTATGTTCAGTTGAAAATAATTTTTAAAAAAAGCAAACAACCGGGGCGCCTGGGTGGCTCAGTCAGTTGAGCCACGGACTCTTAGTTTCTGCTCAGGTCTGATCTCAGGGTACTGGAATTAAACCCGGTGTTGGGCTCCGTGCTGAGCAAGGAGTGTGCTTGGGATTCTCTCTCTCTGCCCCTCCCACTTGAAATCTCTCTCTCTCTCTCAAATAAATAAATAAATCTTTTTTTTTTTTTTTTAGATTTTATTTATTTGAGAGAGAGAGAGCAAGTAAGGGGAAGGAGCAGAGGGAGAGGGACGAGTAGGCTCTGCGCCCAAGCACAGAGCCCCATGTGGGGCTCGATCCCAGGATGCTGAGATCATGACCGGAGCTGAAATTAAGAGTCAGAAGCTTAACTGACTGAGCCACCCAGGTGCCCAGATAAACAAATCTTTTTTTTTTAACGCAAACAACAAAACTAATCCTTTAGCTTTCTTACGTTTTTCTTTAAGTGTATACTAGACCATAATATGCTAACTGTACCAATTTTATGTTGTATCCCTGCATTATTAATATTCTGTTTCCAAAGGATCACATTCTGTTTTCTTATGAATATTTTTCTTCATAATTGACACTTAGGAGTTCATCATTTTCAGAGTGTTTTTAACTTTTTTTTTCCTTCTGTTTTAAGGTATTACTGAAGTTTAACTCACATAAAATATTACATTAGTTTCAGGTGTACAACATATTGTTTTGACATTCCATATGTTACTCAATGTTCATAAGTGTAGTCACCATACCATTATTACAATATTATTGACTATATTCCCTATGCTGTACTTTTAATCCCTGTGACTTATTTATTTTATAACTGGAAGTTTGAAGCACTTAATCCCCTTTATCTATTTCACCCATCTTCCCACCTACCACCTCTCAGGCAACCACTGGTTTGTTCTCCAGGAGTCTGTTTTTTCCTTTGTTTATTTGTTTGTTTTGTTTTTTAGATTTCACATATAAGTGAAATGATATGGTATTTGCCTTTCTCTGTCTGACTTATTTCACTTAGGTCCATCCATGTTGTCACCAATGGCAAGAGCTCATTCTTTTTTACGGCTGAGTAATATTCCTGTGTGTGTGTGTGTGTGTGTGTGTGTGTGTGTGTAGCATTTCTTTGTCCATCCATCTATTGATGGACACTTGTGTTGCTCCCATATCTTGGCTATTGCAAGTAATGCTGCAATAAACACAGGGATGCATGTATCTTTTTGATTTGGTGTTTTCATTTTCTCTGGGTAAATGGCCAGTAGTAGAATTATTACCATATGGTGGTTCCATATGGTATTTCCATTTTTAATTTTTTGAGTAAGCTCCATACTGCTTTACGCAGTGGTCGTACCAATTTACATTCCCACCAGCAGTGTACAAGTGTTTCCTTTTCTCCATATCCTTTCCAACACCTATTTCTTGTCTTTTTGATAGTAGCCATTCTGACAGGTGTGAGGTGGTATCTCATCATGGTTTTGATTTGCATTTCCCTGAGGATTAGTGATGTTGAACATCTCTCCATGCGTCTATTGGCCATTTTCATATCTTCTTTGCAAAATGTTTATTCAGTTCCTCTGCCCATTTTTAAAGCAGACTGTTTGGTTTTTAGTGTTGAGTTGTGTAAGTTCTTTGTATATTTTGAATATTAACCCCTTATTGGCTATATCATTTACAAATATCTTTTCCCATTCACTAGGTTGCATTTTTTTGTTGTTATTGATGATTTCCTTTGCTATGCAATTATGAGTGTTCTTTAAATAGTTAACTAACTCTCAAATAAACTTCTAGTTATATTAGTAGATTTTCAAGCAATACAAGAATAATAAAATAGTGTCTATACTCTCTGTGACCACACAACATCTTTATGCCATGAGACCTAAATTGCTTACCTTTATTCTTAAAGCCTTTACTACCTAATCAGAGCCAAACAATAGTATATTTTATAAAGAAAATTTCATACTCATGCATCATTTTCCTTTGGTCAGTCAAAAAAATGGTAACGTCTGTAGGATAAAATACCTAGCTTACAACAAAGGATAAGCAGTGTTATTTTCTGCATGATATTAAAACAAAATTTTTTATTTAAAAATTGCCTATATAATATATTAAATATTCTATACATGAAATAATTCTACTGAGAGTAAATATTGAACATATGTTACAACTTGGGCTGAATTTGACAGTGTTTATTTAACTGGTCAAACATTTTAGATTTTTGTAGGTTGTGGTAATTACTGGAATCATTTATGGTTTAGAAGGAAAAGTAGATTCACATATGCTACTATGTTTTTTTGTTTTGTTTTTTGTTTTTAAGACTCATGTCTGAAGCCTCAAATTCTGTGGAAAATATCTGGATGAAAAGAGATAATCAGATCCAGCAATCTCACTCCTTGGTATTTACCTAAAGGAATCGAAAACATATGTCCACATAAAAACCTCCATGCAGATGTTTATAGCAGCCTTATTCATAATTGCCAAAACTTGGAAGCAAATGAGATGTCCTTTAGTAGGTGAGTGGATAAATAAACTATGGTATATCCAGACAATGGAATATTATGGAAATGAGATATTAAGCCATGGAAAACATGGAGGAAACTTAAATGCATGCTACCAAGTAAAAGAAACCAATCTGAAAAGGACACATACTGTATGATTCCAATTATATGACATGGTGGCAAAGGCAAAACTATAGAGACAGTAAAAAGATCAGTGCTTGCTAAGGCTTTGGGGAAAAGGAGAGATGAAAAGGCAAAGCATAGGGAATTTTTAGGGCAGTGAAAATACTCCTTATAATGTTGTAATAGTGAATGCAACATCTTTATGTAGTTGTCCAAACTCAGAATGTGCAACACCAAGAGTGAACCCTAATGTAAACTATGGACTCTGGGTAGTAATGATTTGTCAAACCAGCTTCATCAGTTGTAACAAATGTTCTGTCTGGTGGGAGATGTTGATAGTGAGGGAGACTATGTATGTGTGTGGACAGGGAATATATGGCATGTCTTTGAATCTTCCCCCAATTTAGCTGTGAACCCAAAACTTCTCTAAAAAAGAAAGTCTAAAAAAAGAGAGAGATAATCATTCTTGATTTTCTGTCATGTGCTTTACACCTTAGAGCAACTGTTGTTTACTAATACCTATCACCTATAGGACACTTACGATTTGATCAGACAGGGCTATGTGCTCTACAAATATGACCTCAATCATCACAACAATCCTATCAGGCAGGTAGAATTATTCTTTAATTTTTTTGGGGGGGCGGTGGGGAAAACACAACTTAGAGAAGTAACTTGCCCAGGACTTGTGGTTAGAAAACATGAATACAGGTTGGTATGGTTCCAAAGGCTTTGCTCTTTTTTTTTTTTTTAAAGATTTTATTTATTTATTTGAGACAGAGAGAATGAGAGAGACAGAGAGCACATGAGAGGGGGGAGAGTCAGAGGGAGAAGCAGGCTCCCTGCCGAGCAGGGGGCCCGATGCGGGACTCGATCCCGGGACTCCAGGATCATGACCTGAGCCGAAGGCAGTCGCTTAACCAACTGAGCCACCCAGGCGCCCTGGTTCCAAAGGCTTTGCTCTTAACCACTGTTATTGTAACAGCCCATTTCAACCTCACCCCACACTTATGCCCAGCCCAAACTTCAGTGGTTTAGTTAGTGCAGAACTGGAGTAGTTGCCTGTCTCAGTGTTTTCTGGTAAGGACCTCTTTCAACAACAGGTAACTGTTGCCTGCTCCTATAGACTAAATGTATATATTCTCCCCGAATTCATATTTTAAAACCCTAATCTCCATTGTGATGGTATTTGAAGGTGGGACCTGTGGGAAGTAATTAGGTCATGAAGGTGGAGCCTTCATTATGGGATTAGTGCCCTTATAAGAAGAGACATGAGAGAGCTTATCTTGATCTTGGACTTCCCTGACTCCAAAACTGTAAGCAATAACTTTCTGTTGTTTAACTCACCCAGTTAATGGTACTTTTGTCATAGCATCCTGAACTAAGACATACACTTTCTCTCTAGGAAAAGTGATGCCTTTCTGTTCCCCAAGACTTTGCTCAGTCTTTGTTTGACTTACCCTGTGGACAACAACCCTTACGGTAAACGGAATTTACCTAATTGCAAGACTTAAATAATTACTACAGTAATTAAGAGAATATGTTGGCTAACTGAACATAATAAAAAAAAAGGAGAGAGAGAGAGAATATAATGCTGGCATGTGTTTAGATTATCCATTATTAGAACAGAATGGAAGGTCCAGAAGTAGACACACACATGAATGGTCTAATCATTTTCAGCAAAAGCAGTAAGTTAATTCAATGTGAAAGAAAAAGTCTTTCAAATAAATGATGATAGAACAACTGGATATCTATATAAAATGAAGTAAACCTTGATATCTGCTTCATTCCTTACAAGAAAATGAATGCAAGATGGATTGCTCATACAGGAGTGCCTGGGTGGCTCAGTCAGTTAAGTGTCTGCCTTCAGCTCAGGTCATGATCTTGGGGTCATGGGATTGAGCCCCGCATCAGGCTCCCTGCTCAGCGGGGAGTCTGCTCCCTCTGCCTCTTCCTCTGCTCATGCTCTCTCTCTCAAATAAGTAAATAAATAAACTTTTTAAAAAAGATGGATCATACATTTAAATATAAAAGCTTAGAATCATAAAAAGTCTAGAAAAAATACAATTATCTCCACAAAACTATAAAAGGAAAAATGGATAAGGATATTTGATTGTATCAAAATTTAAAATTTCTGCTCACCAAAAGGTATCATTAAGAAAATGAATGGGCAAGATACAAAGTGGGAGAAAATATTCATTATATATTTCATAAAAGATTTTTTTCAGAAAATATAAAGAACTACAAACCAGTAGTAAAAGGACAACCCAATACAAAAAGGGCAAAAGACTGAATAACACATCATAAAAGATACAATTATGGTTCATAACTATTAAAAAGGTGCTCAACATCATTAGTTATCAGGGAAATGCAAATAATATCACAATGAGATGCCACTTCACACCTACTAGAACAGCTAAAATTTTTTAAAAAGTGGCTATAATGAATGTTGGCAAGGATGTAAAGTAATTACATATTTTGTCCTTTTTTCATATGCAAATTCAGTGTTTGTTTTGCCCTTACAACATGTCTCAGTTAAGACTACTCACATTTTAAATGTTCTGTAGCTATAGGTGGCTAGTGGCCTCTGCATTCTCTCTATTGGACCTGGATTTATTAATGTTAGCACTATTAACATTTGGACTGAATAATTTTTTGTTTTAGGGGCTGTTCTGCGCATTGTAGAATGTTTAGCAGCTGACCTCTACCTACTAGATGCCAGTATTACAAGGTCTATAAATCTATGGTTAGATCTCAGTATATTCCAGGGCACAAGTAAAAAGTCTGACTTGGGAGAAGTCTTTCATATTAAAAAAATGTGCGTGATTTTGCTGATTTATATTGGCAGAAACCTATGGAATATGATAATGAATTCCAGGGATGTTAGATCAGGGACAAAGGAATACAATTTTTGATGAGATCGAAGTTATCAATATGGATATATTAATCAAAAACCATGGACCTGGGGCACCTGGGTGGCTCAGTTGTTAAGCATCTACCTTCGGCTCAGGTCGTGATCCCAGGGTCTTGGGATCGAGCCCCGCATCGGGCTCCCTGCTCAGTGGGGAGGCTGCTTCTCCCTCTCCCTCTGCCTGCCTGCCTACTGGTGAACTCTCTCTCTCTGTCAAATAAATAAACAAAATCTTTAAAAAACAAACAAACAAACAAAAACCATGGACTCATTGTGCTTGCCTGAGCATCTGGGAGTGGTTCAAGGTTTGCTTGGTTGTTGAAACCTGGATCCAATGCTGTCCTGCACTAAATAAAGATGAAATGCTAGAAATCTCTTAAAAGACTTAGGGAGATAGGATGTTGGAATGGATTTATCATGTGTGACTCAGTCACCTATCTCCAATTGTATCCTGAGAAGGCTAGAGGACTTTCTCTTCACTAATGCATTGAGAAAATACTGGGAGGGAGAGGAAGCTGTTGTCCTCTAAGCCCAGGGATGAAGTTAGGAGATGCTGCAATTGAATAGGATCTCTAATTCCCTAATGGAAATAATAGGATATCAAAGTGGCAGAGGCCAACTGATCTCGCTTAAGCATCAGGGATGAGATAGCAGTGTTTACCATAATAGGCCCCCGGGGCTAGAGCAGTAATCATAGTTGTTTGGGAGGGATCTTTAGCAGTGTGAAAGTGATTATGGTGTCCCTGTAATTGAAATGGATGGACAGCGTTCTAAGATCTTACTTGATCTATAATAATGAAAAATTGCTAGATCTGATGAAGAGAGATCTGAACTTCATCACCTTAATGGAGATTTACAGCATCTCGACATTGCTTCTTAATTCATGGCTATTATAATAAGAAGGTCAATTGATAGGCCCTGGAATGGCCCTTTTCTACTGAAAAAGTTAACCTAAGTCCCATACCATATTTCTAGGGGAATTCTAGTGATTAATGCCACCATCAAAGACTTGAAAGATGCTGGCGTGGTGATTCTGAACATACTCACATTTAACCTTCTATTTGGCCTGGGTAGAAGATGAATGGGTCATCTAAAATGTTGATCCAGATGTAGTCTTTTTATCGGGTGAATAAGTATAATTCCTAGCATCTAGTATGCAGATATCGCTCTGGCAAATGTCTTTTATTCACCCTAATATGTGTAGCACAGCTGAAGTTGTTTGATTTTTATCTGGAAGTGAGAACGTGAGAGAATTTATTGCTTTACGTAAGAGCTATGTTAGGTCTTTAGTTCTCTCTCATACTATAGTGTGCAGAGACCATGATCATTTCATTACCTTTTGGGGTATTGCTTTTGTCTACTACATTTATTGTATTGTGCTGGCAGAACCTGATGATCAGGAAATAGCACATACCTTAATGCCTTGCCTAGCAAATTGTTTCCATAGACGCAATGTGACTTTGACACTGTCCCATCAAGAGATGGAATCTTTTACTTTTTCTCTTGTATTTGGGCTGGCTCTCTGATATATTTTAGATAGCAAAATGCAGTGGAAGTGGTTCTGTGTAACTTGTGTGGCCTTAGATCTGCAGCTTCTTCCTTTGCTACCTAGGACACTCACTCTTGGAACACACCTGCCATGAAAAAAAGCTCAAGTTGGCCACATGCAGAGCTGCATGGATAGGGTGAAAGAGGCCTTAGCCTTCCAACTGAGCCCACCTAGTCACCAAAGATAATTTTGGATATTCCAGCCTCAACAGCTATCTGGTTGCAACTTGATGAGAGACACCACCTATTGCCACGTGGAGGAAAAAACCCACACAGCTGAACTCTGCCTGAATTTCTCACCACAGAATCATGAACAAATAAAATGGTTGTTGTTTTAAACCACTAAGTTTGTTAAAACAGCAAAAGAAAACCAAAACATCTTGGAGAGAACACATGCAACTCAGAGTGGGGGATAAACCCTATGAAAATAATTTATTACACAACCGAACTATTTTTTTAAATTGCTTTTTTATTTTGCTAAATTTTATTTGCATTCATCAAGTATCTTTAAACCACTATTTCATTGTTTGCTACTTTTACAATTACAGTATATATTTGTTCCCATGAGGAAGGAAAACAAAATTACCACCCAACATTGCATCTTGCATCTGCTACATACAAAGGTACCATTAATGAGTTTAATATTTATGAGGTACTTATTTTAAATGCTTTATATCAGAGGTCTGCACACTCTGTCCTGTGGGCCAAATCTATCCTGGTATCTGTTTTTGTAAATAAAGTTTAATTGGAACACAGCCAAGCCATGTGTTTATGTATCCTCTATGGCATCTTTTATTCATCAATGGCAGAGTTAAATATGGCAGAGACTATATAATCCACAAAATCTAAAATATTTACTATGTGGACTTCTACAGAAAAAGTATGTTGGTCTCTGCTTTAAATTATGAGGAAATTCTTGATGTATTATTTCATAGGTAGTCAACTACTTAATGATATTTGGGGAAACTGGCATTTTTGGTAGGGCTGGATGAATTTTTTTTTCCATTTAAATAATATAAAATAAGGGATCTTTCTATCCAAAAATTCACTATCCAACCAGATTTCAGATTTAGATTAGAACAGATTAGATTTAGAAGATGAGAGATGCCATATTTACCTGGATAGTTCAGTTCAAATAGTCAATTTGAGAATCTAATGTAATCATCTTGGAATTTTGTGACTGTTTTTCCCTTTGCATGTCTTTTAAAGGTGGTGACATCTAACACTGATGTGATTTAAGTATTTTTCATAAGAGAAGCCCAATTTTTTTTTTAAAGATTTTATTTATTTGAGAGAGAGAATGAGAGAGAGAGAGCACATGAGAGGGGGGAGGATCAGAGGGAGAAGCAGACTCCCTGCCGAGCAAGGAGCCCGATGCGGGACTCGATCCCAGGACTCCAGGATCATGACCTGAGCCGAAGGCAGTCGCCCAACCAACTGAGCCACCCAGGCGCCCCGAAGCCTAATTTTGTGTACAATTAATTTTCTTATTATGACAAGCTAGTAAGTTTCGCTAGAATCCCAGGTAAGTGCTGGAAAGACCCTCAAAATTACTTTCCTTGCCCCAATTCCACATGTCCACCTCCCTCTCTCCCGTTTTTTTTTTCTGAAAGGAGGGGAAGACTAGTTCAGAGTAGCAAAGTTAGTTGACTTGCCAGAGGTCATGATTCATTAATAAGAGATGGATCAGTCCCCACTGCTCTTTAGCATTTGCATATATGGAACAGTTATATGTTCGTTATGAATGAACTTTTAACTGCCATGAACTTTTTGCTGGACAATCAGCACTGGGGAAAAAAAAAATCTTTGCTATAATCATCAACTGAAAATGTTCTTTAGTAAAACCAAAAATGAGGTATGCCATGTCATGGCTAAACTGCTCAGTTGACAATTGCTCTATTTGCAAATTTCACATGATGGTGTACAATTCTTAACATGAATATTAAGTTGAGGTGGATAGTTTTTTACTTTTCCAAATAAAATCTTGCCTTGCTTGTTCAGGAGTGTATAAATCATACTAGCTGGCTATAGTACAGATGCAAAGAATTTGAAATCTGAAAGGCGCCTTGGAGATCACCGTCCAGCTTCCTAATTTAACAGAAGCAAGGAGGCCTAGGGAAGATCCCAGCTAAACAGCAATACTATATATTTAAAACAAAGTTCCTTGTGTCGCGGTTGTTTGGGCTTTTTCAAATGTCTCCTTTAAAAAAGCACAGGCAGGGCACTTCCAGGCCAACTATCAGAAAATTCATACTCTATCGGTCTTATTTCTCTTTCTAGGTTGAGCTCAATTAAGATTTTGGTGACTATACACAAGAAGCCACTAATGTAAAACAAAAGGTTTGAAGGGCGGGCGGGAAAAATTTACCCAGAGTAGCAACTGAGAGACAAAGAGCCTCTCCCCGGCCCCGCCCCCTGATTCTCGCCAATAGCAACAGACGCGAGCCCTTGCTTTCCCGAGCCCGGCCAATCGGCTGCGCGGGCTGTGGCCCGACGGAAGGGGCGGGGCGGCCGTTGCCAGAGAAGCCACTTGATGGTTACTAGCTCCACTTTCGTCCCTCTTGCACCTGGGCGGGCACTCTTCCACCGCAAGCAGTTCTAGGAATTCGCCTCCTTGCCACCTCGCGTCCTTTCGCTTCCTTTCTAGCTTTCGCCTGCGGCACTGCCTCCTGCGTCCCCCTCTCTCCTAGCCGACCCAGGGCTGGAGAACACAGGTACGCTGGCGGTGGTTTCCACCACCGTTCGCTGAGCGTCATCTTTGCGGCCCCTTTGGACCCCTTCCACGGCGGAGCGGCGGCGGGCTGACGTCACGGCGGCGTGCTGACGCAGCGGTCGGGGCGTGGTCACGCTTTGGGGAGCGGGGAAGCTTGGGCTCGGACCGTCTCTCTGCGGTTACTGCAGACGCACTTAGGGGTTCGGGTGGTCCGGGCTGTTTGGGGGCCGGATGTGAAAGGCCTTCACGTCCACCCAGAGCTAGACCTCAGCCCCTTTCTGCCCATACCTGCCACTTACCCCAGAATTGACTGCCTGGCCTGGGAAAAAGACGGCGAGGCTCGTATTCCTAGGGAGGGTGTGGTCCCCAGGACCCCAGGGTAGATCATAGTTGATGGGCTTGTCCAGAACGAAGCCCTTATCCGGTCGGCCCGGGCATGGTGGCGTCTCCTTCTGAAACAATTCCTCTTACTCATTTGGCTGGCTTTTAAGCGACCACCATATAAGATACCCGATTGTGGTAGGCCCTGGGGCTCCTTTAGTGAAGAATACCATGGGAGGCCTGGGAAATTAAGTCCTCCAGGTTCCTTCTAGGTTTCCGGACTCAATAGGAAACTCCTTCAAGTGTGTGGCCTTGGACCGGTCGGTCACTTAACTTTCCTGGCTTCAGTTTCCCTATCTGGAAGACGAGGGCAATAATAGTCACTTTGGGGTGGTTGTAATAAAAGAGATTAAGTAAACCAGTGTCAGGTTTTGAGTATAGGTAGTAAGGGTGCTTGTTGATTGAGAAAACCATAGCCACACTGGGGCAGGTATTTAGGATGTCTATTTCGGAGACAAAGTTTCCCTGTCATCTCGCCCATACTAAGGTTTCAGGTGTTTTTGAATTAATGAGGTTCTTGGAGTAGTTTTAAACACTACTTGCCTAGTTAAAGGAACAAACCACAGAAAACCTGTTTTTAAAATTAGTTTGCTTTCCTTCTCCTTAGAATAAGAATGTCATGGTCATGTTCCTAATTCTTTAACAGCTAGGTATCCATTTTCTGCCTCTCTTTCTTCTACTTTCACGGTTGATGTGTATAAATAATACGGTTTTTGTACCCAAAAAACGAAAGGCATGAGAAAGTGGCTTTGTTTATATTGTACAAATGAATGAGACCCAAGGAGCTGAGTATAGCAATGAGGTTGACATAACATCTACCCACCAAACTCAATTCTTTTGGAAGTCAGTTGTTTTCCCGTGGGCTCTGGTTTAGTAGTACTCAATTTATGACTACTTCGTAGATGATTTGTAATGATTCTGTAAGGAACAGATCTTGAAAGAATTGTTTCGAAAAGTTGGTTTTATACAGATAACTCAGGCCTTCAAGTATTTTAAGGAATAGTGATTGACTCAGTATGATTTTTTTTTTTTTTTTAAGATGAAAAAATTTAAAGAAAAGACCTGGTGGGAAAGCAACCCCAACAATGATCCAAAGGGACCCTAAATTAAAAAAAAAAAACATTCAAACAAACAAAAAACCCCACCTGTAAGTGCTATTTCATTCTGTTCAAACCTCCCCACAGCTTTGGCTGGCAAAGTTTTTTTCTCATTATGTAGAAGAGGCAACTAAGGCCTGCTGTGGCTTAGAGTTGTCCATGTCAGGTGGTTCTAAGGACTAAGAACAGGTGAGTCTGGCCCAGTATTTCATTTTAATATGCTGCCTCTGGGTCATCAAGGAATGGTTAAATTATGTTCAGGCTACCTGTACTCTGAGGAAGAAGAAATAATACTTTCAGGAGGTTTTCTTCAAGCTCTCAAGTTAATTTTGGTACTTAAAGGGATAAGCTGTCATTTTCTGGAACAGGTATGTGGAGCAATCCATTCAGATGGTCATGGGTAAATGAAGAGTTATATTTGGTCACTTTCTGTACTGAATCTCTTGCTATTCTAATTCCTTCATTGTTTTTCAAGTTTGTTTGTTTGTTTGTTTTTATCACCAGTGGAAACAACTTTTGATTTCTTCAAAATTTTTTCTAGGAAAAGAACAGTGGAATTTCATTTCTCTGGGACCGTAATAACCGGTTTCACTGCTTCTACTCTTCTCCCCTCCATATACCTGGTCCATTCTCCAAAATACCACTAAATTTATCTTTTAAAGATGCACTTTTGATCTGTTATTATCCTGCTTAAAATGATTTAATGGTCTGTCTTAACCTTTAGGAAAAAATTCAAGCTTTTGAGCTTGGCATACAGTGACCACTTCATTGTGTCCAGTTTCATCCTTTGCCACTTGCCCTTGCAAATCATGTCCTTTCATGATTCCTTCCTCTTGCTTGTACTTGACCCTGTACCTATGCCTTTTTCTCTTTCTTTTTGTCATACTCACATTTGTTTTGCAGGACTCTACAATTCTTTAGTAAACTTTGACTAGTGTGAAGAATAGTGAGAGAGATGAGAAGCATTCCTATATCTACTTTGTGTTCTTTGCTGAATATTTCAGTGAATTTTTCAGGAGAAGTTGTGTGCTTTTGTTTGAAGCCAATGGGAGCTTGTTTTCCAAGAATTAATGTTTGGCAAAACAAATTGAAATCTGTGAGATTCTTATGCTTTTCTCTTTGGAGAGATTAGTTTTAAATATATATTTGCAGCTGGTTTATTTACTTAGAGCAATCTAGATGCTAAGGAAGGGCATGAGCTGGGATCTTTCTTTTCTCTGACCATGGCCAGCAGTATAGTCCCTGAACAGCCATCCCTCAAATGCTTATTGTTGGCCAAATGGAACATACTTTAGTGAGTGTAGCTGGGTCAGTGTAAACCATGACCACGCCTGGAAAAAGCTTTAAGTACATGCCTTTTTGATAGGGGACTGGTAAAGTCATCTCTGTATAGGAAATTTAATTCTTTAAACGTTAAAATATATTTAAGTTGCTAATCTTTAGGGGTTTGGTTATTAAATATGTGTGCAGAATATGTGTCTTTGTTTCACCACCAAGTTGTACAGGAGTATATTTGTCAATTGGGAGTATATTCCATGTAATTGAAAACATTTTCTTGTGAAACATCTTTTCCATAGAGGAATACATTTGGCTCACTAAAATGATAGCATTTTTTATAAAGGTAGGACTTTTTATGCTAAAGAAAATTGTTCAGCACACATATGTTTTTGGTTATAATATTGTCACAACACAAAAATAGTGGAGTGCCTTGGAAACTTTGAACAATTTTTATCCTGGAAAATATTTCTAGATTGTAAGAATATAATTGTTGATAATTTCTATGGATATATCTGAGACTTGACTTATATAGTTCTCTTTGTTTTGAGAATCAGTAATGAAGATAACATTTTTGAATGTTGGGCTAAGAGTCATTCTAAGATCTCTGTTTTTACAGTGTGTTAATTTTATTTGTTTACCCTTTAAGATAAGGCACAGTTACTTTTTACAGGTGATGAAGCAGAAAAATGTAGTATTTCATCTTGTGATAAAACTTTTAGAAAAATTGTATAAATAGCTGCCAATAGCCCACAGAGCCAAGTAAGAACTCATTTAAAATACTAATACCAAACTGAATCTTATAAAATATGCCTACCGGGGCACCTGGGTGGCTCAGTCGTTAAGCGTCTGCCTTCGGCTCAGGTCATGATCCCAGCATCCTGGGATCAAGTCCCACATCGGGCTCCCTGCTCCGAGGGAAGCCTGCTTCTCCCTCTCCCACTCCCCCTGCTTGTGTTCCTGCTCTCGCTATCTCTCTCTCTGTCAAATAAATAAAATAAAAATCTTAAAAAAAAATAAAATATGCCTACCAATTGAAGATCCCTAATCCTCTTATATTTATTTTTGAATTTTTATTCAAAATATAGGAAACATTTTTCTTTTAATGATTCCCCCAAAAGATGAATCAATGAAGTGAATAAGTAAAAAGCAACTGCCTTTATTCATCGCATTAACTGCTCTAAGCCTTGAGTCCTCTCCTTCAATTACTGCTTAGCTTTTATACGGCTTGTAGCTGCTAAGGATTCAAATGTAAATAAGGTATTCTTTCTTGAGATTCCAGTGTGCAGAGCAAGAAATTTTAAACAAGTGAATGAATGAAAGGTAAATACCAGTTCCCCTGTGAGTGGGGTAGCTATTGGAACCAAACAAATCAGTAGATGATAGTACTGTTGATTGCAGTGATTTATCTAGATCATATTCTTCTTCACTCTTAGGTTTGGTTTTTCATTTGATTTTTTGTATCCATCTATTTTTAATTCTTCTTTAATTCTTTAAGACTTCAGATAGCTCAAAATACTGTTATGTCTTACCAACAGATGTTTCATATTTCAGCATTCAAGTAGATCATCTTAGGTATCTGTAGGTTAATTAGCAGTTCCAATTGTACATGAGTTGTTGGTATTTCAAAAATATGAGCATGCATTTCTTTGGTCTATATCCTAAATCCTTGTTTCTGTAGTGTATAGAACCTTCAGACAAAAATAGATGTATTTTTACAGACACTTTCAAAGTGTTATTTTAGAAATACAAGTAATTTTCAACTTATAATTTCTTCACATCTACTTAAATATTGAAAATTCTTGACCAAATGTATTGTAAAATACAGGTTTATAAAAATAAATTACAAAGAGGTAAAATATCTCTGAAAACCCTGAAGATCTTAAATATAACATTTGATTTTGTATAAATATAAAATGAAGTCAGGGAGACACATTACCATATATTAGAGTTGTGAAAACACAGCCTTAATGATTGCTAAAGCACTAATTTATTACTTAAAATGGAACAGTTCTGAAGGAATTCGTGCGTATTCCTGTTTAAAAAATGACACCGCTAAGTTTGAGTGAAAACAGTTGTTTAGTAAAACTTAGAAGTATCTGTCTATTTGTTACCACCAAAGAGTATCCTAGATTGAGCTGGGAAATAGGAATAAATTAATTTAATTTTGTAAGGTCTACTTTCAAAAGAATAACAATCTTTTTGTAGCTATTGTTGCCAAATACTTTGAAAAGTATATGAAATTTCTATTCTAGGCATACATAACATACATTTCCTATTGGGTAGATATAATGAAACTAAGGACCAGAGTTAACCGTAGTTTTTATATTTATTTTCTAGTTTGAGTGGATTAAGATACTATAATACTTCAAGAAATAGATTAATAAAAATTTCTACATTCTTGTGGTTATGTAGAAAATAACAGGCCTTTTGGAGAGTGTATGGAATTGGCAATTGTTGAATGCTTGGGCAATGCAATTTTGATACTTTTTGAATTAGTATCACAAATGAGTAGCAGTTATAATTTCTATTTTGTCTGTAAAATATAATTCTTTATACATGTTTAGGATTTTTATTTTATAGAGTAATGACAGAAAAAAGAACCTACTGAGATAAGTTTAATAACTAAAATATTTCCTAGCTTTCAGCTTATGAAGAAAAGTTGTTGTGGAAGCCACCTATAAATCCATTTACCAAATTTATGGAGAAGCCTTCAATTGATGGAAGTCATTCAGAGAAACTATGTTCTCATTTTACAAGTACACCAGAGGACGAACATTTACCACAGGCTGCCAGTGAAAGTCATCTCAGCTGGTATTTTCAATAATAGCAGGGGATATCTAATTTTCTGATTTCAACATTTCATGTTTTGTCCATACTGTAAATTATTTGAATCAAATACAGCATTCTTTCAAGAGTATCTTCTTCAAATCTAGCAATTCATATATTTATTTACCCTGATTACAAATCAGTACTCATTTAGCAGAATTGGGCTAGGTTTTTGAAATCTTAATGAAAGCAAATAAAAATGAAAGCCTTATCTATTGAGAATTATTAAAGTATTAAGCCTTATAGCTAAGATAAATGAAAATAGAAGTACTATGGAATGTTGGAAATGTAGTTGATGAGTACTAATTCACTGTCATTTGGAACATTGCTATATAACAAATACCTGTCATATTTTGCTATCTCCTTTAGAATAAGGAATACACGGGGTGCCTGAGTGGTTCAGTTGGTTGAGTGTTCAGCTCTTGATTTTGGTCAGGTCATGATCTCAGGGTCGTGGAATTGAGCCCCGTGTTGGGCTCCACGCTCAGTGGGGAGTCTGCTTGAGATTTTCTCTTTCCCTCTCCCTTTGCCCCTCCCCCCAAATAAATAAAATCTTAAAAAAAATAGGGAATACACTTGCTATTTATATGACTCATTGCTTACCAAGATGACAAGCTTTTTTTTTTTGAAGATTTTATTTATTTATTTGAGAGAGAGAAAGAACACAAGCAGGAGGAGCAGCAGGCTCCCCGCTGAGCAGGGAGCCTGATGCAGGGCTTGATCCCATGACCCCGGGACCATGGCCTGAGCTGAAGGTAGACAGTAGACAACCAACTGAGCCACCCATGGGCCCCCAAAAATGACAGCCTCAAAACACCATTATTGTCACCATTGATAGTATAGTCCAGTTTCTATTTAGCTTGTTGTAAACGACAGTGATATTTTTTTTTTTTTTTAAGATTTTTATTTATTTATTCATGAGAGACAGAGAGAGAGGCAGAGGGAGAAGCAGGCTCCCAAGGAGCAGGGAGCCCGATGCGGGACTCGATCCCAGGACACTGGGATCATGACCTGAGCCGAAGGCAGACGCTTAACCATCTGAGCCACCCAGGCGCCCAATGACAGTGATATTTGGTCATATATAACCATTCTTGACTTTCTTCTGCCCATGGTTTTTAATAATGGACAACTGTCATTTATAGCCAACATCTTACACCCATCATGTTAAGCCAGCAGTAATTAAGAACACAGTCTGCTTTCTGACATAGCCTCTAAGATCCCATCAGTTGTTGATGAGCCATTATATTGTTTTGTAAAGAAAGAAAAACTGCCTATTGAAGAAAGATACAATGCTTTCTTATGATTTATTTTGTTTATAAATATTGAAAAAGCTCCTTCAAACTTAATTATACATAGATTTTTGACTTCAAATAACTATGCTTTTAAAAAAATAAAAATAAAAAATAAAACGTAAGTGAAATAAAGTAGGGTATTCTCAAAATTTTTTTATACTCAATATCCAACTCTTAGTCACTTTTTGACTCAGAGTTGTCCTTGCTATTAAGAGTATTGGCGATGTGGCATTTCTTAGGACGATCTTTAACTGAACTAAAATTTATTGGTGCTGGGCTGTAATAATATTCAGCAAGCCTATATTGGAGTCTTGCTTCTGGAATGTTGCTAAACATTCCTAGTTCACCAGCTCCTTCAACCCCTCTATGGCCGTCCATTCCTAGGGGTTAAAAAGTGCTACACCCCATCTCTGGGGCATTCTTGAAAGCATTTGACACTTTTAGTTCTGGGCATGTGCAGGAAAGAGCTCAGGACTGCTTCTTAACAAAGATTACAGGAAGCATCCTGATTTCAGGATGTAAAAATGTAACCAAAGAGATATCTCTTACAGTGATACACAGTAGTGTCTAGGTAATCAAGAAGGCAAATATTAATAGTTTTGTTTTGAATGATGATAATGTATTATAAAGCCAAGTGTGAAGGATTTTTGCAATGTGGAGAGCTTTAGTTTTTTGTGTTCTGTTTGTTTAGCTTATTTGTTCTTCTGGAGGAATTTTTTTTGTGAAGAACAGCAAGTTTCAAGAAAGCATTTAGGAATAAGGTCTAATAGACAAATCTTTTGGGTTTGGAGTAGGGAGTAAAAAGGGAAGTAAAAAAGACATAAACACATTCACACAAATCATTTTACAAACCAGAAAAGAGATGTTGAACAATTACTAGTAGCACAGTGAAGCATTGCTGTTGGTGTTCTTGTGTTTTACATATCTAAACGTTTTAAAAACTTTCTCTCTGTATATTAAGTATAGAAAAATAGGGGAGTATAGGAAAAATTTCATACATTTTCAAGGACCATTTACTGTTATTTTGTGGAGAGCAATTTGTGGAACTGTAATATTTAGTTAACGCTGTGCTATATTTGCATAAAAAGTATAACTAGTTTATGTGACAGATTTAACTTAAATTTTATTTGTGCGTATCTAATTAGTCTAAAGCAGGACATCCTAAATGAAAAGACTGACCTGGAAGCAACATTTAAGGAAGCTGAGTTGGCAACCTGTTCTGTAGAATTATTTTTGCCATTATTTAAGGATACCGTTGAAGAGATTAGTTTTGAAAATGTGAGTACCTGACTTATGAACATCTAATAAAATAGACAGCTAGCATAATACTCAGAATGCATTAACTGCAGTCTTGTATCGAAACACAGTTATGCTCACATACTGGTATTTGATATTAAAAATTGCAGGTTTATCAGTCTCCTATGTCATTAGCTGCAATTCTTTTCTTCAGAGATAATCTCAGGCATGCACTTGTTAAGAGGCTAACCTTGGTGCTTAACTTATCCAAAATTGAACTAGAGAGTCAACTATTTCAAGAGTGAATTTAAACAAATATTCTAAGAGATGAAATATATCTATTTTCTATAGTTTTGTATAGAATAGAAACCTGTATTCTAAAATTTCAGTGTACTGAAGTTTGAGTTAGAGACAAAAATAGATTGTATTCTATTAGTTTCATTAAAATAAATGCCTGAAACACTTCGGGGTTTAAGCCCTTATTTTGATTTCATTACTTTAATATACAATGTACTTTATTTATTTATTTATTTATTTTAAAGATTTTATTTATTTGACAGAGAAAGACAGCTAGAGAGGAAACACAAGCAGGGCGAGTGGGAGAGGGAGAAGCAGGCTCCTGGCTGAGCAGGGAACCCGATGTGGGGATCGATCCCAGGACCCTGGGATCATGACCTGAGCTGAAGGCAGACGCTTAACGACTGAGCCACCCAGGCGCCCCTGTGCAATGTACTTTAATGTACTATTAATAAGCTTGGCAAAATTTACTCTTACTATATGCAAAAATGATTTTGTTACTAGGATAAAGTATTCTTTGATAATAGCAATGTTGTATTTTAGAGTGTCTTAATGCTGTATCTTTTTAGATTTTTTTTTTTTTTTAAATGCTGTATCTTAAAATGGGTATGTGGTTCTTATATTTTGTCAGGCTAATCTTTTTGCATCCAATTTGAAGAAGATTTCTGAACAGAAGGAAATATTAACAAAAGAATTAGACACTTTTAAACGTGTAAAACAAGCTTTAGAACACCTTAGAAAGACAGAATACCAACAAGTAAGGACCCCTAAGCACTAATTTAATAGATATATTTCTCACTTGAAGGATTTGCTATTTCTGAAACTGTAGAAATTGAATTATTGGTATATTTGAAATGGAAATAATTCTTGAATTTTCGTTTGAAATGTCAATCATGAAACTAACCCTTACTCTTAACGTTTCACAAATAGTTCTACATGAAAGCAGCATGTTTTTATAGAAAATATATTTGTATTTTCTATCTCAGAATTTTTCATTGTTATATTTCATTTCAGCTGATGAAAATAAAATTTTCTTAGAATTTAAGCTCCATTGTACCATTGTATTCATACATTCATTTATTTTTGGGGTTAGCAGTTTGTTGAGAGATAATTCACATATTCACCCATTTAAAGTGCACACTTCAGTGATTTTGAGTGTATTTGCAGAACTGTGCAGCAATCCCCACAGTCAATGTTAGAGCATTTTCATCACCACAAAAAGAACTCCACCCCCCACCTCCAGGTCCTTTAGAAGTTCGCCTACCTCCCAACCCCACTCACCCCTCCTTATCCTATTATTTCCTTTCTGTTTTTATGAATTTGCTCATTCTGGAAATTTCATGTAAATAGATTCATATAAAATGTGGTTCTTCATAACCACCTTTCATTTAGCATAGTGCCTTCAAGGTCAAATATGTTGTAGCACATGTCAGTGCTTCATTCCTCTTTATTGCTGAATAATATTTCATTGTATGGCTATTCCATTTTTATTTGTCCATTCCTCAGTTGATGGATATTTAGGTTGCTTCAGTTTTTGGCTGTTATGCATAAAGCTGCTGTGAACATTTATTTACAAGTTGTTTATATCCAAGAGAAATGAAAATATATGTATGCCAAGCAATTCCACTGTGTCCTTCTACAGAGTCCCAAGAGTGGGCTTCATGCAGTCCATGAAATTGTGTATGCAATTTTGCATTAGATGTACATGGCACAAATACTTTTGGGTGAAAGGAATTCATAGCTTTTCACATTCCCAAGCAGGAGTGTGACCCTCAAAGTGAATAAACATTTTTCTATGTTCTCATTTAAAATATCTACATAGAATTCTTTTACTAATGTGCTGTGATTCTTTAAAAATAATCTTACTTGCTAAAATTAAGGTGGTTTATATTTTTTACCTATTTATAAGCAGCATGGTGAGCTTCCTTTGTATACAAGATTTTTGTGGTTTTTGTGTCATTGGCTTGTGTTGTCTGAGGTGTTATTTAGAAATTAGTATATAATTTCATAAACTGTGGACAAAAGATGATTTGGAACACTTAGGCAAAAATCCATCTGATGACCTTTTTAAAAATCTGAACTGTGCATAATAGTTGTCCATATTAATTTCTTAAGTGATGCTTATTCCTCTTCCTACTTTTATATGTAGAGAACTATGTTTGTCAATACTGATTTATAATATCTTTTTTTCATAGGTAGGGGACAGTTTATCCAGCATGTTAGAGAAGCTAACTGATAATGAAAGTGAAAATACTGTAAGTCTTTTTATACTTTGTGTCTACTCTGACATTTTTTATTTATATGTTGCTTGGTTTTATAAAATTAGCCAACATTGTCCAAATTGTGATATTTCTAACTCTTACATTATATTTGCTGAAGAATCTTAAGAAGAAGGTACTTGAAAAGGAGACCTATATTCAAGAACTTTCTTGTTTGTTTCAGAATGAAAAGGTAAGCAAATTTTGAGCTTAATCCATCATATTTTCTTAATATTGACTCCCTCTTTTCCTTCTTTCCATCCTGGCCCCCATATCCTCAGAAATAGACACAGAAGTGTTTTTACATTATTTGGATATTTTACAAGTTTTTTTAGTTTCTTTTTAAAAGATTTTTATGGTCTTTAAGTCAGGGTAATTGCATAAATCACTATATATTAGGAACTATGAATAGATTTGTATCTCAATTTTAGTATAAATTAAGGAATTTTAGTGTTTATAGGAGCATTTTAGATATAATTTACTTAGGATAGGTAGGAATTTTTAAAAGGAGATTATCAGGAGCCATTAAATAAAAGGGGGGAGGGGAAAATAGCCCCATAGTTTTATGTACAATTTATAATGGAGGGGTCATGGTTAATGTAAAGTGGTGCTTTGCTTTTTATCAACTTTTTAGATCATGTCTAAATATGGATAAAGTTAAAGATTGTGGAGAAATATATCAAATAACACATTTTTTTTGTTTTCTATGTTACAGGCAAATGCTTTGAAAGCAAACCGTTTTTCACAATCAGTAAAAGTAGTACATGAACGACTACAGCTCCAAATTCATAAAAAGGAAGCAGAGAATGATAAATTAAAAGGATACATAAAGGTTATAAATATTCAGTCATTTTTATAGTTTAAGTGATAAAATTAATGAACAACTATAAAGCCCTTCCTTAGTTCTGGAATTTGGTGGTTTTGGAAGAATTCAATTTAAGTGTTGCCATGGGAAATACATATCTGAGGCAGATCTTAAGATTTCTGGCCCATCTAAAGATTTAGTTCTAAATCCCAAGATAGAAATGCTCTCTCTCTTTAATACCAGTCTAGGAAGGATTTATAGAGCTTGAATTAAAAAAAAAAAAATCTTTCCCATTATATAGTTAATTTATGTTTATTGTGGAAAATTTGTAAAATACAAAGGAAAAAATTAAAATAATTTAAAAATACTGAAACCATTATTAATATTTTGGGATATAGTATTCCTGTCTATTTTCTACATCTACACATAAATACATACTCACATTTAGTAGGCAGTCAGTAAATGCTTATTATTTTTTGTTTGTCATGAATGGTAACAACCCTAAAATCAGTTATTTAGCTTTGGTGTTTAGAAAACTGAGTAACATTCTTGTCATGCAGTTTTTTTAGCAGTGTCATTAAGGGGAATATTTTGGTTTAAACTCAGTGGTTTTAATACTCTTCTGGAAGCCTCACAGGCACTTTGAAATAAGAACTTGAGGTCACTATGACATGACACAAGCTGACTGGATCTATTGTCATTATTTTTGCCAAAGGAAAAGAAGCAGTGTTCTCACTTGGAGAAGAGAAGTGTACAGTGATAACCCCCTGGAGTGTGAGGACATCGGTGTTAAATTTCTCTTTGCTTTTGCACTCCTGAATCATGGCAAATGTTTGCAACCTGTAGCATGTTTCAAGACTGCGCTTGGGGTGTTTTGGTTTTTGTTTTTCTTCAAGGATGAAAAGCTTTTGCCCAGTAAGGGGACATTAAGCAGGCTTATGCGGAGTGTAAATTTTATCCTTTGTCCTCCTACCTGTGCTTTTTAAGCAGTTTCCCCCATTGGTTCCCTGTGTCGTTTGTATGGGAGTCCTAGGGCATTACAGATGAACTAGAGTTGATATTGCATTAGCCTGTCATGGTAAATACAATAGAATACATGTGATTTAACACCTCAGATAATCATCTGTCACAATTTATCTTACACAAGTTTTAGTTATGTCCTCAAATAGCATTTGGGAAATTTTTGAAAACATTTTCTTCAATTTAAAAATGAAATATTAAGTGATATTTTGAAGTTAATTTTAACAATTTCATATGATAATTTAGAGAATATAAGACTAAAATCTTAAGATTTTGCCATGACATTCTTCTAATACTTTAAATTCCTTTACAAAAACCCTGCTGTTTAGAAATAATTACAAGAGTTGCATTAGGTTACTGATTTTTCTACCCTCCCTGTAACATACAATTTTTGAATTTAAGGCATTAAGTTATTGGGGGGGGGGGGGGGCGGTCAGAATTTAGTTCTTCAATTTAGGTTTCACAAGGTTCTTTTTGGAGTACAAAGATAATGAACTCAGTTTGGCAACATAAATCTCATTTAATATTTTAGTTTTGACTCCAGTGAGTCAATTCATTTTAATAGGTCTTGAAAAATTTACGTTTTAGTTCTCTGAGAAGTATTCCAAAGATACTTTAACCCATTTTTCTTTCAAGATCTTTATAATATAGCAGTTAGGAATAAATATTTTCACAATTTAGAAGAAACAGAATAATTATCTTTATAATATGCAGCATGTAGAGCTCCTTGGAAATAAGGAAAGGCAAATAGTTGACTTTACATGTATGTCCATTCGTTTGGCAAGAGACTGCGAAGAGTCATTTATTTTGAAACCATAAAAATAATTTGATAGTTTAGTATACTTCCTAATAGTGCTCAAATGTGGGATAGGATAAATCTAGTGAGGAAGTTCTGACTGGAATCTTGTTCCAAAGGATTTATTTCACCTTGGTGTTTAAAATGCTTTATGAAAGTGTAGCAATTATTCATGGTGTGCTGATGACACCCTGTGGTTTCCTGGAGGAATGGCAGCTGTACTTCCTGTGGAGTCTATTCTCTTCAGTAGACTTGTACTGCTCTTACTCATACTTGTTTTCCCCCAACAACTTATTAAAACATTTCATGGGATTTTTTTAGTTTAAGTAGACTTCTAGAGACTCTTTAACAGTATTTTTTTTTTAAGATTTTATTTAGTTGTCAGAGAGAGAGCACGAGCAGGAGGAGCAGTAGGGAGAGGGAGAAGCAGGCTCCCTGCGGAATAGGGAGCCTGATGTGGGACTCGATCCCAGGACCCTGGGATAATGACCTGAGACGAAGGCAGACGCTTAACCGACTGAGCCACCCAGGCGCCCCTGTTTAACAGTATTTTGTTGCTTGTCTTAATCTACCGAGTGCACTTTTCAAAGAGGGCTAGTCTTTAAATCTTATTTAATATGTACTTCTTAATCTAAATTCTAGTGGAAGTTAAGAAGCATAGTTTTTATTGATCATGGAGTTAAGTAGAAAACCCAGTCTTTTACTTTGACTCCTTTGATTTTTTTCATTAAAATGATTGTCTAAGAAATGTTAAACTAAAACCTAAATTCTGTAATATTTTTTTTTTCAGTATTATACAACTTTCAAAAAATGTAAAAGCATTAAAGCCTTAGGTCTCTAAATTCTTAGATATTTAGTAGTCAAATACTTTAAATACAAAGCCTTAAAATAATTTGAAATAAAAGCATGAGAGTTATCAAACTAAATCATATCCATCATCCACCCAGCCTATTATTCTGTCTCTAGTTATGTAAGGAAACAGTCATGCCCAATTAACACCATCAATTTCAATGGATAGAAACATGCCCCTCAAACATCTTTTCACCCTTACTGTTGTGGATCTGATAGTTATTCATCTAAACCTCTTCAGTCTTGGAATAGTAACTTCCATAAGGTTACTACTCATTGGATAAAGCAGTACTTTTATTCCCCTTGATGTATGTAACTCTTTTAAATGTCAAGGCATGCCCCTTAATTCTAGTAAATTAAAATTTGCAAAATAAGTCTATCTCATCTACATTTTTTGTGATCTATAGATTTTGATCTTACGTCCTTTAAGCCTTTATCATTTCAACTGAAAAGCCCTGACATATGTAGGGAGCTACTGATTCCTTTGAGCTTTGTGTAATTTGTTTGAATTGTCTCCAGCTCAATTACAGTTTTTGATTTTCAGTAACTAGTACTATGTATAATATTCTAGATGTGAAATTTTAACAAGTTCTAGTTAATTACAAAAGTTTAAAAAATGTGCTGTAATCACCAATATTAGTATCTTTAATAAGAGTAGGATTAGTTTTATGTAGGCTTATATATTTTAAATTTGCATTCTATAATGTTACAAATAAACATTGGTGAAACCACCTTTCTTTACTGTTTTGCTTTTTATTAGTCCTATGATTAATCCTTTTGATAAAATCTATGGAAGATTATTTACATATTTTTACAATGTTGACATAAACATTGGAGTTCTAAAATAATTTAAGTACTACTAATATTTTTTTAGAGCTTAGAAACCAAGATAACTGAATGGAACTTACAACTGAGAAAGAATAAGCACGAAGCTGTAGCAATGAAAGAATCAAGCAAGCAAAAAACTATAGCTCTAAAAAAGGCATCTAAAATTTACAGACAAAGGCTTAAACACTTTACTGGAGACACGGAAAACCTTACCTCCCAAATCAGAGATCAGGTAAGTTTATACATTCTTCCTTAACTGTCCTATGCCCTTAGGTTATGTAGTTAATGTCATATTGCTTAATATAATAATCTTCTCTTAGTGCTACTGATACTAGGAAAACCTCACTCACACTCTTTTGCTTTAGTCTGTGTTGAAAGGTTATAGAAAATGTCACATTTGCATATTGAATTATATCAGTATTTCCTTGGGAACTTTATTAAAGGATATATTAAAAGTGTCCTAGTGCATCTATGGCAAGCTAAGGGTAGCACTTCATACATATTCCCCCTTGGAAATGGACAGTGTACATTAGCATATTAAAGGCCCTGAGTAGGCAAAGTAGAAGAGCATAATGAAGAGTTTTGAACTCAGAGTTTCTCACCACTTATTTAACCACAGAACTCTTGTTTTACCCACAAAACAGCTCTTGGAACTGGTTCTAAGGAACACCAGTTTGGGAAATGCTGATTTATGTTATTAGACCATATGACTGTATTCAGTAATTCACTTCATTTGAACTTTGTAATGCACTTAAAGCCATTCACTGACGTAAACACACCATGTGAAAGTTATCTTTGGGTGTAGTACAAAGTTGAAAACTGGACTTAGTGCTTTGTTGTTTTTGTTGAATTATTGTATTTATTCAATTAGCAATTGATAAAATATTTACTCTTTTTAATGTCTCATGGGTATTCCACCTCTTAAGAACTGATGTTAAGGCTTATAGAATTATTAGAAGCTTTTAGAAATGAAAGTGGACTTGCATAAACTTTCTTGTGTAAACAAAACAACTTGATATTTTATAAACTCAGGTGTTAACACTTAAAGATGAACGACATTCAGAAGAATCTAACTAGACAAAAAGAATTAAGGACTAAGTTCAAAATCTACAAGGTCATTAGACTGAGTTGAATGCCTGAAAATATTGTTGAGTGGTGAAAGCTAATCAAGTCATTAACATTCTCAGGATTTTCCTGTTTAGATAGCATCATGTCACGCATACCCCAGATCATGGTATAGGAAGGCTCTTCTGCTTGTTCATCTTGTGACTTTGGGTGAGGTATTTAACCTCTCTAAGATTCTGTTTCCTCATCTATAAAATAGATAATAATATTCCTATTTCATATGATTGTAGAGAGGACTAAATGAGGAAATATATATCAAAGCACAGTGCCTGGCCATCCTACAATTTTGCCATAGTGGCCTCCTTTCTATTCCTCTAATGAGTAGAGTTTTATTGTTTGCTGTTATCTCTGGCTGTAATGTTCTTCTTGGATTCACAATAGCTGGTTCTTTTTTGATCATTCAGGTATCTTTTTAATTGTCATCTCTTCAGAGGGGCCTTCCTTGACCACTCCTTTTGAAGTAGTCCCACAACAGTCACATCATATCTTGAATTCCCTTCATAGCATTCATTTTATAGATAAAATTTCCGAGTATCTTTACATTATAGTATATTGCCTAACTTACACTTCATATATATATATATATATATATCCCAACTTATATACTTCATTGTGCAAATTAAAATTCATTTTACATAAAATATGAAAACAGAATACTAGGCTTTATTCAATGTATCAACAACATTACTGTAAAAAAGTATAAGCCAAAAAAGTCTTGCATATAGTACATGCTAAATAAATGCTTGTTCTGTGACTGGATGAATGATAGAAGGAAAGAAAGAAGCCCCCAATAAATACTGTCTGCTATCATTATTACTTCTGGGTCTTCTGATTAATAATTGTTATTGTCCTCCCAGTGAGTTTGTCGTCCTGTAGAATGTAGACAGGGGACACAATGACTATAGCTCACTAGGTGGGTTTGTAAAGAGTAAATTCATTTGACAGTTATTTATTGAGCATCTTCTGTATGCCAGGCACTTTCAAGGCCCTAGCAATGAACAAAACACAAAAATCTCTACCTCAGGGAGCTCACATTCAAAGTCGACAAGCCACTACTATAGTTTTCATGTCTTTGTTGACAGTAACAATGTTTGAAGGTCAATGGGGGTGACCTCTACAAAACAGCTTGACATCATTATAGCAACAATAAATAAGGCTGCATTATTAAATGCTATGGAATTAGGGAATTGCAGATAGCTTCTATATATATCAAAAGAGGGCTTCCTTCTCCTCTGATGCTTATGTGGTTGTTATCATCTTGTATATATAGAATGCAAAATGAAAAGCTCAAGAAATAGGAAGGAAGTTACCTTCACTAATTATGAAACATTGTTTGAAAATAGTTATATCAACATCCTTAAAATGTAGTGTTGGAACTGCCACAATGCGCGTTAAAACAATACTACTATAAAGATCCTATCAACATTTACTTTAAAAGTTTCCTATATTCAGAGTTGTACACTAAAATTTTCCATATTGAAAAATCCATCCTTTATAGGATGTTTCCTTGTTTATATTGTATTTGTGTTTAGAGCCCTGCACGAAACCAAAGTGTTACTCAATTATCAGATGAGTACTTGATGTATTTTTTAGGAAGCCAAGCTGTCTGAAACAATTTCAGCTTCCAATGCCTGGAAAAGTCATTATGAGAAAATTCTAATAGAAAAAACTGAATTGGAAGTTCAGATTGAAACAATGCAAAAGTAAGAAAAAAATTTAGAATCTTTGTACGGGTTAATAAGAAGTGTTTTCAGTTCCTTCCTCTTTAAGCACTTTGCATTTTGGTTCTTCTGGATTACATGTGGTGAAGGTTGTCCATATGATTCGATATTTTTGCTATTTATAATTTTAAAGACTTTTCTTATTCTATTCTAAAAATACAATAAAATGATTACCCACTAAAAAGTGCATTGGTGTTCACATTTTGAATTTTGTAGGTTAGTATTTGGAATTGGGTATGTGTCATCTATTATTTGCAGTTAAATGTTAACACTACTTTGTCTTAAAATGGAAGTGATAGTTCTCTACCAAACAAGAATGTGTAAGTAAGAATATATAACAGAGCTTACAATAACAGCACAAATGCTTTCAAAATTCTAAAAATTACTGTTCCTTAAAGTGCCTTAATTGCATAACAAAGAAAATCAATGAGTAAAAATGCTTATCTTTTATGCTTTGAAATTTATTACTGATAAACTAATAGTAATGAACCCTGCACATTTGTTTTTAAATGTTTTATTTTCTGTATATTCTCTTCAGTTTTATCATTGTAAACTAGCATGTATAATTCGCTTCTAGAGGTGAGTTATTGCCTCACTTGATCCTTTTATTTAACCTTGGTCTTGAGATTGTGTGTATGTATGTGCATGTGTGTGAATGAGAGACAGATGGCCACTGAGATAATAGTTCAGATATTTTACTGAATAGCAAAGGGAATGGTGTGCAATTTTTCATTGGCATCCTCAGTGAGTAAATATTGCTAATCAAGGTTTTGAGGGTAGTAGCCTGGCAGATAACTGCTTCCTGTTCACTTTGTTCTGTGACTTGTACTAACTTTAAAACCACGTACCCTAGCAACATAATTTCAGAAACACACTTAAAAAGTATTATTTGAATGAAAATTTCTATGACTTTTATAAAATATATCATTTATCTCATAAAGGCAAGTTACAAATCTTTTGGAAGACCTGAAGAAAGTGGAAGACCTTGGAAAAAATTCATGTGAAGAAATTCTTAGAAAACTTCACTCAATTGAATATGAAAATGAAACTCTGAATCTTGAGAATACAAAATTAAAGGTAATGTGTGTCCTGGGGCGATGGCTGGCTCAGTTGGTGGAGCATGCAGCTCTTGATCTCGGGGTTGTGAGTTTGAGCTCCATATTGGGTGTAGAGATTACTTAAAAATAAAATCTTTTTTTTTTTTTTTTTTTAAAGGTAATGTGTGTTCGTGTGTGTATGTGAGTATATTGTCCAATGACAACTTAGTAGAAGTAGCTGGAATGGTTGCGTGATTAGGATAGTGCTCTTGTGTCATTTTGACCTTTATGTTTGTAAGGGTATTAGAAGATCATTATAATATGCAACTTCTAAAGCTACAGATATATCCATATTTATATATCTATATATACACATATAGACACACATATTTGTATATAGATTTTTAAGTGTTTATAGTTGTATATACACAGATATATGTTAAAGTTGTTTTCAGCAATATTAAATAAGATTTATGAGGTTGAATAACTGTCTCGACTTCTAAAAACTTTATTTGTTCTTCAGTTTTAGCTGTTGAATCATCCAAAATTACATTAACTTTAATGCATAAGATTTTTTTCTAGGTGTCATGGTTACGATAGGATATAACCTAAGGCCTGGTCTGTTTGAAACCAGAAAGTATGTTCCTGGCTGCTTCATAACCAGAAAGAATTTTCCAACTTAATCAAATCCAAGGGGTGATTGGTTTGTATGTGTACCAGAGAAAAAAATGGGGAAGAAGTTTTTATACTTTCTGAGAAAAAAAAAATTGAGTTCTCACTTAGAGATACAAGTAACCAGATGAGACTTGGTTAAAGATGACTGCATCGGGGCTCCTGGGTGGCCCAGTCAGTTAGGCATCTGCCTTCAGCTCAGGTCATGATCCTGGGGTCCTGGGATGGAGCCCTGCATCAGACTCCCTGCTCAGCGGGGAGTCTGCTTCTCTTTCTCACTCTCCCTCTGTGTCTCCCTCTCTCTTTCTCGCTCTCAAATAAGTAAAATCTTAAAAAAAAAAAAAAAAGATGACAGCATCATTTTCAGCTCTTTAATACTATTTTTGGAGGATCGTAAATAGAACCCAGAAAAGAATCTATGTAAAAAGGCCAGAGTTGGCAGTTCAAAGCAGATATGGCATCAGAGAACCAACCCTCTTTTTAGCTCTCTCTTCTGCCATTCCTAGGTTATGACCCTCAGGATCCAAAATGATTGCTGGAGATTGCCAGGGGGAAAAGATGAGTTATAGCCCACCCCCCTTTTTTTTTCATCTCCCCTTAGGGAGACTTCCTGTAAGTTCCATACCACTCTACTCTTCTACTTATTCAGGCACACGGCCCCAACTAAGTGCAAGGGAGACTAGGAAATGTAGTCTTCTAGTTATCCTGGGCTCTAGCCAAATATGAGTACTCATTATTTCCTGCAATTTGTTCATGTTTTCCTGTATCTCTTCCTGTAGTTTTACTATATTTACAGTTTGGAATCATTTTTCCTAGTACCTAAGACCTACCTTAGTTCAGCTCAAGTGCTACCTCCTCCCCAAAGTCTTTTCAATCAGGATGAGTCTCTGTAAACTCCCATCTTTATATGCCCAGAATGCCCAGGGAAGATATGACATACACTTAGCTCTCCATGAATATTTATTAGAAACAATTTTATTATGTTTATTTTCTTAATTTCCTTGATAACCTTCAGAGAGAAAGGATTAAAATAATATTTCATCAATTATAAATCTAATTTTTAATCAAATGGTAAGTAGAATTAATTTTAAATTACATAGGTATGAGAATCATTGGGTTAAAGTTTACATCTTATATTCTGTTAATAATTCAGAAACATGTATTTTTAATGTATTATTCTTTGGATTTTTGTTTAAGGAAAAAAACCTAGGTGTGTTTGGCATATGTTTCTGTAATGTAAAATTGCCTAGATGTATTTTGTTACTTTTAATGACTTTAGAATAATTTTAGATTTTAAAACATTTCAAATGAAAAAAGAATCTAGCTGATACTGCTTCCAAGACCCAGTGACCTCTTCTCTTGAAATTATAAGAGTTTATTTGGATGGTTGTAAGTTCTATTTGTTCACTATGAAGAGCTGAAAAAAACCAGAAAAGCATAAAGGGAAAAATTTAAAAATCTCTTGTCATCTCACAGCTCAAAGAAACTGAAGTTACCATTTTAGCATATAGTTTTGGGGATTTTGGACTAGTTCCAGTGTTTTGCTACTATAAATAAAAATGTGGGTAGTTTCTTTGAGTCTTTTTGCCTGTTTTCTTAGGATAAATTTCTAGGATTGTAATTATATGGTCAAAAGGGAGGCTCATTTTTGGTGTTATATATTTCCAAATTACCCATCATATGGGTCACTATATTTTTCCCAGTACTAGACAATTTTAAAACAAATCTCTCCCAGTTTGCTAGGTGATCTCATCTAGTGTTGGGCCTTTAATTACCGTCTATATCCTGGGGGCTCTCAAATTTGTATCTCTAGCCTAGACCTTGCCCCTGAATTCCAGACATATCTTCTATTGCCTACTCGAAATCTCCACTTAGATATTTAACAAGTGTCTCAAAGTTAGCATGTTTAAAATAGAGCTCCTGTATTCCCCCAAATGGCTCATCTACAGTTGTCCGCATCTCAGTTAACAACAATTATCCGACCTTTCATCTGGTGTCATCCTTGACTCCTTTCTCTCCCACCTGCTTCCAGTCTGTCAACAGATCTCCTTCACATGGATGTAGGATTTGACCACCTCTCCCCAGCACCACTGCTGTTGTCTTGGTTTAAGCAACCATCATCTCATAGTTGCGGTGACTTCCTGACCCCCCTTTGCGTCCGCCCTCGCCGCTGCAGTCAGCTTTCAGTGCAGCATAGCGTAGTTCCCATACAAATGTAAGTCAGACCATGTCACTGCTCCACCCAAAACCCTCCAATCATATCTGGTTAATAAACACAAAGCATTGTTCCATCTGGCTTTCCAGTACTTCACTGACCTCATCTCCTTCCATTCTCCCCTTTGTTTTCTCCCTTCCTGCCACATTAGCCTTGCTGTTTTTCCCCTAACTGGCCAGGGCTTGTCCCACTGTTGCCGTTCTCTGTGGGAATTCTCTTCCCTCAAAGAGCCACACTTCCTTTCAGTGTTTGCTCAGAGGTCCCTTTCTCCGGAGGCCTCCCTGGCCCGTCCCCAACATGTCATTCCTATCCTGCTTTTGTGTATGATCTGTTTTACTTCATATTCTTGTTTTTTGTTCATCTATCCCCTTTGTGTCTGTCTATATGTGGAGTACATAAGCCCCATGAAGGAAGGGATTTTTTGATTCTTTCATTCATTAATAAAGGAATATCCAGTGTCTAGAGCATTTTTCAATAACTAGTAAATGTTTTTTCATGTATTTTTCTATCATGTACATTTCTGTCATTATGAATTACCTATGCATTATCCTTTATATGTCTTTTTTTCTAATTAATATTAAGAACCCTGTACTAAGGGTATTAATCTTTTGTCATAATTTGTTACTCTCTTTTACATTTTATTTGCCTCTTAAATTTTTTGAGGGGGCAATGAAATTTAGAGAGATATATTTACACACATGTATCGATACATCTTTTTTTTCTTTTATGGCTTCTGTTAAGTCTGTCACATTTCTGCGTATCGTATAAATAGAAGCACTGACTGCCTGCAATCCAGACATTCTTTTCAAGGATGTATAGTGAGCATCCTTGGAAGATGGCCATGTTTTACCAAAGGGTAGACGTGCTTACTGCCTGTTAGGAGAGATCTGGGTTCCCTAAACTCGGGGTTGCTCCTCCGCAGTGCATCCCACTGCGTGTGCAGGTGGCATCTGGCCCTCATTGTGTCGCTCTAGGGGAACCGGGGCTTGGGAGACAAATGCACATCTGACATCTGGCTACTGCTCTTGCTGTAACCAAGTTTTGTGTCTCTGACCCAGGAGTCTCAACGTCTTCTGCTAATATGTGTGAAACTGTTCCAGGCTCACTTGTCAACTTGGAGGGTAAAATCCCAAACCCTTACAGTGCTTGATATCTTCTTCTGATTTTATGCTTAGTAGGGGTTTTGCTATCCTAAAATCAAAATTTTAGCTGTATCTTCTGTGAAAAATTTTAAAACTTTATTTTTAAAATATAAGTAAATATAGAAAATAATGTTGGGTGGAGGCAAGTAGTTCATCCATTTTTTCTTTCTAATAGTTAAACAGTTGTCTTATTACCATTATTTAGTGATCCATATTTTCCTCATTGATTTAAAAATTCAATCTTTATCATATACTAAATATAACTTTAGTGTATTTTTCTTTTTCTGTTCCATTGACCTCTATATTCTTACGTTGGTATCTTGAAATTTTTAGTTCTTGATACATCTTAATATCTAATACGTACTGAGATTCTCTACCTTAATATTCCTTTCAGAATTATATTAGTCTTTCCCATTTATTTTTCTGTATGAGTTTTAAAATTAATTTTTTCATATTCCCCCTCCTCCCAACTATTATGCTTTTGGTTGAAATTGCATTTAAAGTGTTACCCATTTGGAAAAAACTGATATGTCAAATAGTATGAGTCTTCCCATCTAAGAACATGGTATTTTAAAAGTTTTAGAAAAATTTAAAAAATATATGTCTTACATACAAGTCTTAGTATAGTTACTCATGAATATTACTGACTTTTGAAAATACTTAAATTGAAGTGGTAATTATATGGAGTAACAGTGATTATTAACCTTTCGATAAATGAGTTATGTTTTTATAATCCTAACACTGGAGTATAAATGAATTCTAATGATTTACAAAATCTATTTATATTTTCCTTGCTAGACTACACTTGATGCTTTGAAGGATGAGGTGGTTTCTGTTGAAAATGAACTTTTAGAATTGCAAGAAGTAGAAAAACAACAGAAGACCCTTATTGAAGTATATAAAACTCAGGTGATTATTGCACTGATTTTATTGTTAAATTTTGTAGGCAATTTAAAACACTGTATTTTTTTTATGATCTAAATAAGCAGAACTGAAGAAAGGTAGAGCTATTATTTTATGATAGAATATATGTCCCATATATTTCTTAAGGTCCCACATATTTTTATAAGTAGATGATTCTGCTGACTCCTGATTCAAACATTGACTGTGTATGTATTGGCTATTCCTAAAAGTAGATCTAAAGTTAATTATGTAGATGTAATATAAATCTTATGAATAATATTGTTAAACTTAGTATATTGTCATCTTGGATATTTAATGGCATTGATTTAGAATAATAACTCCCTTCTAGGGTCATTAAAACTCAGTACTCCCTTTTTCCCAATAAATAAAATAAAATTCTGATTTGCTCACATGAAAGACCTGGATAAGAGTTGTGAAAATACATATGGAATAGAGCTGTGTTCAATGGCAGTTTATAGAAAACCTTATGTTTTGGAAACTTTGTAGTATTCAAGAAAAACTTTACGAGATGCAGGTCCCTAATGATGGTAACAAACTGGTCAATAAAGAGCTGGGTTTTACTGGAAAAGAGAGCATTTGCCTTAAAGAATAATGAACTAAAGATAAAAGCTTAAGGAGGGCATCCTGTTGATAAGTAGGAAGGAAGTTCATCTGGATGTTAAGATGGAAAGATGGAGTCAAGACATCTAGTTAGAATCCTGCGGTCATGTGGAACTTACCAGAGGTAGGATGGAGGTTGTGGTGGACTGTGGGCCTGTTACTGAGAATGTCAGCTGGGTCGTCCAGCTGGGTGTTTGGGTTTAATCCCTCAGCAAGAATGATGTGCATGTTCTAGGCTCTGGGCTTTGTATAAAGGCCTCAGATTTTTTTTTTTTTTAAGCATTGTTTTAAGTGTAAAATAATTGGTATGGGAGCTAGTTTGGACCAGAGATTGATTTTTTTTTTTAAGAAAACAAAAATGTATTTTATTTTGTTATAATAAATGTGACTTTTCCCAAAACTGCATGTGGACATACATGTCAGCATATTTCAGTTACTCCTTAATCTTCAGATTTTTTTTTTTTTTTTTATTCTTTAAGGTGACCTTGACCTGCAAATAAAGATCTCTCTAATATTCAGGCTCAAGGGGAGGGTCTAGAAATATTGATGTGAAAAGACAGGTAAATCATAAAAGGATTGTGGATTGGAGCAACCTCAGAGCCCTGAGCGATTTTTGTATTAAAGTAGGAATAACATTAGATAAAGATTTTGAGGGTGTTAATAGGGAAATAATGATTTGTTTAAAATTAAAAATTCAGATGTTTAGTTTTTTAATTTACTTTATGGTCTTAATAAAATATGTTACTCTAATAATATATTTTATTTTCAGATACAAAAATTGCAAGAAGCAGCTGAAATGGTGAAAAGCAGATGCGAAAATTTACTACGTGAGAATAACCTAATTACAAAAAACAAAAATAAAAAATTAGAGAAGGTGAGTTTGATGTTTTAAGCAATAAAATAATATTTATGTTTTATACTTTATGAATATTATACATATTTTTTTATTGTGATCATTTTCTCTAGTTTTGACCTAGGAATTATCTATCTTAAATCTCTGTAAGAGTTTGTTTTCTAAGGACATAATGTTTCCTCCAGGCTTGAAATGTTTGTTTGTATGAATGTTTTTTTACTTTTTCCTTAATATTTGGAAAATAGCATAAGTGTTTAATTTTTCTGATACAAGAGCAGACTCACATATCTCAAAAAAAAAATGGTTATCACTTATCACGGGCTTCATCAGCCACAAATATGCAAATTTGAATATCTCTCCTTTTTAATCCCACTTTTTTGTTTTGGGTACTAAATCTTTTGTGTCTAAAAAGTAAAGTAAAGTAAATATTCACTGCTAGATGCTTTTTGGAAGAAAAATAATATTTAAAAAAGCAGCATGATTTCCCTTTTATCACCCCATTGCAACAGAGTGAGGGGAAGGCCAGTGTTGGCAAGTTATGATGTTTTTGTGAATATTTTTAACTTTTTAAGTGAAACCACATCCCTCTTTGGGTCTTCTCATGTTGTTTTGGTAAGGAAGCAGTGGAAGTCGTAGGACACTGACTCCCGGCTGGAGAGGTCATGGGATGTTACCAGTCACTTCCAACTGAGTGTAATAAGGTGACTGTCTCTGGGTTGCCCCCACGTCTTGGGATTGAGAAGTCTGAGTGAGGCACAGTGTGAAGAAGAGGTCAGCCAGAGCAGGCATTCTGCTGGTTAAACAGAGATAAAGATAGCCCACCAAACATGCAACTTACTACTTTCTTAGAATTACTTTTCACCTATTTTTAGCAGCATGTCTAGCATTTCATGTGTCCTGGTCTCTGTCTCTCACGAGAGGTACCACCACAAAGGTCTCCTCTTTTTGCTAGGCAACACTGTAAATAAAAGTCTATTAAAAAACCGGTTCAGGAGGCTGATGGGGCAGAAGCCTGTGATTTTCAGATACCATGAGTCACAATGTCTTCTAACTGGTATTAAACCAGAAAAGTCATTTTTTTTTTCTTAAAGATTTTATTTATTTATTTATTTATTTATTTATTTATTTATTTATTTATTTGAGAGAGAGAGAAACCGCATGAGAGGGGATAGGGTCAGAGGGAGAAGCAGGCTCCCCGCTGAGCCGGGAGCCAGATGTGGGACTCGATCCCAGGACTCCGGGATCATGACCTGAGCCGAAGGCAGTCGCTTAACCAACTGAGCCACCCAGGCGCCCAGAAAAGTCATTTTTTAAGATGAAATTTTTCCTTTTCCTTTTCCACTGTCAAGTCTCCTGGTTTTCTCATGGGCTCTCAGATGTTTGGGGTCCCAAAGGTGTGCTTTGTTCTCGTCTTATCTTTTGTGATCAAGAATGCCAGATGTGCACAGTAGCTCTAGGTGTTCCCTGTCTCAGGGAAAGACTCTAGCTCTTGTGTTTTCCTCCCTGTAAACATCCTAAATGCCATATGTCTGGTTATTTTTTCTTAATTAACCATGTAAGCATTTCTTAGGGGTGCTTCTTGTCACATCTCCACAAAATTGTCATGATGAGGCACTGCAGTGGCCAAAGGGGTGACTGTAGATAAAATTAGAGAGACTTGCTCCTAGTAATATTCATGATGAAACGACAGTCTACTGAGGACTGATGATATGAGCTATCTTGATATAATACACCATAAACCCCACCAATCTGGACTAAGATGAGTGCAGCAAGCCTATTCTAATTGAAATATCTGAGTTACAAGATTGACAAAGTGACAGTTACTTTAGCTAGATGGCTGGACAGTAGCAAACGACCATACCAGCTTTACTAGTAATAACTATGCTTGAAGATAAATGACAGGATTCACAAAGTTTGCTTTCCTAAGTAGGTTAAACGTTCTCCCCTGTAGGCTGATAAAACTGTATGCATTGACTCAACAAACTTTTTTAAAAAATATTTTTAAAATTTTAACTCTAATGTTATTAACATACAGCGTTGTATTACTCAACAAACTTTTTGAAAACCAAAGTACAGCCCACTTTTGAGGTACGCGTTCTCTATAGCAGAGTCTCACTTAATGTTTATTCATATTTATTTGGTTGAATCTTTTCGTTTAAAACCATTATACCTAAAATACTTACTATATTACGAGCATATCTAGTATTTAAGATAGTAAAAACGTTAATGCTGAATGTGTGACTTTGCACTTATTTCCCTAATGCTACAACTCAGTTGAGAGGCCAGATGGAGTCTCATCTGCAGGAGTTAGAGCGCGTCCGCGATTCCTTGACGGCGGCGGAAGGGAGGCTTCACGAGTGTCAGGAGAGCCTGCAGCACTGCAAGGGGAAATGTGCAGACCAGGCGCACACCGTTAGCGAGCTGCAGGGCCAGGTGTCCGGCCGGCATTCTGCTTTCTACTAGATACGTGAAAGGAAACTTTGGAATGATTTCACCAGTTGAAGGCACTACTGTCAGGGGTTGATTTTTTTTTTTTTTTTTTAAACTCCCATCTCTATCAGTTTATCAGTTTATTGCAGGTGCTGTAATATTCTGCAAGCTATTCTTTTAGTATTTTATCATGAAAAATTGGTAACTAAAATTGCTCATTTTCGTTTATTTGTACAAATCTATATTTAGATATTGCAGAACATGGTAACAGCATGAGAGAAGGAGCAATGCTATATTTACATATATATTTTTTGACATCAGGATAAGCTAAATTATTGTAATTTACCTTACAAAAATTACAATTTATTTTAATTAGAATTATGCATTGAGTTCATTTGGATTCTTCTCAGTTATTTTTTTGCCAACATATACTTTTGTACTTCATCAAAACAGAGATCATGGGTGCCCAGTTAGTTACCACATAGCCACCTCCTAATTCAATGCCTAGCAGAGTAAGTGCTTAATAAATATTTCTTTAATTATGTTTTTTCAAAGATGCATGTGCAAGGAGGTAGCAAGTGTTTTTGTTTATTTGCAAAACAATTTTAGGAACAATTCCCTGTCTGTCTTCCAAATGTAATCTGGATTTTATTTATTTATTTATTTATTTATTTTTAAAGATTTATTTATTTATTTGAGAGAGCGAGAATGAGAGAGAGCACATGAGAGGGGGGAGGGTTAGGGGGAGAAGCAGGCTCCTCGCTGAGCAGGGAGCCCGATGCGGGACTCGATCCCGGGACTCCAGGATCATGACCTGAGCCGAAGGCAGTTGCTTTAACCAACTGAGCCACCCAGGCGCCCTGTAATCTGGATTTTAATTTTGAAATACATCCTGTTTTTAAACATGCAAACAAAATTTTGCTAAATTTAAATTTCTGAGAAGAGATTTTTCTAGGAAAATGCCAAATCTGTATAGATAACCTAAATTATTAATTAAATTATGAGAAAAATTTTATTTTCAAAGCTTCTTAAAATAAATATAGCTTTTGAAGCAATGGGAAGAATATTCTGTCTTGGTATTGGCAAATTGTCTTTGGTTGATTTGCTTATTTTATTTTGTTTCTCACAAACATGGTTTTTACTTGTAGTTACAACTTCATAGTTAATTATCAATCACTGTCTTTAGGTAAAACAAGAAATTATAAGAGTACTTAAAAATCCAACAATAGGAGATTAATACTGTGTAGTCTTCAAATTTACTTAATAAAATAAACATCCTTTTCCAAGAAAGCATTGTTCAGAATGTATTATTTGCTATCTTTCAGAAAAATTTTTAGTAGATGATTTTTCATGAGGCAGTTTAGTGTTTTTAAAATTAATCAGGAATTTAAGAGCCTGTGTTTTAACAATGCAATATTTCTTTGTGTCTCTCTGTTCAGTAGTAATAATAATATTTACGTCTTCTTGTTTTTTATGATTATTCTAACAAAGTATATAGATTTCTTTGGAAGTTGGTTATAAAGAAAATAACCAGGAAAACTTTTTTTTTCCCCTTTTAGGTTGATGCAAATCATAATCTTCTGAGAAAGCTTTCTCTGGAAGAGGAAAATTATCTTATTCAGTTGAAGTGTGAAAACCTTAAACAGTAAGTATTAAATTGACTTAAAATTGGTGTTACATTTTTCTCTACACACTATAATTTTAAAATGTATGTTTTCTGTAAAAAGAAAATTAGAACAGATGGATGCAGAAAATAAAGAGCTTGAAAAGAAGCTGGCAAACCAAGAAGAATGTCTTAAGCATAGCAATCTTAAGTTTAAAGAGAAATCAGCAGAATATACAGCATTGGCCAGACAGCTGGAAGCTGCTTTAGAAGAAGGAAGACAAAAGGTACAGATGGCCTTTATTTAGAAACTTTTTAATTAGTTTACCAAAGAGTCGTCTTTTTAAACAGACAATATCTCATCTTACCAAACCTACAGTTATTGTATTTATCCTGATGACAGGGTGAAGAGAGCAATTACATTTCTGTTTTTTACTTACTTTTCCCTTTTGGAGCTAAACAGCTGTATATTACTGGTGCAGTTAGTTCACTAGGTAAATGATGATGTGGCAGGGCAGAGGGCAGAGATGGAAAACATGGAAGGAGCACCCCCCCCCTTTTTTTTTAATAAAACCAAAGCAGTTGTGCAAATTGTTGAACATTATGGTTTTGATCGGGATCTGGTGAGCTGTAGAGCTCAACTCCCTTTTCTTTTGGCCAGTATTGTTACATAAGTACATGTAAGAATTAAATTCCAGTTAAATCCATTTGGTTAACATTTAATAAAAATCTCACTGTGTGTCAGCCACTCTGTTAGCTTTTGAGATGCAAAGATGAATAAGACCTTGTTAGTTTGCAAGCTCCTTGGCAGTTTCCCTGGTGTTATGGGAAACCTGTATGCAGAGGGCAGGGAAAGACTGTAGAAAGAGGCAAACCACTCCAGGTTGGAAGGTGACAGGTTTAATAAGCAAGGGAACACAAGAGTTTTCTTGGATGGCCACAAGATGAGTAGATTTCTACGCCTGACAGAATCTTAAAAGTTTATATAGAGGCCCTTAACTAGGTTCAGTCCAAATAGCCTTAACACCACATTCCCTTTTCAAGGCTCTTTACTTGGAGTGGCTTCTGGGAGCAGGGGAGGAAATCAGAACACATATCTCAAGGACAGGGGAGAGGGTGGGGAGCTTCCAGTTGCCCAGGTCCAGCTCGTGGGTCACCTGGAGGTCACATCTTTTTGATAACCTCCTCCAACAGACCTGGCCTTAGCTCTCAGGACACTCATACAGGGGGAGGATAATATGTGAACAGACAAGTGAGTGACATCCAGCATGTTGGTGCGACAACAGAGGGAGGGTACAGGTACACCAGAGGACATTGTTCGTTTCACGTGGGGGTAATGGGAAATGATGCAGGAGGGTCCTTTTTTTTTTTTAACATATAATGTATTATTTGTTTCAGAGGTACAGATCTGTGATTCAACAGTGTTACACAATTCACAGCACTCATCATAGCACATACCTTCCCCAATGTCCATCACCCAGCCACCCCATCCCTCCCACCCGCCTCCACTCCAGCAACCCTCGGTTTGTTTCCTGAGATTAAGAGTCTCTTACGGTTTGTCCCTCCCTTCCCCTATGATCCTCTGTCTTGTTTCTCAAATTCCTCATATCAGTGAGATCATATGATAATTGGCTTTCTCTGTTTGACTTATTTCACTTAGCATAATACCCTCTAGTTCCATCCACGTCATTGCAAATGGCAAGATTTCATTTTTTTTTTGATGGCTGCATAATATTCCATTGTATGTATATACACCATATCTTCTTTATCCATTCATCTGTCAATGGACATCTAGGCTCTTTCCATAATTTGGCTATTGTGGACATTACTGCTACAAACATCGGGGTGCATGTGCCCCTTCGGATCACTACATTTGTATCTTTGGGGTAAATACCCAGTAGTGCCATTGCTGGGTTGTATGGTAGCTCTATTTTCAACTTTTTGAGGAACCTCCATACTGTTTTCCAGAGTGACTGCACCAGCTTGCATTCCCACCAACAGTGTAGGAGGGTTCCCCTTTTTCCGCATCCTTGCCAACATCAGTCCTTTCCTCACTTGTCAATTTTAACCATTCTGACCGGTATGAGGTGGTATCTCATTGAGGTTTTGATTTGTATTTCCCTGATGCCAAATGATGTTGAGCACTTTTTCATGGGTCTGTTGTTCATTTAGATGTCTTTGTTGCAGAAATGTCTATTCATGTCTTCAATGCAGGAGGGTCTTAAAGAATGGGTAGATTTATCAAATGACTTGAAAATATAGTCTTGAAAGGACTTAAGGTAGGCTTTGGAGTCCAACAGGAACTGGATGTGAAATCTGGCTCTGACACATTACACCCTGACCCAGAATGAATCACTTCTCTAAACTCTAGTTTCTTGGGGCGCCTGGGTGGCTCAGTTGTTAAGCGTCTGCCTTCGGCTCAGGTCATGATCCCAGGGTCCTGGGATCGAGTCCCACATCGGGCTCCCTCCTCGGGGGGAAGCCTGCTTCTCCCTCTCCCACTCCTGCTGCTTGTGTTCCTGCTCTCGCTATCTCTGTCTCTGTCAAATAAATAAATAAAATCTTAAAACAAAACAAAACAAAAAAAACTCTAGTTTCTTAATTAGTGAAATGGGGATGATGAGTTTTCTCATCAGATTGAGTGATGCTAAAAAGAGATTGTCTATACATGATGACTCTCAGATGTATATCTCCACCCCAGACTTCTCTCTCTCCTGAAATCTAGACTCAGATATTCTGCTACTTGACATCTCTACTTAACATAGGCATCTCAAACTTAACATGTCCAATACCAAATTTTGAATCTAAATCCCTCTAAACTCTCTTCCACCCTTGTCTTTCTCAAGCCTGTTAATGGCAATTCCATGTAAGTTAGATAAAATCTGATATCCCTGAAGTGTGGCTTTTATATCACAAGTGCCATGTATGTGTGTGTATATAAATATATATACTTACATACTTTATATATATATATATATATATATATATATATATATACTTTAAAGTCTGGGAAACCAATTTAAATTTACTTTGAAAGAGACATCCTTGAATAAAAGCTAAGTAGTGAAATGTATTGCCGATGATAGAAATGTAATCCAGATTTCTCAGCCCCATCAACCTTTGGGAGGAAAATAAAAGACTTTCTCCTGGGTTCAGCCTAAGTGGACTTCAGAAATGCTAGGTGTTCTCAGATTCCTTCTCAGAAGTGTTCAGAGTCTGCCTTCTTTCTCTCCCGCTGCACTGGAACATGGGGCTGTCTCTAGTTCCTGCCAGGTGAGGAGTGCCATCACTGCCTTGTCACCATTGTCCACACTGAGGACATTGTCAAGACTCTTTCTCCTACAGCTTCAGATCCTGCTAGCATGCCTCACACACCATTGCCCTTGGAATTTGTGTGAAAGAAATCTTTGTAAATTACTTCATAATAACTTGGAACTGAGTTTACAGGAGTGTGATTAGAGGACAGGCCTTCCCACTAGCTCCTTGCTCCTGAACTAGTCCTCGCCTCGACTCTTATTCTTGTGGCTCCAACCCAGCATTCTTGCAAATAGGCTCCCACATATCTGAATCATTGGATGAACATAGCTAAGCTAGACTTTCTGCTAAAATAAGCAATCATAGAAATAAGAAAACTCAAATTCAGACCACTTTGGAAGTGAATGAGTGAAAAACCAGTCTGGTGTGTGTGTGAGTGAAGTGCATACCTCCCCTGCCCTGTCCCTATCTCATCCATCCAGTCTACCGTCCACACTGAATGAGAACTTGCTGTACTCCACCCCAACTCTGGACACCACGGTGAATGTAAATACGTATACCATGCCAGCCGGTCTCAGTAGGTTATAAAAATAGAGTATTGGGAAAAACACCTACCTAAGTCACAGAGGAGTGCAAATATGTATACTTCTTCCGTATCAGGCTAATTTTGCTGATACTTTGACTGCAAAAAGAAGTAAACATATTTATGCTATATGTGTTTCCTCAGGATAGGACATTTTTTTTTTTTAAAGATTTTATTTATTTATTTGACAGAGAGAGAGAGAGTGAGAGTAGGAACACAAGCAGGGGGAGTGGGAGAGGGAGGAGCAGGCTTCCCGCGGAGCAGGGAACCCAATGTGGGACATGATCCCAAGACCCTGGGATCATGACCTGAGCCGAAGGCAGACGCTTAACGACTGAGCCACCCAGGCACCCAGGATAGAACATCTTTAAACATTTTGTAATTAAACTGTTCAGAAAAAGAGGTAGAGTATAATTATGTCAAGGCTTTAGATCATACTTTAAAGAAAGTTTATTTAGTTATTTTACTCTTTTAATGAAAATTACAGGTTTCTGAAGAAATAGAGAAAATGTCATCTAGAGAGAGGGCTTTGCAGATTAAAATATTAAATCTGGAAATTGAACTTAGAAAGAAAAATGAAGAACAAAATCAACTTGTTTGCAAAATGCACAGCGTAAGTGTTAGTATGGCTTAATGTATTTTCATAAAAAATAAATTAGTATGTAACATTCTTACCATGTAGTTTCGTTAAAGTATGAAGTGAGGGGAATCAGGACTCTTGGTTTACTGGTAATATTAAGAATAACAAATAATATAAATCATAAAAATTTAAAATGTCATGATTATGCCAAAGAGTTATTACCTTGCATCCTTGGTAGCTCCTAGCACATTTCCCCGAAGTCTCATCAGGCCCTTTCCTGCACATTACTTTAGCACAACAGCTGCTTAATGAAACTTACAGATACAATCTACTGAGGAGTTTCTGGTACGAATTTTTCATTTTTTTTAAGATACACAATTCAAACTATTATGAGTTAGACTTTGGTATCTGTCTTGAGTAATGAATATTATACTTTTAGAAAGTCATGAGTTTCTATTAAGTAAATATTCAGTGTTGTTATATCTGCATATAAGATAGGTGCTCTGAGCCACTCAGCCATGAAATGAGAATCCCAAATTGGCTGTGTTTAATCTTCTGATGTCTTTTCCTAAATATTCATGAAAATAGTCAATTGGCGTAAGATACTATGGAAGCTAGCATTAGTCGTGACTAGATTACTTGATAACGGTCTACTTGATGACATAGAAAATGATGATACTTTACCTTTTCCGGGAACCAGAGATGCCACGAAAACTATTTTTTCATTCCCAAGTGTCTACAAAGTTGAAAATGTGAAAGGTTCAAAACTTAATTGATTTTTGGCATGCAATATTAATTTAATTTTATCACCGTCAAAATTTCCATGGCAATTTAATCAGAACAAACATTTCTCACTTTTAATGTAGCACGGGTCTGCCCTTTATTCTAAATCTCTTATATTTATTTAAAAAATTTTTTTTCTCACCATCAGAATTTCAGATACTGTAAAACATGTGTAATTAAAACTTCTGAAAAAATAAGTAGTAAGATGAGCTGGGTTTCTCTATAATGTTCGCAGTGCTTGGTTAAGTTCTGCCAAAATAAGTGAGTTTAAGATGTGATGTTCTGTTAAACCTGATAATTTTTACAGTAGTAAAAATCTAGAATTCTAAGCAAAGATTTAGACATTGCTGAGTCTGTGTGTTCTGTCCCTTCCAGGGTACAGTTCTGTGGGCAGGTCAGTATTTATTTTGTATACGTGTCCTAGCTCTAGCTGAGTTGTAAGCACCCCAGGAGCTGGTCTCATAGTTGGTTCTCTCCCAGTGTCTTGCACAGTGCCCTGCCCACAAGCAGACTTCCTCAGATCTTCTGCCCAAGTGCTTCAGCTGGGGCAGAGTGAATGCGCAGACCCAAGCGTGGCCTCACCTCCTTAACCCAGGCTGCCGTGCCTGAAGCCTGAAATGTCTTTGGAGTCTAATAGATTATCCTAAAATCCGTGAACATTTTACATTCTCCCCTACAATAGAAGTGTGTTCTTATTAATATTTTCCCCTCCAAACTGTTTAGTAAAATTGATGTTCCACAAAGATTCACTATATTCATTCTGTGACTTTGTGTAGCCCCGCCTAGCACATTGCTTCATACCACTCCACTGCCCCCAGGGGGTATCACTCAGTTTCAGAAGGGATCAGGTGTCACTGAATACCAGATAGGAAGGAGGGGAAAAAAAAAAAGATTTCTCTTCTTAAGATGCCTACATTTCAGTTGGAAGCTAGATGATATTTGCAGCCTATCTGAAGTATTTTCAGTGAACAAATCTACTTGAGAATTTATATGCAACTGAATATGTTAAAAAAATATATTGGGCTTTTAATTTTTCCCTCAAATAAAGAACACCTGTAATATTTAGAGTTCTTTTTATTTTTAAAGGATTGTAAAAATAAAATGTTCATATTAAAACTAGAATTCTGTCACTTTTTAAGGCAGCAAAAGTCTTATGTATAAAATACGAAAATGGTGCCCCACATTCCGGGGGAAGCCTGCTTCTCCCTCTCCCATGCCCCCTGCTTATGTTCCTTCTCTCACTGTGTCGCTGTCTGTCAAATAAATAAATAAAATCTTTAAGAAATAATAATAAATAAATAAAATATGAAAATGGCAAAAACTGATATTAAAATAGGTCATGTTAAATGTAATGAAAAATAGTTTTGACAGTTTTAAATAAAATCTGTTATGTTAATCATATTAAATATGTAATCATTTGGGGTTGACTGTGTATTACAAGCTATATGACAGTAAAGATCAACCATGTATGTACTTTAGTTATGCGGGATTTTAAAGAAAAATGAGCTCTAAGATATGTTGTTAATGCACGTATCAGATGTTAGAATTCTCTCAAAAAATTAAAAGTCATGTATTTAATTGTATATATAAATTTTACATTATGACTCTACCCTTTCATATGAATGTCATTATTGATTATCTTTATTTCTTTTTTTATTTAGAAAGCACAACACCAGGAAGTATGTTTGAAGGAAATACAACATAGTCTTGAAAAGTCAGAGAATCAAAACGAAAGTATTAAGAATTATTTACAGTTTCTAAAAACTTCTTATGTAACAATGTTTGGATAAATGGTTGTATTTATTTTCTATAAGCAATAGGATTTTACTCTAAGTCTAAAACATGATTAGGTACAAAAATAATAATAAATATAATTTATGGGTGGTAGTAGAGTTTTTATGAGGCTTTCTTAAATACAATTTATTTTCCAATTGCAACTTTAAAATAAGATACTGATGTTAGTATTCCTTTTTGCTGGATAATTTTCATTTAGCTCTGGTTTAATACCTATTTAAATTATATTGATTTTTAGAATGGTTTTCACACACAGAAAAGAAGCCAGAATCATTTTTTGTGACTGTAGCCATCAGTTAATTGAATTTGTAATGAATCTAGGCCAGTTATGAGCCAAATACATGATTTTGAATAACATATAATTGTTTTACTTTGTGGTGCTATATATGTATATATAAAATCAAGGAAAATATTCTGGATATTAATTGTTAATAATAGTATAATTACATACTTTCTAAAAATACCAAATGTCAAATTATTACTGTTTCAAGTATGATGCCATTATAATTTCTGTGAGGATTTTAATAAAGAATTTTAAATCATAGCTATTAAATGCCAGCTGATGGTGACAGATGAAAACACATTGGCGTACATTGTTTCTTTATAGAGAATGGGCATTTGGGCTCGCCTGTGAATTTGTAGTCTCTCTTTTTTTTAATTAGTGATTGTGTGGTATTGTCACTGTAGACATTTTTTTTTTTTTTGAAGATTTTATTTATTTATTTGACAGAGAAAGACACAGCGAGAGAGGGAACACAAACGGGGAGTGGGAGAGGGAGAAGCAGACTCCCTGCAGAGCAGGGAGCCCGATGTGGGACTCGATCCCGGGACTCCAGGATCATGACCTGAGCCGAAGGCAGTCGCTCAACCAACTGAGCCACCCAGGTGCCCCACTGTAGACATTCTAAAGCCCGTGAGGTAACTAAAAGATTAAAGGGGAACAACTTGTCCTGCCCCTTTCCATGGCCAACTCCCTTGGGATGACTAAAATAAGCACTGTTAATACCAAGAAGTTGTAGGATAAGGTCTTTATTACTGCAGTGACATAGAAGAGATACCAAGAACTTATTGCCCCCAATCTCCTACCCGATGTGCCGAGGCAAGATCCTCTAAAAGGGGATTGATGTCGTCAGCAAGGAATCAGGTAATAGTAGCTCCTCGCAGACAATGGCTTGAGGGCTGTTTATTGAAAGGGCACTCAGGTCTCAAAAGATCATCCAGAGAAGCAAATTGTGTACGACACGGTCCAGCCTATGAACAGAGCCATCTCCCCAACAGAAATGGGATCCTTCTTTTCTCTGGTCCCCCTCAGGGGGACCTAAGACTGCCCTAGGATCTATGGGAGCTACTTGTCAGTGACCCAGCTGCTTAATAGTATTTTTCTTAAAATAGCGTAATATGGTAACTTCAGGAACTGGCCACATTGTTTGCCCAATAATTGCTAACAACATTAGTGTTGCCTTTTTTTTTTTTTTTTTTTTTTTTAAATCAGAGTACTTTTACCAAAACACATACTTGACCCTTGTGGTCCTTTCTTCAACTCCTAAGGCAAAGAGAGCTTTAAGAAATACTCCGATGAAAGGAAACTAAGGTTCTTAAGTATTGCTCATTAGACTGAGCTCTTGAAGGGCAGAACTGTACCTTATTCCTATTTCTATTCCAGCCACTACACCATAGCTAGTACATACCTAGATGCTCCACTGATGTTTGTGGATAGATAGAAAAAAAATGTAAGCATAGAAGGATTAACTACCATAGCTATGGTATAAAACTCTTAAATTTTGAAGTTGGCATTTGAACTTAACTCTTCTGATTCTAAAATTAAAGTTCTACATACAGTGCTGTTTTCCTGTGCAAGGAGTGGCGGCGGCGGGAGCATTGCTTTTATTTACTGAGGACTTGCTATGTGCCAGACAGAGCTCCCAGTGTGGGACATGTACTAACTCATTTAATCTTTACACTTAATAGCACTTAATAGATGCTATTAATTCCATTTATTTTTCAGCAAACCAAAGCACAGAAAGGTTTCTCGCCCAAGGCCACAGAGCTAGTAAGTGGCAGGCATCCAGAGTCTCTGCTAACTATGACCACACTACCTTCATATATTTCATAAATAAAGGTAAAGGTTTCTTGTAACAATCATGCATTTACTTCATCTGTGAATATTTTCTTTTTATTATACTTCTAATTTTTGCCAAGGTGTTTGTGCCTATGCATTAAGATTTAGTCCCTGCAATGTTTCAGATAGACTGTGGAAGGAAATGACTACTGTGGAGGCCCTGAGGTTGGTACTCAGATGCTAGTGACAAAAGACAAGAGGAAGTGTGCCAGACCCTAGAAGAACTGTAGCATGAAGGACAGACAGTGGGCTCTATGGTGTGTGGACCAAACTCAGCATTAGGGAGGCCCAGAGTCAGTGCCCTGGTGTCTCTGAGCAGTGTCCCTGCGGGCAGCTCTCCACCATCCCAGAAAGCTCTCGTCCTGCGGTGCTGACAGCCTGGCAGGGTTTTCTCTGTACTCGATATTCAGGGCCTCAAGACTTTGAGTCCTAAAAGTTTTTTTCCATTATTTCTGCAATTATTACCTCTCCATATGTTCTTCTCCTCCTCCTTGTTTTGTCTCCTGGATATGATCACCACACAACTTGCCTTTTCCCTCAGGGTCTGTCACAGGGTATCTTGTGAGGTATTGCCACCTGATTTTTCTCACCACTAATGTGGTTCTCAAGGGCAGTCATTCTCTTTCTGTTGGATATTGGATTTCTAATTAAGAAATCCTGTTTTTTAGTTCCTGAAAGCATTGGGTTTTGTTTTTTTGTTTTTTAGTGCTGTAATTCCATTATATTTTCATTAAAATTTTCATCTGTTTTTTCCATTGGTTCTACTACAGTAGGAATTTCGAGTTTCTGTTCTGCTGGCCATCTTTCTTCCCAAACCCCATATGAGTTTTAATTTTCCTTGCCTCCTCATGGTTATGGTTCCCTCAATACGTGCCAGCAGCCCGCCCTGCACATTTCTTGGGCAGTAGCAAACCAGGTGGTGAAAGGCGGATGGCTTCGGTTCTCATGGCCTGAGACCTGCTACCCTCAGCTGAAGGGCTGTGAAAAACCGTTCTGCTCCCAGATGTTTTCAGTCACGAGCATCAGTTCTTCTCAGCTACCAAGACTGGAAGCACTTCACTGCACTGAAGAGCCCACTTCAAGGTATTCGGGGGTCAGTAAGTTTGTTGAAGCGAACAACAAGCGAAAAGTCCCCTATGGAAGCGAACCACAGGCGGTGTTGTCTATACCTAGAATACTGTGCAGCAACTTAAAGAATGAATTCGATCTGTATCTGCTGGCTTGAGATTTGTTCATGATTTTTATTTTTATACGATTTTTATTTTAACCTTAAGTGTCACAGAATTATGTATTCACTTTGTAATCAAAAAAAGCGTCTCTTTGTGAATAAGTTTACATATGTTGGTATAAGCATGGAGAAAGGTGTTGAGAGGCTCACTTGCCTTGGTAGGGATGGAGGAAATAGTCTTTATTCCACTCATTCCAATGAGATTACATTACTTTAGATTATTTTCTAATCAGATAATAAAAAATTTAAAGGTTGGAGGACAGGCATAGTATGGAGTAAAGAGTAGGACCAGTGAGAGGTTATGGTCTGAGAATGAAATATTGGAATTGGATTTTCACAGGGGGGAATAGTCAGGGACAAGGAAAAAGCGAGAAGTCGTGGATGTTGAAGCCATCTAGAATGTGGAAGGGATTGGAGTAGAGCTGAAGAGCAAGCATCCTGGTTAGATGTGGGCAGATGAGTAGGTCACTGTACTAAGGAACGAAAGTTTTAAAATTCTACCAAATTCAAAATCCTCAACATGACCCTTAACGCCTTCCATGTTCTGGTCCTTAGGTCCATGGCCTCACGGCTCTGCCCACTTCCTAACCCTCTCCTATTACTTACCTCCTCACCCACTGTGCCCAGTTGCACTTGGTTTCCCTGAAAACCGAGTTCATTCCTTCTTTCCTTTTGAAATACTCTTTCCCCCACTTTGGCCTGACTAGATCCTCCTCCTTCTTTCATATCGCTTCCTACTCCCTTCTTTCAGAATCGGCAGTTTTTTATCTGTGTGATTGTGTGACGTTTGTCTCACTAGACTTTAACAGTGGAATTTACTGTTCTGTAGCCTACATCTAACACGGTGCCTGGTACATAGCAACCACTAAGTACATATTCGTTGGATGGATAGGTAGATGGAGGGATGGTGATACTGCCATTAGTTCTGAGCTTCAAAGTAGGGAGAGGGGAGTTGCCAGGAAAGGAAGTTAAACAGTCTGGTAGAATGAGTAGCTCTCTCTCCTGCTGGCCGCAGGGGAAGCAGTTTCCTGGGTGAGGTGGCGGTTTCCTTTCAGGCAGAGGTGGAGTCTGAAGAGATTCAGGGGGCAGGAGACTTTGTCTATAATCAGATGTGTGTCCCAGAGGCTACAGTGGAAAATGGAAGGGAGTTGGTATTGGGAGTGAGTCAGGAAAGTAGAATGGGTTGCTTCAGGTAATTTTAAGAGTATTTTCTTTTTTTCTTGTCTAAGAATTAATAAAAATCCCATGTGGTGTCTTCTTTTCTTCTGATACTATTCATTTGGGAAAGTTGCATAAGTCCCAAGTATAACATTAGTGTTTTTGATTTAAGATTGCAACCAGTTGGGCACCTGGGTGGCTCAGTCGGTTAAGCGACTGCCTTCGACTCAGGTCATGATCCTGGAGTCCTGGGATCGAGTCCCACATCGGGCTCCCTGCTCTGCGGGGAGCCTGCTTCTCCCTCTCCCCCTCCCCCTGCTTGTGTTCCCTCTCTCACTGTGTCTCTCTCTGTCAAATAAATAAATAAAATCTTTAAAAAAAAAAAAAAAAGTTTGCAACCAGTTGTGGTACTTTCCAATAACACTTCCACAAGAGAAAAAATATTAAAAATAAGTAAATAACTTTTTTTCCCTTAAAATTTAAGATTTCCTTAAAATTGTAAAGTTTAGGTACATTTAAAAAAATAAGTATCTTGTTTGTTCTTTCTTTGGCATGGCTTGGGGTAGGGTTAGAGGGAAGGGGAACTGTTAGGAGCCCTTTATATCATTTGTTGTTATTCGATGAAGTTAATATTGACAACAGCCTAAGCTTAAAACCAAAAAAATTAAACCTGTAATTAGCTGTCACACTTTATTTTAAATAAACATTTCAATTATAAACTGTGACCCCTTTATGCAAGCTTAAAGTGTATTTTTTGCAATGTCTTTGTAAAGTAGATCTCTTTCCTATCATTTAAAAAAAGGAGCTCAATTTTTTTTAGAAGAACTGAATTAGAAAGAGCATCTAAATCTAGTATGGTAAGGCATATGTAAATGATCTTTAAAAAATGGCAATTTCATTTTCATAATTAATGGTAACTAAAACTTCTTGAATGTCACCTGAATGCTATCTAAAACTTTTTTATATTTAAAAGATTTTGTTTTACTTCTACAGACAAGCACACTAATTCTTTAAAACTTCATAAGTTTTCATTTCCATGCCAGAAGTCTAACTTAGTTTTTACTATTTTGAACTTGTCTTATTTGAGATTTCTATTTTAGCCTTTCTGATAGTGTTCATAAAATTGAAATGAGAAATAAGAATTTTAATTTTAAATGAGTTGACTCCTATTAAAACACCAATCCTAACACTTGAGAATATAGTAGACACAAAGATTTCTATACTTTCTTTTTCCTGCCTAACATATAAATAGGTCTTACACCTTAATAAAATATGAATGTCCATCAGATAAAATGACCAAAGGATAAAAACAGACAAGTCATAAGAGAAGAATTACCAATGGCTAACAAATATGTTTATAAGATGTTCAGATTTAGTAGTAAAAAAAGTGTTAAGTGAAAACATTTTTAATATATGTGCTGCTGAAGTGAGCACGTGTTAAGTGAAAACAAATCTCTTTTCTTTCCCTATAGTAATTTTAAAGAGGTAATTCCTAGTTTTGAAAAGAGGTAAAATGAGAATTCTCACACACTACTAATGGGACTTACTGTTCCATTTATCTGTGGATATACAATATTATTGCTCCACAGTTGGATAGTTGTGTTGTTTTCATGTTTTCTCCATTACAAACTTTTCTGCAGTGGATATCATCATGCGTCTAATGACTTTAGGATAAATGCCTAGATGTAAATTATAGTATCAGAAGCCATGAAAGTTTTCAAGGTTCTTGAAACAGAATTGTTCATGCCATTTGCTACAATAATTTTCAACTTAGGCATTTATCCTAAAGTAATAATTAGATGCTGGTGGAAACTACTTCTTACACCACTCCATTGCTCATGCCTGGCACCTAGTAACAATTAAATCTTGTCATCCGACATTCAAATGAATAGCAATATGGCCAAGTCATCTTTCAGTCTTGGTTATAATTGTAAAGTAGGAATGTGAACATGCTCTGAAAATTACAAGGAGTTCTGAAATTGTAAATGTTAGTATTTGTTCATAATTTTAGAAGTGCTATACTTTTATTTCTCATTGTTAGTTGATGCCAATTCAATTAAAACCTGAAGCTGATGTTTACTTTCCTACATGTCTATTTATTTGATATTCATTTGTGTTAATTTTTTTTCAGAAAATTTTTTTAAATTTAAATAATCTCTTCACCCAATGTGGGGCTCTAACTCGCAACGCCGAGATCAAGAGTTGCATGCTCTTCCAGCTGAGCCAGGCAGGTGCCCCCTTTATTAAATTTTTTTGTGTTGATAAAAGTCAATTTAGGTTGTAGTATAAAATGAATTCTGGATTTGAATCTTTGTTGGAGATACATATATAAAATATTTTCTACATCTCTGTGAGTTGTCTTTTGACTTCCTTCATTGTGACTTTTGATGATCAGAGTTCTTAATTTTAATATTGTGTTGATCACGTCTCTTCAGAGAAATAGAATATTCATGGTCTTGGCTCATGTGACCATGGAACCTAAGAAGTCCCATGACCTGCTGTCTGCAATCTGGAGTCTCAGGAAACCTGGTGGTGTTCATTGGCCTGAGAGCCAATGGTATGGATTCTAGTCTGAGTCTGAAGGCCTGAAAGCCAGAAGTACTGAGGGCAGGAGAAGATTGATGTTCCAGCTCAAGTAATCATGCAGACCCCCAGTGAATCCTCCCTCTAACTTTTTTGTTCTGTTCAGGCCCTCAAAGGATTAGATGATGCCCACCCACATGGGAGAGGGAAATCTGCTTTATTCATTCTACCAATTCAAATGCTAATCTCTTTCAGAAACATCCTCACAGACACACCCAGAAATAATTTTAGTCAGATAACTGAGCAGCCTGTGATCCAGTCAAACTGACAAAAAATTAACTGTCACAAATATAGTCCAATTTGTCAGTTGTTCCCTTTATGGTTAGCATCTTTTGTGTCCTATTTCAGAAATATTTGCCTATTCCAAGCTAATGAGGTTGGTGTCCTCTATGTTTTCTTCTGAAAGCTTTATTGTTTTACCTTTCATATTTCAATCTGTAATCCATCTTGAATAGATTTTGCTTAGGAGATAAGAGTTTTTTTTCATATGGATATCTAACTGACCTGTCAACATTTATTGAAAATCAAATCCATTTCTCGCTGTACTGCAGTGTCACCTGTGTCATGAGTCAGATAAACTAGATGTCGTAACTCAGATACGTAGTTTCTGTTTGAACTCTACTGTTTCATTGTTCAATTCTTCTGTCTTCGCACCAATACCACTCTGTCTTCCAGCTCTGTTCTTCAAGATGCTTTAGCCATCCTTGGTCCTTCTTATTTCAATGCAAATTATAAAGTCAGCTTGTTGATGTCTACCTAAAAAATTAAATGTTGGGATTTTTGATTGGGATTGTGTTGAACTTCTAGATCTATATGGATTAGTTTGGGAGAGATGACTGACATCTTTACTATTGGTGAATTTGTATATCCTTCCACTTATTTAGAAGTTTTAGAAAAATCTCTCAGTAATGTTTTCATAGTTTTCAATTAAATGCCTTGCACATATTTTGTTAGGCCTCGGTGTTTGATTTTTTTGATGCTCTTACCAATAGTATTATTTTTTAAATTTCATTTTTATATATTTGTTGTGATATAGCAGTAGAGTTCCTTTTTATATACTTACCTTATACTCAGATATATTGATGAAATTTAATTATAATAGTTTATATGTTCTTGATTTTCTTTGAAGTCCAGAATTGCAGTGCCTCCAGCTTTGCTTTCTTTTTCAAGATTGCTTTGGCTATTTGGGGTCTTTTATGGTTCCATACAAATTTTGGGATTATTCTAGCTCTGTGAAAAATGCTCTTGATATTTTGATAGGGATTACATTAAATGTATACATTGCTGGGGTGCCTAGGTGGCTCAGTTGGTTAAGCAACTGCCTTCGGCTCAGGTCATGATCCTGCAGTCCCTGGATCGAGTCCCGCATCCGGCTCCCTGCTCCTCAGGGAGTCTGCTTCTCCCTCTGACCCTCCCCCCTCTCATGTGCTCTCTCTCATTCTCTCTCTCTCAAATAAATAAATAAAATCTTAAAAAAAAAAATAAATGTATACATTGCTTTGGGTAGTACTGACATTTTAACAATATTTGTTCTTCCAGTCCATGAGCATGGAATGTCTTTCCATTTCTTTGTGTCATCTTCAATTTCTTTCATCAGTGTTTTATGTTTTCGGATTACAGGTCTTTCACTTCTTTGGTTAGTTTTATTCCTAGGTATCTTACTGTTTTTGATGAAAATGTAAATGGGATCGATTCTTTAATTTCACTTTCTGCTGCTTCATTATTGGGGTATAGAAATGCAACAGATTTCTGTACATTCATTTTCTATCCTGCGACTACTGAATTCATGTATCTGAGCAATTTTTGGTGGTCTTTGTTTTCTGTAGAGTATCATGTCATCTACAAATATTGAAAAGTTTTATTTCTTCCTTGCTGATTTGGATGCCTTTTATTTCTTTTTGTTGTCTGATTGCTGAGGCTAGGCCTTCCAGTACTATGTTGAGTAACAGTGGTGAGGATGGACATTCCTTTCTTGTTCCTGACCATAAAGGAAAAGCTCTTAGTTTTTCAGCATTAGGACGGCCTTTATTATGTTGAGGAATGTTCCTTCTAAACCTACTTTGTTGAGGGCTTTTATCATGAATGTATGTTGTACTTTGTCAAATGCTTTTTCTGCATTTATTGAAATGATCATATGGTTCTTTAATTAATGTGCTGTATCACAGTGATTGATTTGTGAATATTGAACCACCGTTGCAACCCAGGAATAATTTCCACTTGATCGTGGTGGATGATTTTTTTAATGTATTGTTGGATTCAGTTTGCTAGTATTTTATTGAGAAATTTGCATCCATGTTCATCAGGGATATTGGCCTGTAGTTCTCTTTTTTAGTGGAGTCTATCTGGTTTTGGATCAGGGTAATTCTGGCCCCACAGAAAAAGAGTTTGAAAGTTTTCCTTCCTCTTCTATTTTTTGGAATAGTGTGAGAAAAATAAGTATTAACTCTTCTTTACTCTTCTTTAAGTGTTTGGTAGAATTCACCTATGAAGCCATCTGGTCCAGGACTTCTGTTTGTTGGGAGTTTTTTTTTTTTTTTTTTATTACTGATTCAGTTTCTTTGCTAGTTATTGGTCTGTTCAAGTTTTCTATTTTTTCCCGTTTCAATTTTGGTAGTTTCTAAGAATTTGTCCATTTTTTCCAGATTGTCCAATTTGTTGGCATATAATTTTTCTTAATATTCTCTTAAAGTTTGTATTTTTGTGGTTTCAGTGGTTGTTTGTCCTCTTTTACTTTGGATTTTGTTTGAGTCCTTTTTTTTTTTTTTTAGTTTCTATATCATTTATTTCTGCTCTAATCTTTATTATTTCCTTCCTTCTGTTGGCTTTTGGCCTCATTTGTTGTTCTTTTTCTAGCTCCTTCAGGTGTAAGGTTAGGTTGTTTATTTGGGATTTTTCTTCTTAAGGTAAGCATGTGTTGCTGTATACTCCCCTCTTGTTTTATGTTCCTTTTTCTCTCCTTTGATTCCTCTTTTTTTATTATTTATTTATTTGACAGAGAGAGACACAGTGAGAGAGGGAACACAAGCAGGGGAAGTAGGAGAGGGAGAAGTAGGCTTCCTGCTGAGCAGGGAGCCTGCTGCAGGGCTTGATCCCAGGACTCTGCGATCATGACCTGAGCGGAAGGCAGAAGCTTAATGACTGAGCCACCCAGGTGCCCCACCCCCCTTGATTCCTCTTCTATATCAATCAGATGTCTTTTTTTTCCCCCAAATTTCCTTCTATTAAAAGTAAAGATGACTTATTTTTTGCCAGGGAGGGTCTACCTTTTTTCTATAAGCAGATTAAGTGCCTTAATGCAATCAGCTAATGGGAGACTGGATTACTGTTTTGATAAGACATAGTCTCCTTCCAGCGGCCCCTTTTCCAGTGGCTTATCTTTTTTGGAATTTGAACTGAGAGTGTGAGGGTCTTTCCTTCTTAAGCATTGATGGACTGCAGGTAATTCTGCTCTGTTCTTCACAGGTTTTCAGGTTAAGATTTTAGCAAATTACCCCAAACAGGCCTCAGAATTCAGGAAGTGGCTTGATAAGGAAATGTACTGTGTATTCACCACTCTTCAGTCTCCGTTGTTTCCCTCCATTTTCCACCCACCACCAAAAGCTCTTCTGCTTTCTCTGACCCCCAGAAGCAGTCTTCTCCCAGGGGCCAAGCCTGAATTCCCAGCTTCTAGCCATGGCCACCATTGGCAACTGCCCCTCAGAAAACATAGCTGCCAAATGCCGAACATCAAAGATGATTAAGACCTATTTCCTTCTCATACAGCAGAGTTTCCTGACCTTTTTAAAACCACGACATATACGGAAAATAATATATATATTTATTACATTATATATATATATATATGTCAAACTATAGTAAATAAGAGGAGGATTCTTATAGCCATAAATTTCTGGCCCAGAGGTCTAGCCAACATAGGTCTTGACCAGATCACTCCACTTTACAAGTTGAGAAGATCAGTACTTTCACATTTGTAACCCATTTGTGGCACTGATTTAGACCTTTTGCCTTAATAAATTTGTTCCTCTTTTCTAAGATTCTGAATATTTTTTCATGCCCTTTGGGGGAGAACTGGTACTAACTCTAGATGCCTTTTGGATCTGAGATGATAATGTAGGTGTGCCAGAATCCCTTCCTCAGTCTGGGTCTCTATTCCATGGCTCATCTAGACTCCTTAATAGCCTGTTATTTGGAAGCAGAAATTAGTTAGCCTGTTTACCACCTCAGTTTCTCTTCTGTTCTTTTTCTATTACAAATCTTCCTCATTCAGAGGAACACATAATTTCCATTGTTTGGAGTGCAGTGTAGTTTGGCTTTGAAATAGCTGAGATAAAATTATCATTTGCAATGGGAAAATGACTGAAACAAAATGATATGTGTGGTTGAGTTTATGCTTATTTGTTGTTTTATTAACTTTTTACATTCTAAGTCTGTGGATAACTTAGTATTTTAGTTGATAAATGCAGATCCTCTGCAGTTCCAGAAAATCTCTTGGTTTCTAAAAAATGTAAACTTCTGTCTACTTCACAAACAAATGTTTTATTTCATTTATAAATAGTTGAACCAGTAATAAGCTGAAAATTTACTATGATACTTAGCTGAGGAATGATGTGGAAGATTATTAGAATGTATTTACACATTAGAGTTCAATTGAGTCTTTGTGATATTCTTTATGGTATGGTAAATATGTAGAGAGAAACATAGCCTATAATTATGGCATTCATTCCTGCTAGGATTACATTATAATTGGACAGTGTAATCACTGTAAATGCACAGCTTAAGGTAACTGGAATGGCCAGGACAACAATATTCCCTAAGCTGGCTTACAGTCATCAGGTTGCTGCTGGTGATAGGGGCCTTGTAAATGGAACACAGCAGAACTGTTTAATGACACTAGGCTATAGGAGATGGTAAAGCCTGTGGCTGCCATAGTGAAACTTTATGAGGCGGCAGCACTTCCTAATCCTATCCTAGAAAGTTCATAAATGAATTAGCAAACCCCCAATTGTTAAAGGCAAAAGGATCCGGTTATGATTGTCTTAACTGCTAATAATGAGGCCATTCTGTCATTACATATTTCATGATTTTGAAATTCCCAAGTAGAGACATTTTAACTAAAATAAACAATCAAGTTAACTGTCATATGTTACTGATTAGTAAATTGATAACAGCATACAGAACCAAGATATATGGTAAGATGGGCTAAAGCACATTTAATGTTTAATGATTATTAAGGCAATGGAAAAGAGTATAAGTAGAGTATTTAAACTCTAGTTCTCAATTTAAGCATTTGTATCTATCAGTATAAGTTTTATAGTTTTCCAGCTGCTTATACACACATATATATATATATTTAAATGGAGAAGCTTTTATTCATTAACACAGAACCTAACACATTGTTATATTGCGATGCAGAATAAAGCTCCAAAAAAAGTAACAGAATGAAAAGGAAGAGCAAGATGTGGCTTTAGATAAAGAATTCAACAAGTCAGACTCGGAAACAGGCACTCAGATGGAATGGCCTAACCCTAACCCCAGGTTACTGTTACCCCCACCCCCACCCTGTTATGCCCCAAAATAGTCAAAAGGAAACGGTCACAAGCTCACAACTGTTTAGTTCTCACCAATGTTAACAAAGAAAAACAAAATAAACCAAGAAGTACTTGAGGGGGTGCCTCAAGATATTCAGTCAGTAGGGGGAGAATCTCTGTTTCTCGCCTTTCAGTTTGTTAGTTACACATGGCACGGCAGAGGTGGTGGTGGTGGTAGCTGAAGCCCTGGTACCTACCTTAGCAGCAGACACAACATTTAGAGCCAGGAGAAGAGGGATGGGTTTCATGCCAAGCAGACTGGAGACACCAGGGGCGGTCGGAAGAGGGTTGGGGAGGCTGGAGGGTGCGTCAGAGGTTCCCGCTGCGGCGAGCGAGGGGGTGGTGGTGGAGGAGGAAGAAGAAGAAGGGGTGGAGAGTTGGGAGAGGTTGATGCTGAGGTGATCAGGGATCGTGAGGGAGGCTATGTGGGAGGAGGGTTTAGCGTTTTCTAAACTGACATTGATTAGATATTGAGCCAGGCTAACGCTGGCAGCAGATCCAGTGATGGTAACCTGCCTATCAATAGATCCTTCCACTGGGTTCGCAGTTTTCATCTGCGCCCCAGACATCTGACGGATCTCATTGATTTTGGCGCCTTGACGCCCGATTATGCAGCCAACCAAATCATTTGGAATGGTGAGTTCATGAGAAGTAGTCTGAGCAGATGCATCCAAACCACTGAATCTGGTGTTTCCATGCGTCATGGGAAAATGAGACTGTTGCATTGCCAACTGATGCAGCTTGGTCAAATCTGGCTGTGGAACGGCACACTGTCCTTGAATGGTATATGCCTGACCACCTGCAAAGATGACTGGAGAACTGTTCGGCTTGGGCCGGTACGGGATGGTCACGCCCTTTGGGGGGGACTCCAGCATGACCCCGCAGATCTGTTTCACACACTCAATGATGGATTGCGGAATGCCAGCAATAGTGATGGCCCGCTCACTTGAGTTGGGGAGCATATCCCCTGCCACCTGGACCTGAGCCCCTGTACTCTCTCGTATTTCTTTGATCTTGCAACCACCTTTCCCGATGAGAGAGCCACACTGACTAGCAGGGACCACCTGCCTCAGGGTAACTGGGGCTCTACTGGCAGCTGTACTATGGGTCATAGAGCTGCTGATGTCCTCTTCCAGTTTGTCAGTGATCATAGCGAAGGCTTTGAAGATGGCGTTAGTGGCCCGCCAAAGTGATAATTCTCTCAGGACAATTCCCTTCTGAGATGTTGATACGCATCTTCTTAACGGATTCTCCTTTCTTTCTGATGATACTGCCAACTTCCTTTCCATGCATAAGTAGCCGGAGGTGAGAGTGACATTTAATCCACCTTCGGTCACACCGATGTCCATGTCGAGCAGTGTTCTGGGGAGCTGGACTTTGAGTGGTCAAGTCTTTGGTCACTGGTGGGGGTGAGAGCCAAAAACTGCAGGCGGAGGCGACGGAGTGGGCGGGAAGAGGAAGGGCAGAACAACAGGGGCGCTGGGAATGCGAGGCCTTGGGTGGGCGGAGGAAGAGGAGGAAGAAGGGGGAAAGCGACCCCGGGGCGGGTGGAGGCCACAGGCTGCAGCTGCTCCGGCTGCTGCCTCTGCTGGTCTGGGAGCTCACATATTTCATTATAAAATTATTTCCAAGAATTTTGGACTTTTTTGTACAGATCAAGAATTTTTAGCTCCTTATTAGTGATTAATAGTCCATATGAAAAGTATCACTTTTATCTTCTATTTAGTCACATTCCTAATGAATTCTGTTAGTATTTCGGTTGATACTCTTGCCTTTTTAAATAGGCAGTATAAGATTGTAATTAACAATATTAATAGTTAACACTGTACTTTCTTAAAGCATTATTTTTGTTTAAAATATCTTTTTACAAATAATTTATTCATATCGGGATCCAAAAGAAATTCACATATTGCATTTGGTAGATGTGTCTCTTGAATCTTTAATAGTTGCCCTTCCTTTATTTTCCATGACATTTATTTATGGGATAAATTGGATCGTTTGCCCTACAGAATTTCTTACAGTCTTTATTTGACTGATTACATCCTCATGGCATTATTTAACGTTTCTACATCTTCTGTATTTCATGTAAACCAGTAGTTAGGTTCAAAATCTTGATTGAATTCAGTTTTAAATCTTTTTGGCAAGAATACATCATAGGTGTACTGTAAACTTTCAGTTGCATCACATTAGGAGTAATGTACTGTCTGCTTGTCCTACTATCATTAAAATTAAAATGAGTCAGTGGATTCTGAAGATATCAAACTGATGCTTTCATTAAAAAGAATTATGTCAACACTTAGCAAATGTGTTGACGCAGTCATTGATAATCCTTGCCAAGATCCATTATTTCACTAGGGAATCTTAAAATGGTGGTTTTCTAATTCTGTTATTCTTCTGCATTTATTCATTATCACTTTTCTAAATTTTGTAAATTTCCTTGTTTTGTCTGTTTTGTCATATATTAATGCTGATGCATGTTAAAGTCTCCCACTGCATGTGTGTTTCTGCCCATTTTTCCTCCTACAAGTATTATTTTTATTCCACATACCTTGATGCCAATATTTGGATATTATCTACTCATTTCAGAAGATATCTGAGACTATTCACTTTTAAGCTTTTGTGGGTAGTCACAAAGTTGATGACTTATGTATTACAAATTATACTACTTAAGTAGAGTTCATTATTTTATGCCTTTTTCCTTGAATTATATAAGTATTGCTACCTCTAGATACCTTTTCTTCATATTTGCCTGATAATTTGTGCCTATTTCACTATTTTTGTTTCAGTGCCTTTTCATGGAGATAGGAGTTTGCTACTTTCTCCCTTTCCCAGTCCTTGATAATTTTGTCTAGGATAATTTAGTCTGGAAATAAAGCCACTTGCTGGTTTTATAATAGTATAATATAAATATTACTTTAAAATAAAAATTAATGTCATAGCCATGTGTAAAATAATCATTTAAATTTATATTTCTTATCTTTATCTTATTTCATGGGGTACACACCTAGCCTGGGAACCCTGAAACTGGTAGTTAAAGCATGTTAGGAGACCTCAAAATTACTATAAAAAAGATGAGGAAGATGGTCTTTTCTTTCGTTAACAGGCCAACTATTACTTAATAAGGAATATGAGGTTTCTTGATTTTTCAGATAGAATTTATTTTATTTTTTTTTAAAGATTTTGTTTATTTTTCAGAGAGAGAAAGAGAGAGCACAAACAGGGGAAACAGGGAGTGGCAGGCAGAGGGAGAAGCAGACTCCCCGCTGAGCAAGAGCCCAATGTGGGGCTCGATGTGGGGCTCGATGTGGGGCTCGATCCCAGGACCTGGGATCATGACCTGAGCCAGAGTCAGCCACTTAACCGACTGAGCCACCCAGGAGTCCCATTTCAGTTAGATTTTAAAGAGCGCTATGACACAAAACAGTATGTTATCATTTCAGTTTTCTTGTTTGGTCTTAAGATGATAATTCCAGATCTAGGTCGGGTCTATTTTGAAAGTTGTTCATATTCTATGTGAAGATACTTTTCAAGTTTCAGTGAAGACAAATATTTTTTCATGACTTATTTTTCGTTTTCTTCAGTGATTTTTGATCTAATAAGGTTTTCAACTTAATTTTATCATTAATAACTTAATTATGAAGTTAATGTTTATTTAAAAGCAAATTCAAATGGTACAAAGGAATATGATGTAAAAAGTATTACTTCAGCTGCTTCTCACCCCAGATACCACTCCCCAGAGTAGCCACTGGTAATAGTTGCCTATTTAAAATGCTTAACCTTTAAAAGAAAGCCTAATTCTTTAACTTTAAATAATTTAGTCCAAGGAAGAAATGGTATCTGGTTCTTTTATAAATAACAAGAATTGATTTTAAATACTTTTAAATTTTAGTAGCCCACAAAGCTAGAGATACTGAATAACATTGAAAATGTTTGTTAATGCTGAAATGGCCAAGTAAACATTTTTCTGTAATTTATTTTCCATTGTGTTTTGAGTAAAAGCATAAGCTACTCTTTTTCAAAGGATGTTTTTCTATATTCAAATAGGTATAGCAAATTTCCACTATTCATGTAAAATCAATATATAATTCTAGTGATTTCAGTTCTATATGGTTTATCAGGGGCATTTTGTTTTTCATCTTAATGCAGTCCTTTTACGGCCATACATTCCAGTATCCAAGTTTTAAAGTAGTTTGTATACACCCAACATGCAAGGCCATGACTTTAATCATTTCCTCACCAGAACTTCAATTATGCCAAGCACTTTTTAATTATCCTGCAGCCCACAAGTCTATTCTTAGTAAAAAGTCTGACTTGTACAGAGGCAGTATATTCCTCTGTGGCAAAATTCAACTCACCACTTTGTAACCCCACCCATGAAAAAGCCCTGTGAATTAAAAGCTACTAAATTAAGTGTGTATTTTTAACAGCTTCAATTTTCAAGTCAATTTTGGCATAAAAGTTGAAGACATTTTTTTTGAAGTACAAAAATGCTATGTTGGCATTTCATGGTATTTTCAGAATGCAGTTTGTTTTTTGGGTTGTCTCCTTTACAAAGTTAGTTTCTTATAACATCAGTTTTTTTTTTTTTTCTAAAGGGAATGTGTTTAATCATTTGCCCTATCACTTTTTATTTTTATGTTACTTAAAGAAAAAAATTCTGAACCAAGAAGAGTGATAGAAAAAGAACTTATATGTGAGGACAGATCTGTAGGGTAGTGGGTGAAGGTTTGGGGCACAGTGGGTGGCAGGAGAAGCATTGAGCTGAAGTGTAGCTGGGCTTAGCATTTCATGCACAGATTAAAACCTGTAACGCAAATCCTGAAATTAAGAGAAAGTAAACTACATAAAATTATTGTGGTGTTTTACTCTTTTTACTTCCTAGTAATGGAAAATCTATCCCAATGAATGCAAATAAAATACAAAGTCATTCTAGGAAATGCTTGTATAAGGTTAATGTTTATAAGAGATGCTAAATACCCAATACTATATATTATGTTAACTCAAGAAATAGTTCATAAGAACCTCTTACATGTAAATCCCTGTACTTCTTTTATGTTATAACGTAGCTCCAGTAATTTGCTGCCTCATGATCCACCTTAGGAAATGCTGCACCGTTCAAAATCTGAGCTTAGGAAATACGGGCTCCATCAACACAGTTTTCCTTGTTTTTCTTTGCCTTCATAGAGACTGGACTATCTAAACCCTCAATTCCCTAGTTTGCTTTTCGGCTAAAAGTTGCATGTTGAGATTCTGACCAATGAGGTGTAAGGGGAAGGTCACTGGTGCCACATGGTGTCTTTCTGCCAGGGGGTCTGGAAGTGCTGTTGTCATCACTGAGAGTGGTAGAGCTGAAGGTGAGAAGCAGCCTGGGTCCTTGAAGGTATCCTTGACCACCATACTAGTTGTGGACTGCCTACTCTGGGACTTCTTTGGCATGAAATAAACCTCTTCTTATTTAAATCACCTTTCACTGGGGTTCCTGTTACTCTTAGCCACATCCATTACTAACTGGCTCAGGTAAAAAATTAATTTGTCAATAAACATGATAGTGGTCTTCACAGTCCACATTGGGGTAGCCAGTCTCCAAGGTGGCCCACAAGGATCCCCATCTCCTTCACACTCTTGTGTAGTTACCTCCCACACTGTCCCAGGGTTGGTTTGTGTGACCAATAGAATGTGGCTTCTAAACCCTGTGACACTGTAAAAATTAGATTAAAAATTTAACAGTAACTCTAAAACTACTTATATTGTCTTTTTTATGGAATGTCACATTTTTCTTTTTATATGACATATTTTCTGGTCAATTATAATATATATCCTTTATTACAATGAGAAAATTTAAAACATTTTTAAAATTAATTTCTGAAAACCGCTTATATAATACTAGATACCAGGTTCTTTTCTGTGCCCTTTAACTTCATTAACTCACTTTTTTTTCTTCAAATGACTTCTTGAGATATTATTTCAACCACTTGGCATTTAGAGAAATTGAAGCAGAGAGGTTAAAAGTCCTGCCCAAGGCTACACACCTAGGAGGTAGAAGAGCTGGGATTTGACCCTAATTAGGTTGCTTCCAGCACTGGTAATC